>NC_053487.1:23829259-24159687 GCF_015227805.2 Hirundo rustica | reverse complement strand
TAAAAAAATCAGAGTGAACAAGGCTTTGGACAACTGGATTTGGGGTGTTTCTAATTTTAGAGACAGATGTTGTTGGCTGAGGAACCTTTTGAGATTTTGGTGGGTCCTTTCCACTATGGCCTGACCTGTGGGGGAGTAGGGGATGCCTGTTTTGTGCTCTACTCCCCATTGCTGCAGGAAGCTTCTGAACTCCTTGGATATGTACATGGGTCCATTATCAGTTTTTATTGATTTGGGGATGCCCAGGAAGGAGAGGGCCTGTATTAGGTGTTTCATGGCATCACTAGACTTCTCCTCTGAGTGGGCAGAGGCATAGACAGCTCCAGAAAAGGTGTCTATGGATACATGGACATACCTTTGTCTACCAAAGGATATGATGTGGGTCACGTCCATCTGCCTGTGTGTCACGTCTGTCTGCCATTCCTCACAGCTCTTCAATCCCCTGGGGTTTGCTCCTGCACTCAGGGCTGGGAGTGTGTGTTGCTGGCACAAGGGACACATTGACAAAATTGCCTGAGCCTGTTCCCGAGTTAGGTGGAACTGGCAAACTAGGCCTGGTGCATTCTGGTGAAAAAGCTGATGGCTGATTTTGGCTTGTCCAAAGATGTCTGGGAGTGGGCCCATCTCCGCAGGCACAGCAAGAGCATCAGCCCTTCTGTTGCCCTCGGCTATGAATCCTGGTAAATCGGTGTGTGATCTGATGTGCATCACATAAAATTGTTGCTCTCGGTGGGAGACCAGATTTACTAGTTTTGAGAGCAAGTTGAAAAGTGCAGAATTGGAGACCTCACTCAGTACAGCTTGTTCAGCTCTGGATACTACACCTGCTACATAGGCCGAATCTGTGGCCAAATTGAATGGTTCAGGAAACTTTTCAAAAGCTCTAACAACTGCAGCCAACTCAGCTACCTGAGGCGATCCTTCCACCTCGACAGTATCTTTTTCCCACTGCTGAGTTTGAGGATCTTTCCACGTTATTACTGACTTATGAGAGGCTCCGGATGCATCTGTAAAAACGGTTAGAGCTTTTAAGGGCCTCCTGCTCTGAACATTTTTTAATGACAATTTGAACTGAATTTGTTCTCTAAATAATTTGTGGGCAGGCCGATGAATTAAAATTTGACCTGTGTAGCTATCCAGAGCAAACTGCAAAGCTTCATTTTCATGAATCAGGTGCTCCAACATTGCTTTTGTGATTTGGCCTGAGTTTACCTCAATTGGGATGTGAATACACTCAAAATAACATCCTGCCATCTCCCTGATCCGGGTCCTGGCTTTCGGGATAAATTCTGCTCCCAGTTCCTGTGGCCTGGTCATTCTTTTGGACCGGTGGTGACTGAGGAAAATCCACTCTATGATTAAGAGGGGATCCGTACAGTCTTTGTCCATTTTTGATTTTTTCCACTCTTTCCCACAGAAAAATCATCCCATGTAAGTGTGGCAGTTTGCCTAAAATGATGAATTTGAATGGCAAGTCTGATTTGCACCTGTTGGCCTGTCTAGTGGCCATACAGTCCTGTACCTTTTCTAGGGCTGCTCTTGCCTCTTGGGTAAGGGTCCTCGGAGAACTTAGCTTCTGTCCCCCTTTTCAAAGATTAAAGAGGGGGTCTAGGTCTTCAGTGGTCAGACCTAGCCAAGGTCTTACCCAATTTAAGGACCCACACAACTGCTGGACATCTGCTAAGATCTTGATGTTATTTTTGACAGCCAGTTTTTGTGGCACAATGGTCCGCTTACCAATCTCCAGACCCAGGTACTTCCAAGGTGGCATCCTTTGAATCTTTTCCTCCTGAAGCTCGAATCCTGCAGCAACCAAAGAATCGATTGTCTGGTCAAGCACGTGGGACAGTAAGTCATCATTGGGGGCACACACGAGCACTTCATCCATATAGTGCAGGATGATGGCTTCTCCCCCAGCTGCGCGCACTGGGGACAGCAGGGAAGAGAGATACCACTGACAAAGAAATGGTGAGTTTTTCATCCCTTGGGGAAGAAATTTCCAGTGGTATCTTTTCCTCGGGGCTTCTCGGTTGAGGGTAGGGACCGAGAAGGTGAAATGTGGTGCATCGTCAGGGTGCAGAGGGATCTGGAAAAAACAATCTTTGATATCAATAATTGCCAAATTCCAATTCTGAGGGAGCATCGCTGGGGATGGCATCCCTGGCTGGAGAGAACCCATGTCCTCAATGACATTATTAATTTGACGGAGATCGTGGAGGAGCCGCCACGTGCCTTCGTTTGCCTTTTTGATAACAAAGACTGGGGAATTCCACAGAGACGTGGTTTCCACAATGTGGCCTTTAGCTAGCTGTTCATCCACTAGCTCCTGAAGCGCCTTCAATTTCTCTTTACTGAGCGGCCACTGCTCTACCCAGACTGGTGAATCAGTTTCCCAATTGAGTTTCTGGGTAGGGTGCTCTTCAGTGGCTGAAGCCCGAAAAACTGGGGGGGCATCTGGAATGCCAATCGTGACCCCCCACTGGGCCATCAGGTCTCTCCCCCACAAGGGCTCTGAATAATCTAAAACAAATGGACGCAGTGTAGCTAACTGTCTGTTTGGCCCCTTAATTTGCACAACACTTTTTGATTATTTTTCCCATTTCGTCCCCCCTGCATCTTCTACCTGCCCAGCCACATTTTGCAGTTCCCAATGTGAGGGCCACATCCTTTCCGGTACAATCGTTACATCCGCCACGCCTGTGTCCAAAACCCCTTTGAGGTTTACTACTTCCCCACCGTGACGGACCTCACACCCTATTATGAGTTTGTCCCCAATAACTCGTGTCGGGCAAACCTCAAGGTGTTTGTTCCTTGTGATGTCTTTTTCAGGGAACAGGTCAGGTGCTGGAATTGCCTGAGCTATTATCTGCCCCTTAGGCAGAAACAAAGGTGGGCAGACACAGCGCAGCCAGAGAACCAGTTGTTTAGGGTTTGATGAGGCAAGACCTGGAAGGATCTCGATCTCTCTCGATGTGTACTTGGTGTCCCCAAGGATGACATATTTACTGCCAACATGTTGCCAGGAGCCTGGCAACTGTAGATCCAATGAACCTAAATGCCAGTCTGTGTCACTTAGGTGCAAGGATTCTGTCAGTTGCAACCTAAAAGGCTTTTGGAGACATTCTGTGGTTAGACAGGGTCTGCTCATGTCATGATCTGAAATGGTCATATCTGGTGACTTCTGCTGAAAGGCAGAACTGGTTATAGCAGGATTATTTAATTTAACATTTCCATTTTCTAGTTTTTCATCCCCCCTCCTCGGACTTGCCCCATTTATGTTGGCACACTGGGCAAGCTGGCGCTCACATTTTAGTTTTCTGAAAAATCCCCTTTGGGCCCTTGAGACCCCCTGCCCCCATTGTCCCGAAAGTCCAGAATTTGCTTCTTTAAAGGGCATTGAGATGCCCAATGTCCAGCCTGATCGCACAGGAGACACGTCGTTCTTCTCTTGGGCGGTGGCCATGGCACGGGCACAGGGGGTATGGCGTCTGCTGCGGCAGCTCTTTGCGGTGGTCTGAATGCATCTCTGGAACTGTGGTTTAGGTGAGCTGTCATGAAGGGAACCTTCTTGGTACACACGTGGAGCATGTCATCTAAGGTTGGCACTGGTTCCATGGGGAGGCTGAGGATGGCTGCCTTGCACTGTTGGTTCGCATTGGTCAGTGCCATCTCTTCCAGGACCTGTTCTTGGGCTCCTTCATTCTTAACCTGTAACTTGATAGCTCGGGTTAATCGCTCCACAAATGCTACAAAAGGTTCTGATGGAAGCTGCTTTATTTTACTGTAAGGTTGGAAAGGCCTATCGGGCTGGATTGAAAAGAATGCTTTGGAAGCAGCATCTTTATTGCGCTCCAAAACAGCTAAAGAAATTTCCTCAGCCTGCTTGAGGGCTGAGACCCATTCACCATCACCACATAGATGTTCTAATCGAATTGGGAAATTATTATTATCAACAGCCATTTCAGGATTTTGCCAAAGCTCCGGAAGTAAATCTCTTAATCATTCTTTCCGTGTAGAGTCCCAAAGCCTAAACTGTGTGGACAAAAGGAGGGAAGAAAAAAGCTGCCAGAGATCAAAGGGAACAATTGGATTCCCTGCTAAATTTGCTTTTAAAAGGCTGCAAAAGTATTCAGTTTCGCATCCAAATTTGAGCTGAGCTGTGCATAAATCCTGAATCGCTTGTTGGGGGAAGGGGTCCCAATTACTGTGGACAGCACCCCCTCTTTTGGACCATCCCTATGTGACAGGGGTGGCAGAAAAGCAGGGATCACTTCCTGCTTTCAAGTTCCTGGCTCCTCCCCCCCCTGCCCTCTGGGGCCTGGGAACTGGGACTGTGGGCTGGGAAAGCGTGGGAACCAGGGGCAGGGAGGGGCTGGAGGCTTGAGTCACATGGGGTGGAGTCGGAGGGAGGAGGTTTGAGGGTAGGGGGCAGAGTCAGAGGAGAGGGCAGTGCCGGGGGTGGCACCAAAGGGAAGGAGGGGCCTGGGGAGAGGAAGGGATTGCGAAAGTGATTGTGGGAAGGAGGGACGGACAAAGAGAGAGGCTCCTCGTGACTCGAGAGCACATGGCTTTGGCCATTTTGGGAAACAAAGGAGTCCCCTCCATCTTGTGACCCCCCTTCCGAACTAAGACTAGTTTGGGATTGTCCTAGGGTGACTGTGTATCCCGCAATCGTCTATTGGGTGCAAAGGGGAGGGGAAGCGCCGTTTGTTTTTCCCCAGGAAAACTCTGCTCCTCGGAGTGACCTTGAAGCAGGGGAGTTGGAACACTGCAAGACAAAAGAAGCTCTGTTGTTTTTTTCCCCCGGCAGTTAGTTAGTTAGTTAGTTTAGTGCTAGAGTAGTTAGACACTGTAGAATAGCTGAAGCTTTTTTTCTTCCCTTTTTTTTTTTCTTCCTTTTTTTCTTTTTTGCCCTCTCCTCGGAATTTTTCCAACCTCTCCGGACTAAGGACCTGGGGGAAGCACCGGGGGGGCCTCCACAGGAGGCCCACCCCACCAAGACCAGCCCTGCACATCTCCTTTTCTCCCAGTGCCAGCAGAGAGGGAGCAGTGGAGCACAGTGACGATCTTCAAGAGGAGACTTTCTCTTTTTAAGTTTGTTATCCCTTCGTAAGCGGCACGAAGCTCTTGTCATCGGGTATTGTGCTGGGAGTGCTTTGCCTGTTTAATAAACAGGTTTTTTCCACTTCTCTCTGAGGAAGTCTTTTCCCGAACTGGTTGGGGGAGGGGAGGAGGGCCCCTTGGGAGGATTTCTCCCAAAATCTGCCTGAAATCACAACAGGGATTCACTAAGATGGGGGTTTTGTGCACTCAAACTGTCTGCAAAAGTAAACCAAACATGGGGTTTACAAACTGGGGAAGAAGGGAGTTTTGGGGAAAGTTTAGGAGTTTCTCGAGGAATATCTGAGTTTGGGGTCGGGATAGGGAGAAACTGAGGAAACTGGGGAAAATCCACAAAGAACTGGCTTTTTTTTCTTTTCGTTTTGTTTTTGCATTGCAAATAAAAACTGCAAGCTCCAAAGAGAAAAATTTGCTTTTTCCCTATCATTAGGGGAGCTTGATTGAGACAATTTTTTTGCAACAGCTTCCCAAAATTCTGGGGAGCTTATTTGCTCTAATGATACATGTGGAAACTGAGAAAACAACCACTGAATTAATTTTTTCAACTGTTTCTTTGAACAATGGGTCCACCCATCATCCAAGACACTTAAAATTTGGTAATAGACACTTTTTTGAGACACAGACAGCCTAGCACCCATTTTTGGCTCATATTTTAAGTTTCTGTGTCCCCTTTAACTGTGACTGGGAAACCAAAAGGAAAAAAAACCTCACTGGAGAGAAAAAAAAAAGGAGCCAAAGGGGAAACAGTTACCTTTTCCACCCCTCCCCCCCCCCCCCCCCAGGCAGCCAAAGAATGTGCTATTAAAGCACCCTGAAGGTTTACTCTGAAAGCAAAAACCTTCCCCCAAAGGAAAATACCCTTTTCCCCAAGGAACAGTGCCTCTGAAGAAGATTTTTCCTTAGATCCCAAAGTGATAATACTTACCAAAAATCCAGCGTTCAGATGAATCTTTCCTTTCTTTCCCAATCACTCCTTTTGCCTGAGTCTGACCCTTCTGGTGCAAAAAGAGCTTCCAGTCTCGGTTCCCAGGATCGTCTTTCCAAGAACATGTGGTCACCTTGTCTGGGAGCAGCCTGCCATTCGGGGGCTTCTTCGCAGCACTCTGATGGGTTTTTTAAGTCCAAAGGAAAAAACTACAGCCCTGGCCTGTGGAATCCTGGGTTTCGGAGACTCCACAGCGAATGCCAAGCCTGACGGGTCTGTGTCTCTGCGTGGGTGGGCTGTGTTTCAGGACTCGCTTGCATGAGATTCCTCGGCCACGTGCTCCATGCGTGGTTCTTCCAGCTTTCTGGGAGCCCCTTGTGGCTTTGAGCCCTACGTTTCGGCACCAGATGTGGGAGTTCTTTTGAGACACCCAGACAACCGCCAATGGCAAAAAGAAAGCGAGTCTGCTCTTTCCAGGGGAGAATCAAGGCTTTATTTGGGTTCCAGCCCCTTAACAAGTCTGGAGCCAGTAGCTAGCTCCTTCCTTGTCCCGGTTTCCAGGCGAAAGAGACTGCCCCTCCCACTCCCAGGGCTTTTTCCCAGGGGGGAAGGACCTAGAGGCAGGGACAAGCCACTACCCAATCAGGGATAAGGTGGGAGTGGAACAGAGTTGGGTTACATTCCAGTGTGGGGGATGGGCCCGGCCAAGCAGGGACAAACCACGTGATGCAGTTTGAACAGGGGATACAATAGAAAAACATTACAGAACCCAATATAAAATGAAACACAATATAAACCAAATTAACACACTGTAACAGGGGCCCTGAACAGCAACAAGCCTTTGCCCAGATCAAGCAGGAGATCGCTCATGAGGTAGCCCTTGGCCCAGTCAGGACGGGACCAGATGTGAAGAATGTGGTCCACTCAGCTGCCAGGAACAATGGTCTGTCCTGGGGTCTTTGGCAGAAGGTGCCTGGGGAGACTCGGGGCCGACCACTGAGATTCTGGAGCTGAAGCTGCAGAGGATCCGAGGCCAACTACACTCCAACAGAGAAGGAAATCTTAGCCACCTATGAAGGAGTTCAAGCTGCCTCAGAAGTAATTGGCACTGAAACGCAGCTGCTTTTGGCACCCCGACTACTGGTGCTGGGGTGGATGTTCAAGGGAAAGGTTCCTTCCACGCGTCATGCCACTGACACCACATGGAGCAAATGGATTACCCTCATCACACAGCGCGCCCGTATTGGAAACCCGAATCGCCCTGGGATTCTGGAAATTATAACAAACTGGCCTGAAGGTGAGACTTTTGGATTATCTTCTGAAGAAGAGGAGGAACAAGTGACACGTGCCGAGGAAGCCCCACCGTATAACGAGCTACCAGAGACTGAAAGACAATATGCCCTCTTCACTGATGGTTCCTGCTGAACTGTAGGCGCTAACCAGAAATGGAAAGCTGCAGTATGGAGCCCCACATGACAAGTTGCACAAGCTACCGAGGGACAAGGTGGATCAAGTCAGGTTGCAGAGCTTAAAGCCATCCAGCTGGCTTTAGATATTGCCGAACGAGAGAAGTGGCCAAGACTCTATCTCTACACCGACTCGTGGATGGTAGCTAATGCTCTGTGGGGATGGCTGAATCGCTGGAAAAAGGCCAATTGGCAGCTGTCCTAGGTTACAATGTAAAATGTGCCCAAAGTATGTATTCTATCACCATCTACATGAAATGTTGTTGTGCACCACTGTTTCCCATGCCCCCTCCCTCCAGACTATCTTCTGTTAATGGCCCATCAATACCGTCCTGCATGACTCATAGATAACTCTCCCCAGGAGCTATCTCTGTTTAATAGGCAATCAAGGACCCATTGCAAAACTGATAAAATGATATCAGTCCATTGTGAGATGCTCCGCCCAGGGGGAGGAGCCAAGCATTCCCACCTGGATATAATCGGGGCCTTGGGACAGCACAGGAAGCCTTACCCACTGGACTCCCAGAGGACAAGAGCTACCAGACCTTTCTGCAAGAACACTGCTTCAACAAGACCACTTCATCTGGACTGCCACCACCACGGTTTCAGGTTGTATTCTGACTCTGTCAGTGATCTTTTGTACCATTGCATGTGTTTCATTTTATTTTACTTTTTTTTTTTCCTCTCCTATTAAATTGTCTTTTCTGACTTGGAGTCTCTCGCTGGTTTTGCCTTCAAGCCAGCACATATATTTTGGTGCCCAACGTGGGGCAGGAGGTACTGAGAAAAGTCAGAATTACAATTTTGTAGTGAGGAAAAAAGAAACAGCTGTCCGCTATGATGCTCAACATGCTTTCATATATCTTATACCTAGCTCTCTACATTTTCCCACACATGGGGCAGTATTTGCCGGTCTTAATGCTCATGTGTAGACCAGGGTATGGTACCAGAATTGCTGTATTGGTCTATTATGTTTATTGTATGATAACCTCTGAGGCAATGAGCATCATTCGGAATATATACTCTATTTTGTGTTCTTGTCCTGGTCCAGAATGCTACATCTGGGCTCTCAATAATCGCACCCAGCCCCTGTGGGGAGGGGTAAAGAATGATTTTTTCCAGTCTTTTAGGTATGGCACAGCAGTTTTCAAAAGTATTGAGTTCTCTCTAGGTGCCAAGGACAGCATAATATTGTTGTTAGTTCTGCTTTGCCTTCTCTGCACGGCCTGCACCATGCTCACCATGTTTAGAAATCAAACACTACATGGGGTGGTGCAGCGTCTGCTTGAGGAGGAGGGAAAAAGAAACAAATGCAAAACAACGGCATCCGTGTCTACACAAACTGTCGTAGAGGAAACAGGAACCGCATCTATGCAGACTGTCACAGAAGAGAAAAGAACCAAAAACAAGGCAACAGTTTCTGCATCTACTCAGACCATCACAGAGGAGAAAGGAACCAAAAACAAAGCAATAGTTTCTGCATCTACTCAGACCATCACAGAGGAGAAAGGAACCAAAAACAAAGCAACAGTGTCAGTGTCTACACAAGCTGTCACAGAGGAGAAAGAAACCAAAAGTGCCACCAGCATCTCCACACAAACTGTCACCGAAGCAGAACAACCTAAACCAGTGGCAGTTGCCCCTGTTCAGAAGAAGAAATCAAAGAGCAAATCAGTCCGCATAATGACTGATGAGGATGTGGCAGGACCTTCGCACCCAGCAGAAGAGACAGAGCCAGAGATCATCACCCGCTCTCTATCCCTGGGTGAACTGCGTGACCTGCGGAGGGAATTCACCCGCCAGACAAACGAGTCCATCCTAACCTGGCTGCTCCGCATCTGGGACGCTGCAGCCAATGACACCATTCTGGATGGAAGTGAGGCCAGGCAACTGGGATCACTGTCTCGGGATGTGGTCATTGACCAGGGGATCGGGAGAACCCAACAAACTCTCAGCCTCTGGCGGCGACTGCTAACAAGTGTGAGGGACAGATACCTTTGTAAAGAAGACCTCCAGGTGCACCAAGGAAAATGGAGCACAATGGAACAAGGTACCCGATGCCTGAGGGAATTGGCTGTGCTGGAGATCATTTTCTCAGAAGACGAGAGATTTCCTAAAAGCCCAGATGATGTCCAGTGCACATCGCAGATGTGGTTGAGATTTGCACGGCTTGGACCAGAGATGTACTCCCGTTACCTGGCAACGCTGCAATGGAGGGAAGGTAAGGACAAGGTGGGCGTCTTGGTCAATAAACTAAGAATTTACGAGGATACTGTCACCGCCCCATTTCGCACCCATGTCTCATCCGTGGAAACAAGGCTGGCTGAGCAAGTCCGGAGCTTGATTGAAGAGGGCCATCAGAAACTAAAAAAGGAACTTAAGGAAGAAATTTACCACATCTCGCCAGAACCAACAAGAGTCTCTGCCATTAGGAGCTGGTACCCACCAGCCAGGGAGAGAGGATACACTCCACGGGGTAACCTCTGGTCTTTTCTTCGGGAACATGGAGAAGACATGAGGAATTGGGATGGAAAACCCACCTCCTCCTTAGCAGCCCGGGTACGTGAACTGAAGAGAGAGACACCTACCACGAAGAGCTCATTTAGAGCCAACACTGCTCCAGTCTCAAAGGCACAGAACCCCAGACAGTATAAGAAGAATGATATGACTGATCCACTTGAAGGGACCTCAGGAACATATTTACAGGAAGAAAGCAACGTGTACCATGACCAGGAATAGGGGGGCCCTGCCTCTAGCCAGGTAGAGGAAAGGGACAATCAGATCTATTGGACTGTGTGGATCCGATGGCCTGGCACATCTGATCCACAAAAATATACGGCTTTGGTTGACACTGGTGCCCAATGTACCCTGATGCCATCAAGGTATGTAGGAACAGAATCCATTTCTATTTCTGGAGTGACAGGAGGGTCCCAGCAGCTGACTGTATTGGAGGCCGAAGTGAGTTTAACCGGGAATGGGTGGCAAAAACACCCCATCGTGACTGGCCCAGAGGCCCCATGCATCCTTGGCATAGACTACCTCAGAAATGGATACTTCAAAGATCCAAAAGGATATCGCTGGGCTTTTGGGATAGCTGCTGTAGAGACAGAAGACATCAGACAACTGAGTACCTTGCCTGGTCTCTCAGATGACTCCTGTGCTGTGGGACTACTAAGAGTTGAAGAACAACAGGTACCAATCGCCACAACAACAGTACACCGACGGCAATACCGCACAGACAGAGACTCTGTGATTCCTATCCATGAGATGATTCGGAAACTGGAGAGCCAAGGGGTGGTCAGCAAGGCTCGTTCACCTTTCAACAGCCCTATATGGCCAGTGCGTAAGTCCAGTGGAGAATGGAGACTGACTGTGGATTACCGTGCTCTGAATGAAGTCACCCCACCACTAAGTGCTGCTGTGCCAGACATGTTGGAGCTTCAGTACGAGCTAGAGTCCAAGGCAGCAAAGTGGTATGCGACCATTGATATTGCCAATGCCTTCTTCTCCATTCCTTTGGCAGCAGAGTGCAGGGCCCAGTTTGCCTTCACCTGGAAGGGCGTACAGTACGCCTGGAACCGACTGCCCCAGGGGTGGAAACACAGCCCCACCATCTGCCATGGACTGATCCAGACTGCACTGGAAAAAGGTGAGGCTCCTGAACATTTACAGTACATTGATGACATCATTGTATGGGGGAACACAGCAGGGGAAGTCTTTGAGAAAGGAGAAAAGATCATCCAGATTCTGCTGAAAGCTGGTTTTGCCATTAAGCGAAGTAAAGTGAAGGGACCGGCCCAAGAAATCCAGTTCCTGGGAGTAAAGTGGCAAGATGGACGGCGGCAGATTCCCACTGAGGTCATCAATAAGATCATCGCCATGTCCCCACCGACCAGCAAGAAGGAGACACAAGCTTTCCTAGGCGCCATAGTTTTCTGGAGGATGCACATTCCTGAGTACAGCCAGATTGTGAGCCCTCTCTACCTGGTCACCCGCAAGAAGAATGATTTCCACTGGGGCCCTGAACAGCAGCAAGCCTTTGCCCAGATCAAGCAGGAGATCGCTCATGCGGTAGCCCTTGGCCCAGTGAGGATGGGACCAGAGGTGAAGAACGTGCTCTACTCAGCAGCCGGGAACAATGGCCTGTCTTGGACTCTTTGGCAGAAGGTGCCTGGGGAGACTCGGGGCCGACCACTGGGATTCTGGAGCCGAAGCTACAGAGGATCTGAAGCCAACTACACTCCCACAGAGAAGGAAATCTTAGCCGCCTATGAAGGACTTCAAGCTGCCTCAGAAGTAATTGGCACTGAAACGCAGCTGCTTTTGGCACCTCGACTACCAGTGCTGGGATGGATGTTCAAGGGAAAGGTTCCTTCCACGCATCATGCCACTGACACCACATGGAGCAAATGGATTACCCTCATCACACAGCGCGCCCGTATTGGAAACCCGAATCGCCCTGGGATTCTAGAAATTATAACTAACTGGCCTGAAGGTGAGACTTTTGGATTATCTTTTGAAGAAGAGGAAGAACAAGTGACACGTGCCGAGGAAGCCCCACCGTATAACGAGCTACCGGAAACTGAAAGACAATATGCCCTTTTCACTGACGGTTCCTGCCGAATTGTAGGCGCTAACCGGAAATGGAAGGCTGCAGTATGGAGCCCCACACGACGAGTTGCACAAGCTACTGAAGGACAAGGTGGATCAAGTCAGGTTGCAGAACTTAAAGCCATCCAGCTAGCTTTAGATATTGCCGAACGAGAGAAGTGGCCAAGACTCTATCTCTACACCGACTCGTGGATGGTAGCGAATGCTCTGTGGGGATGGCTGAACCGCTGGAAAAAGGCCAATTGGCAGCGCAGAGGGAAGCCCATCTGGGCTGCTGAGATTTGGCAAGACATCGCCGCCCGAGTAGAGAAGCTGACCGTTAAGGTTCGACACGTGGACGCACATGTGTCCAAGAGTCAGGCTAATGAAGAGCATCACAACAACGAGCAGGTGGACAAAGCCGCCAAGGTGAAAGTATCACAGGTGGATCTAGACTGGCAACACAAGGGAGAAGTATTCTTAGCCCGTTGGGCCCATGATGCGTCTGGTCATCAGGGGAGAGATGCAACATACCGATGGGCCCGTGACCGAGGGGTGGACCTTACTATGGACAACATCTCACAGGTCATCCACAACTGTGAGACCTGCGCTGCAATCAAACAGGCCAAGCGGGTAAAGCCACTGTGGTACGGTGGACGATGGTTGAAGTACAGGTATGGGGAGGCCTGGCAGATTGACTACATCACCCTTCCCCAAACCCGCCAAGGCAAGCGCTATGTGCTAACTATGGTGGAAGCCACCACTAGATGGTTAGAAACCTACCCTGTACCTCATGCTACTGCTCGGAATACTATCTTAGGCCTTGAAAAGCAGGTCTTGTGGAGACATGGCACTCCTGAGAGAATCGAGTCAGACAATGGGACCCATTTCAAGAACGGCCTTATAAACACCTGGGCTAGAGAACATGGCATTGAATGGATATATCACATCCCTTATCATGCACCAGCTGCCGGGAAAGTTGAACGGTGCAATGGGTTACTTAAGACTACCCTGAAGGCGCTCGGTGGGGGGACTTTCAAAAATTGGGAACTGAACTTAGCAAAGGCCACCTGGATGGTCAACACTCGAGGGTCAATCAATCGAGCTGGTCCTGCCCAGTCTGAACCCTTGCACACAGTGGATGGAGATAAAGTCCCTGTGGTACACATGAAAGGCATCTTAGGAAAAACTGTTTGGATTAATCCCACATCAAGCAAAGGCAGACCCATCCGTGGGATTGTTTTTGCTCAAGGACCTGGTTCCACTTGGTGGGTAATGCAGAAAGATGGGGAAACCCGTTGTGTACCACAGGGAGACCTAATTTTAAGTGAGAACTGAGTGTAGGGTTTCATTCTGTATATGTGTATATTTATCTATCTAGCTGTAAGAATGTATTAATTTAGGTATAATGTAGATGGTCATAGAATAAGGGGTGGATTATGTCCTAGGTTACAATGTAAAATGTGCCCAAAGGATGTATTCTATCACCATCTACATGAAATGTTGTTGTGCACCACTGTTTCCCATGCCCCCTCCCTCCAGACTATCTTCTGTTAATGGCCCATCAATACCGTCCTGCATGACTCATAGATAACTCTCCCCAGGAGCTATCTCTGTTTAATAGGCAATCAAGGACCCATTGCAAAACTGATAAAATGATATCAGTCCATTGTGAGATGCTCCGCCCAGGGGGAGGAGCCAAGCATTCCCACCTGGATATAATCGGGGCCTTGGGACAGCACAGGCAGCCTTACCCACTGGACTCCCAGAGGACAAGAGCTACCAGACCTTTCTGCAAGAACACTGCTTCAACAAGACCACTTCATCTGGACTGCCACCACCACGGTTTCAGGTTGTATTCTGACTCTGTCAGTGATCTTTTGTACCATTGCATGTGTTTCATTTTATTTTACTTTTTTTTTTTCCTCTCCTATTAAATTGTCTTTTCTGACTTGGAGTCTCTCGCTGGTTTTGCCTTCAAGCCAGCACAGCAGCGCAGAGGGAAACCCATCTGGGCTGCTGAGATTTGGCAAGACATCGCCGCCCGAGTAGAGAAGCTGACCGTGAAGGCTCAACACGTGGATGCACATGTGTCCAAGAGTCAGGCTAATGAAGAGCATCACAACAACGAGCAGGTGGACAAAGCTGCCAAAGTGAAAGTATCACAGGTGGATCTAGACTGGCAGCACAAGGGAGAAGTATTCCTAGCCCGTTGGGCCCATGATGCATCTGGTCACCAGGGGAGAGATGCAACATACCGATGGGCCCGTGACTGAGGGGTGGACCTTACTATGGACAACATCTCACAGGCCATCCACGACTGTGAGACGTGTGCTGCAATCAAACAGGCCAAATGGGTGAAGCCCCTATGGTATGGCGGGCGATGGTCCAAGTATAAGTATGGGGAAGCCTAGCAGATTGACTACATCACCCTTCCCCAAACCCGCCAAGGCAAGCGTTATGTGCTGACTATGGTGGAAGCCACCACTGGATGGTTAGAGACCTACCCTGTGCTTCATGCTACTGCTCGGAATACCATCTTAGGCCTAGAAAAGCAGGTCCTGTGGAGACATGGCACCCCTGAGAGAATCGAGTCAGACAATGGGACCCATTTCAAGAACGGCCTTATAAACACCTGGGCTAGAGAACATGGCATTGAATGGATATATCACATCCATTATCATGCACCAGCTGCTGGGAAAGTTGAACGGTGCAATGGGTTACTTAAGACTACCCTGAAGGCGCTTGGTGGGGGGACTTTCAAAAATTGGGAAGTGAACTTAGCAAAGGCCACCTGGATGGTCAACATTCAAGGGTCAATCAATCGGGATGGTCCTGCCCAGTCTGAACCCTTGCACACAGTGGATGGAGATAAAGTCCCTGTGGTACACATGAAAGGCATCTTAGGAAAAACTGTTTGGATTAATCCCACATCAAGCAAAGGCAGACCCATCCGTGGGATTGTTTTTGCTCAAGGACCTGGTTCCACTTGGTGGGTAATGCAGAAAGATGGGGAAACCCGTTGTGTACCACAGGGAGACCTAATTTTAAGTGAGAACTGAGTGTAGGGTTTCATTCTGTATATGTGTATATTTATCTATCTAGCTGTAAGAATGTATTAATTTAGGTATAATGTAGATGGTCATAGAATAAGGGGTGGATTATGTCCTAGGTTACAATGTAAAATGTGCCCAAAGGATGTATTCTATCACCATCTACATGAAATGTTGTTGTGCACCACTGTTTCCCATGCCCCCTCCCTCCAGACTATCTTCTGTTAATGGCCCATCAATACCGTCCTGCATGACTCATAGATAACTCTCCCCAGGAGCTATCTCTGTTTAATAGGCAATCAAGGACCCATTGCAAAACTGATAAAATGATATCAGTCCATTGTGAGATGCTCCACCCAGGGGGAGGAGCCAAGCATTCCCACCTGGATATAATCTGGGATTTGGGACAGCACAGGCAGCCTTACCTACTGGATTCCCAGAGGACAAGAGCTACCAGACCTTTCTGCAGGAACACTGCTTCAACAAGACCGCTTCATCTGGACTGCTACCACCACGGTTTCAGGTTGTATTCTGACTCTGTCAGTGATCTTTTGTACCATTGCATGTGTTTTATTTTATTTTATTTTACTTTTTTTTTCTCTCCTATTAAATTGTTTTTTTCTGACTTGGAGTCTCTTGCTGGTTTTGCCTTCAAGCCAGCACAGTGACATTCTTTTTACAAGCACAGTAAGCTTATGAGATAAACTTTGTATACCATACTAAAATTAGGTGTAGTAAAGAGATTACTATTTACCACAAACCCATATGTACTTACTAAAGATTTTACGTACATAAATTTACCAACTAGAACTCAATAAACTAATCAGAGATCAGATCTCTCTGAGTGTTCTCTGACTCTTCTCCTGACCCACCTGGATGGCATCAAAAGAATTTGTGGTGGGTTGACCTTGGCTGGATTACAGGTACCCACAGAGCTGCACTATCACTCCCCCTTCTCAGCTGGACAGGAGAAAGAAAAGAGAAAATACGATGGGAAAAAACCTAACAGGGTGAGATAAGGTAGTTTACTAAAGGAAAAGAGAACGTTTGTGTGCAAACCAGTAAAAAGGAAATATAAAATAATTCTATCCTCTAGTTCCCATCAGCAAGCGCTCCTTGGCAACCTTCTGGGAAGCAGGGCTTCAGCACGTGTAGGGGTTGCTCCAAAAGGCAAGCACCGTAAATAATGTGTTACCCTGGTTTTTCTGAGCCTTTTGATTTTCTTAAATGGAGTCAGATCTTTTTAGTTATTGTACAATATTAAGAGCAGTTTTCTACCTTTCTCACAGAAGTAATATAAACAAATCCTTTGTTTTTCATTCTCTGTCCTTTGTTTGCATATTTCTAACCTGAAAACAATTGTAACTGACAATTGGTCTGGCCACTGAGGCTGAGGGGTGGAAACCCCAAAAAGCCAATCTTCTGCTAGACCCAGAAATGTATAAAAAGTAAAAAAATAAACAAAGGGGTCTCTTCTTCTCTTGGCTCTCTCAGCTGTGAGCTGGGATCGGAAGGACCTCTGCGAAAATCTCTTGTCCGTGTGTGACTGCTTTGTGTGTCTCGGTGACATCAACGAATGTGCCTCCTTGCACCTCCTTAACTTAGCTTTTACATTTGAGCTGAAGTCATGGTACAGAATATCCCTCTGGCCAGTTTGGGTCAGTGGGCATAATTCCAGGATCTTGCCCACCCCCAGCCTATCGATGGGGGAAAAATGTTGGAGAGACAGTACTGATGCTGTGCCAACACTGCTCAGCAGTGACCAAAACACTGGGGTGTGATTGACACCTTTCCAGCTTCCACTGGAAAGCATGGCACCGTGAGGGCCGCTATGGGGAAAATGAACTCCATCTCAGTAACACCCAATACAATCTCCACTCCTTACTCCATACCATTTGCATCATACTCAGATCCCACAGAACTATATATAGATCTATATCTATCATCTAATTATTCTATTGTATTTATTTGTCATTATTGAAATCCCTTCCTACCAATGCTTACAACTTAAATTCCATGCTTAAACCATCTTTATGCTTAAGACATAGATGCATACATTTTCATTAACTACTGTCCCCTGTCCTTTCACACATAGATATTTATTTCCCAATTCATGGGCTTCCTCCATCCTGCTAGATGTTTAAAAAACAGGCCGTGACTTGGGCTCCACGCCATCTAAATAGGTGCTCAGGACAAGAGAAGCAGCACACTGGATCATTCAGCAGACACCAGGCCTGCCTGGGTCATTGCCACACTCTCCTTGCTCCTCGTAAAATTGTCTCTTCATTGGTTTGTGTCACTCCGGCAAGTTACTCCCTGTAATATACAATTTACACATAGATTATTTTTCACCCAAGGTTAAATCTTCTTGAAGAACACACCGGGTGTCCCCATCCTTCTGCATTACCCACCAAGTAAACCCAAGTCCCTGAGCAAAGACAATCCCATTAATAGGTTTACCTTTTCCCATGGGAGGAAAAATCCACACCAACTCCCCCAGCCACTTCCCTGTGTGTAGTATGGGGACTTTATCTCCTCCCACAGTATGTAGGGGTTTTGTTTAGGCAGAACCAGTGTGGTTAGCAGATCCTCTGGTGTTAACCAGCCAAGTGGCTTCTGCTAAATTAGCTTCCCAGTGCTTCCATGCCCGATTGCCTAACCCTCTTGACATAGTCATCAGCAGTCTATCATACCTCTCAGTCTTTCCAGAGGTTTGTGGGTGATAAGGGATATGATATATCCTCTCAATGCATGTTTCTTTGCCTAAGACTTTATGAGACTATTTCATAAATGAGACTCATTGATTCCATTCTTTCTGGGATACCATGTCACCACAAAATGTGTCTCTCAAGGCCTAAGATGTTGTTTTGAGGAATAGCATGGTTTACAGGGTATTTTTCCAGCCAACCAGTAGTTGCCTCCACCATGATGAGTATGCAAGCTCTTGCCTCGGTGTGTTCATGGCAGTGGTCCAATATAGTCATTTTGCCAGGCCTCACCATATTTAAAACCCAGTCTGGCCATCTATTCCAAGGAGATTTTACTTGCACGGCTCACTTGATTGCAGCATGTTTCACATTCATGGGTGACCTGTGTGAAAGCCTCCGTGGTCAGATCCACCCCTCGATCACAAGCTCATCTGTAGGTTGCATCTTTTCCTAGATATCCTGATGTTTCATGGGCCCATTGGGCTGTAAAGAGTTCACACTTCTGCTCCCAGTCCAAGTCTACCTGAGCTATTTCAATTTTGGCAGCCTTATCTGGCTGTTCATTGTTGTGATGTTCCTCAGTGGCTTGACTTTTAGGCATGTAAGCATCTACGTGACGTTCCTTCAGAGCCACGTTCTCTATCTGTGCAGTGATGTCCTGCCACAACACAGCAGCCCAGATGGGTGTACCCCTGCACTGCCAATTGGTCGTCTTCTATTGCTGTAGCCACCTTCATAGAGCATTAGCCACCATCGAAGAGTCAGTATAGACAGTACAGACTACTTTTCTTCTCCTTCAGCAGCCTCAACGACTCATTGTGTGGGACTCCACACAGCAGCTTTCCACCTCTGATGGTTTCCTACCAGAAGGCAGGATCCATCAGAAAAGACAGCATGGCCTCTTTCGTCTTCTGATAACTCATATGGTGGTGCTTCTCGGGCAGGGGTCACCTTTCAAATCAATGCTCAAAAATCTCTGCCGTTTTTCATGGATTCTTGGGCAATTGGGTTTCCCCAGTAGAGCTAGTTGTGTGATCAGTGCTACCTACTGTGGCTTGTCTCTCTCACAGAGCTCTCTCTCCGTTCTCACCCTGGCTAGCTCGAGAGACAAACCGCAGTTAGAAGGAGTTTCCTCAGGACCCCAAAAGCCAGGAAGCAGCTGAGAACCTTTCCCTTAGCAGAGAGAGCGAGACCCCGTCAATGGCAAAGGAAGGTCTGCACTTGATCCGAGGGTGAAACTAGGGCTTTATTCAGTCTTTCTTCTGTGGTCCTGCCCCACCCTGGGTCAGGAGTCCCATCCCACTGCCCGAACCAAGAGAGGGAGGGGGCCACCATGGTCTGTGACTTATATCCAGGGAAGGGGCTAAAGGCGGGGACAAGCCAATACTCAATCAGGGATAAGGTGGGAGTGGAACAGGATTGGATTACATTCCAGAAAGGGGACTGGGGAGATGGGCTGGGGGAAGGGCAGGGACAAACTTCAGGATATTACATTTTCCAGGAGAACAGGGGGGTACAGAACAAACCATTATAAAACCCAGTATAAAAATGAAATACAATATGGAACCAAATAACACACAGCAACAACCTACCCACTTCATGTAGCACTGCTTGCACAATGTGTCGAAGGGATGCTTCCTTTGAACATCTAGTGTAGCACAGGAAATTGCAGTGCCAAGAGGAGACACGCTTCTTTCCCAACAACTTCTGAGGATGCTCGAAGCCCTTCATATGCTGCAAGTATTTCTTTTTCAGCTGGAGTGTAGTGGGCCTTCTGGTCCTCGATAACCCCTGCTCCAAAACCCTAACGGTCAACCTCGGGTTTCTCTTGACGTTCTTTGCCAGAAGCTCCAAGTGAGACCATGCTACCCAGCTGCAGTGTAGAGTATATTTTGCAGGGTTGGTCCCATCTGAACAGGCCCAAGAGCTACCACACAAGCTATTTCCTCTTTGATCTGCTCAAAGGCCTGTTGTTGCTCAAGGCCCCATTCAAAATGGTTCTTCTTCTGGGTCTTCTAGAGGGGCCTCACAAGCTGACTATAACGTGGAATATGCATTTTCCAAAAACCCAGGCGGCCTATGAAAGCCTGTGTTTCCGTCTTCTTAGCTGGTGAAGACACAGTTGCTATCTTGTTAACCACATCCACAGGCACATGACGGCAGCCATCCTGCCATTTGACACCCAGGCGATGGATATCCCGTGCAGGTCCCTTGACCTTGCTTTTCTTTATGGCAAACCCAGCTTTCAGAACATTCTGAACTATTCTTTTTCCCTTCTCAAACACGTCTTCTGCCTCACTGCCCCACACGATGTCATGAACGTATTGTAGATGTTCAGGGGCATCACCCATTTCCAGTACACTTTGGATCAGTCCACGAGAGGTGGTAGGGCTGTTTCCACCCCCGGGGGAGTTGATTCCAGGTGTATTGGACACCCTGCCACATGAAAGCAAACTGTGGTCTGCACTCTGCTGCCAAAGGAATTGAGAAGAATGCATTGACAATGCCAAGTGCAGCATACCACCTGGCTGCCTTCGACTCCAGTTCATATTAGAGCTCTAACATGTCCAGTACAGCAGCACTCAGTGGGGGCGTTACTTCATTCAGGCCACGATGGTCTACTGTTAACCTCCACCCTCCTTCAGACTTTTGCACTGGCCACGTGGGACTACTAAAAGATGAGTGAATCTTGCTGATCGCTCCTTGGCTCTCCTTATCCACCTTTTCTTCCTAACTATTGGGGACAATTACTGTAGTAGTTGTTTGGGTCCCTATCTCAGCCATAGCGTCATCAAATGCGGTTTGGGTCCCTGCCTCAGCCATGCTCCTCTGACAGTACTGAACTGTGGCTGAAGAGGCACAGGCCAGGCCCCCGTACAGGGCAAGAAGCTGCTGGGTTTCATCGCAGTAGGCAAGGCACCCTTCTATCAGGTGACGTGTCAGTTTGCCAGGGTTCATTGCCTGTTCAGTTGTAAAGTCCCAGGCAATGGGAGGTGATAACCACTCTAGGAACCTGCCCAAATCCTTCCACACACACTGCCATCCAGTGACCAGCCGCTTCAGGGCACATTTCAGTATATCCTCACCTACAGTTTGCTTTGTCTTACACCAGGATGACACCAGATTCCACAAACCCCATAGTGTGCCAACAGTATTAGTTATTAGTATTAATAGTATTCATCAGCTTCATATAAGGACGAACAAGGAATGCGGCAGCCTGCATTCTAAAACAATCTACATCAGTCCCAGATAGGGAGAGGGACAGGGATTCCCTCGTTGTCCCCAGAAAATAGCTCCCCCAGCACAACATATCCATCAATGTCATAGCAAAGCACAGAGCCACTGTTTGTATTAACATGTTCCCAAACTCAACAAAACAAAGAGATAAGCAGTGCACCTGACAAACTCCATGTCCCACACAGGAGCTTGCTACTCAGCAACTACTATTACTAAGGCATGCAAGATATAAAATTGCCAATTTTTCGGCCCACATTGGGCACCAAAAAAGACTGTGGTGGATTGAGCTTGGCTGGATGCCAAGTGTCCACCAGACTGCTCTATCCACTCCTGTTTCTCAGCTTGACACAGAGAGAAAATGAGATGGAAAACAACTTGCATGTTGCAGTAAAACAGGTTGCTAAAGCAAAAGAAAAAATTTGCATGCTAACAAGCAAAGAAGAAAAAGAAAACAATTCTATCCTCTAGTTCCCATCAGCAAGTGCTTTCTGGTCCCTTTCCAGGAAGCAGGGCTTTAGCATGTGTAGCGATGCGCCTCTTTCCTTCCTTTGCACTTAGATTTTATATCTGAGCTGACGTCATAGTGTACAGAATATTCCTCTGGCCAATTTGGATCAGGTGGCCTAGTTGTGACCCCTTGCAGGATCTTGCCCATCCCCAGCCCACTGATGGGGGGAGGGGGGCAGAATGTTGGAGAGACAGCACTGATGCCCAATCTGAGCCCCTGAGAACAACAGATGGAGATAAGGTTCCAGTGGTACACATGAGAGGTATGCTGGGAAAAAATGTTTGGATTAATTCTACCTCCAACAAAGACAATCCCACCCGTGGGGTTGTTTTCGCTCAGGGACCTGGTTACACATGGTGGGTGATGCAAAAGGATGGAGAGACCCGATGCATACCTCAAGAGGACCTTGTTTTAGGGTGAACACTGTGACTATCTGTATCCATATGCACATGTATATATGTATATAATTTAAAGCTTTAAATTCAATATGATATGCTGGTATATGAAAAAATTCAGGGTGGATAATGTTGGGGATTAGGTTTGTTCTTTTTGCCTTAAAGTATTTTTCCCCATAATTTGCTAAGAGACTAAGTGCTGGTGGTTAGATGGTGCTTGACCGACATAAGGAGGGGGAAGGTCACACGAGTTTTGGGGGAGGGAAAAGGACAGGGTTGGGGGCGCTGGGGGTTCTGCTCACTCTGGGCATCGGAGAAGATGGCCAGGCTGCTTTTTGCTGCGGGAGAAGTCCACGGTCAACACAAAGTCCGGCCCTGGGAGATTTACCATCATCTGCTCGTGTGCCCAGGAATTCTGAGCTCCTTTGCCTGCCCTCCAGGAGCTGGGCCAGCCGTGCCCAGGAGTCACAGCTTCTTCAGCACTGCTCTTTTTGCTACGCTGTAGAGCCACACCCCCCTGCCTGCCGGGGACATCGTGCCTTTCCAGCCACCAGATTGGGTATTTCCACCAAACCAGCTTGGTGCTCTCGGAGTCCCAAGAGATCAGACTGCCCTGGGCTTTGTAAAACAAAGTCCCTTGAGGTTCCTGGTTCTGTTTATTATTAATGCAGTAGTTGTTGTTTGTTTCCCTTGTTATATTTACTAGTAAAGAACTGTTATTCCTTTCCCCATACCTCTGCCTGAAAAGCCCCTTTAATTTTCTAAATTATAATAACTTGGAGGGATGGGATTGGAATTCCCCATTTGTAGAGAGGCCCCGCCCCTCCCTAGCAGATATCTGTCTTTCATACCGAGACATGAGGTTAAATGTTGATAGGAAAAATTTTGCCTATTTTATTTAACAGTAAAAGAGGGAAAGAGAAAGAAGGAGAAAGAAGGAGAAAGAAGGGGGAAAGAAGGAGAAAGAGAAAGAAAGAGAAAGAAAGAGAAAGAAAGAGAAAGAAAGAGAAAGAAAGAGAAAGAAAGAGAAAGAAAGAGAAAGAAAGAGAAAGAAAGAGGTGTGTGGAAGGGGATGGAGAGTGAGAGAGACATTAAGCAGAAACATATCACCACTACATGGGTCACAACAACATCTCATCAGTCCTCTCCATCTGGTCTTCCTAGTGGTGAGGGTCCCCCGCCAAAAAGCATAAAATTCAATGGATTAATATACGTTTGGGCAAGGTGGGAACACCCAGGAGCCTCCCCTGAGGGGGGGTAGTTTGACACTGTCCATTGCAAGACTGTGGATCAGTTGCATTATTTTGCATCATGTGCAGTGCCCTGGTACAGGGTCTGAGGACCCCTTGGGGGTAGGGCTTTGAGGGACCATGATACCCCCTCAGTTGCCCCTCATGTGAATGTCCCATAGAGAAGGTTTTCCCGGGGGGGGGAGGGGGGGCATCAATTGGACCAGTTTGTGTAGCGGAGGATGGGCATTCACTGACTCTGACCAGAGGCTTTTTGCCATATATCCCAAACCTCTCCTCCTCCTTCCTGGGTTGTGGGGGTGGTGTCTGTGCACACCTGGCAGTAGATAAACCTGGGGCTATGGCCTCCACCCTGAAGCTGCTAGGCTGGGCCCTGCCTCGGATGCTCTTCCAGTCCTATCCATTACTTCCCAGATGCTTTGAACAATAGTGTCACTTTCCTTATCTCTATCCTTTAGGTGGTTTAACTCATAGCTCAGGGTTCAAGTCAGAAGGCCCACTCAGGGTGGGCTTTGGTGGTGCAACTTCATTATACAGTTTTAATGGACTAAATCCTTCATAAAAAATCTTTAAGCCATAAATCATAAAAATTTCAGTCTTTGACATTGGCGTAGTCAGCCGGATGGCAAGTGATATCAGTGGATACTTACAGAAGCATGGAATAAGTCCAAGTCCTAAGTTCTGGGACAAATGGGCTTGGCAGGGATCCAAAAGCTGTGGAGGAACATCTGAAAGCAGCTAGGGGCTGAATGAAGGCTAGCAGTGAGAAAGGAATTCGTTACAATAGGTTAGGCACCTGCCTAGGCGCAGGGGGAACCTCATCACGGTATTCAAGTACTTCACAGGAGGGTACAAGAAGGACAGAGACTCTCTCTTCACAAGGAACCACATGGAAAAGACAAGGGGCACAAGTTGCACCAGTCCCCATTGCTGGAGTTTTTCATGAAGCAATTGGACAGAGTGCTAGATAATGTCATCTAGGCTCCCTTTCCCACAAAAGGCTGCACCAGACGATCTTTCGAGGTCCCTTCACACCTGGGCTGGTCTAGGATCCCACAGTTCTCCAGTGAATCTTGGTTTCATAACCCTTGGCTCTCTCCAGTCTGGAGCTAAGTATCGGAAACCTTGCTTGCGAGGCAAGATATAGAATACCCCAAGGCGACAGACTTCTAAAGCCAATGGCAATCACCCACTCTTGAAATGTATTAAGCCATAACCAGCTTCTCCAAAATTGCCCCACACCCCCAAAAGCAGGAAGACTTTCTATATACCTTAGTGAGTTTATATAGACAGAACAATAGACATTGCCCACCTCAATCATTCAGTAAGCAAACACTCCACCAGTACATTTTCCATATACTTCAGGTAAATCATTTCCATCTCTTCTCCAGGATGATTAAATAAGGGTGAAGTCCTTGGGTTACTTACAGACCCGCGTCACCAAACTTCCCCAATCCCTATGGACTACTGAAGAGATGAGGATGCCTTTCAGTGGGGGCCTCACATCGTTTCAGTAACATAGGGTTCAAGGACAATGAAGGACTGCCCAGCTGTCCCACATCCATCTCCCTTTTTTAATAGCTGTTAAAGCAAGATGAAGTTTGCTGCCTCACTGCAGTGTAGTTTTGGTTTGGGTCCAGCTGTGATGGAGGTAACTTTTCCCATTGCAGCCCTCATAGTGCTCTGCTTTGCAGTTGTAGATAGAAAGGTGTTGATAACACACCAGTGTTTCAGCTACTGCGGAGCACTGCTCCCACTGCATGGAGGCTGTCACTGAAACCACCCCCACTGTCTAGAAAGCTGGGGGTAGGCAAGAGCTTGGGAAGGGACAGAGCCAGGACAGCTGACCCAAACTGACAAAAGAAATTCCACTGTGCTATGGAAGAACCACAGCTGCCAGTCAGACCCATTGTTTTCTCCTACCATATCCCTCCTCACCAGAAAATGGATATCAACGGGGCCTTATTACACAGCCACTGAAAAAGCACTCCAACAGGAGGTGGATGCACCTAACACATTGCACTGTGCAGAAATCACCCTGGGACAGCATGCCTGTAGCTTCACATGCAGTATATTCTAGAGTTTTAGCAGCAGCCTACATGGGCTTTCTGTACGTTGGCATACCACTGCCTAAGAGCTAAGACTTTGCTTCCCACAAGATGCAAGAGACTGCTAAGCAGTTCCAGCGTCACGCTTCAACTGAACGGGCAAATCACTATCTATGGAATACTGTGATCAGGCTGAAACCTTCCACATACTTGCAGTCCAGGCAGACACTGTTTGAACTTGCAGAACTACTTTCCCTCAGTAAGACGCACAAGACAGAGGTGATATCCCCATGACAAATCTTTATTGTGCAAATGCTGCTCAAAGCTTTTATTACCTTCCACAGGCACATGGCACAAAGAATTACACATCGACAGCGGCTAGATTGACAGGCAAGAGACAAAATCCATTCAGTGGCTATTTGTACACGTGCAGCAAATCTTGTGGTGCAAAAGCCTTAGCCAGCTGGCCAGTCGAACTGACAGCCACCCAAAACCGGTAGATGTATGCAATAGACAGACTGCCCATCCTCGGGCCCTTCACCCACAACCATCTGGAATCCATTGGTCAGGCCCAGGTGAGCAACACACTTCTCGCTAACAATCACTACATGCCCAAGAAGCTGGGGAAGGAAGTACAAACCCAAAAAATAAGTGGGAAAAAAAGGAACAAAAAAGGAAGAGGGCAGGTGTCACTGTGTCCAATTCGCGCTGACCCGCGCGACCACAGGCTAGCTCAGAGTCACACTGTGACAACGTGGTATGATCGGGGCGGCGGACAAAGCGCGCCGCTTCCTCTCTGTGGGATCTTGGATCTCACCCTCAGCGACGGGCACGTAGATGACGTAAGCGACCTTGGCAACTGAATGAAAGGCGGACTCTCCCGAGCAGGATGCAACGTAGGTTTATTGAGGCAGTGGAAGCGTGGGGCTCTGCACGCTGCAACCTGCTGCCCAGGAGAGACCCTGAGGCCAGGCGTGCGGCAGGTTTTAAGGGGGGGGTGGAAACAGGGGTGGCGACAACCGGTCAGCCAGTCACAGGAATCGGGGGGTTAACCGGGGGTGTGAACCATAGAACTGGGGACCAACCACAAAATGAGGGGAGGGGGTCTCCCGGGCCCCAGCTTATCACTCAGCACCCTTCCTGGAGTTTTCTAGAAGCCAGGGAAGGGTCTCTGAGTCACAGGCAAGTGACCACGAGGAGAGGGGGGGGGGGGATTGACAGCGACAGGTGCAGGGAAGGGATGAATGACAGAAAACGTCTGGTTTTACAATAGACAAAACAACCAATGCAGAAGGGAAAACTAATGCAGAACACAGGGGTATACAGTGGACTAAACCATTATAAAAATAACTTAAAAATATTACAAAAATAACTTAATAACTTAATAACAACAAGTCTCACACCACCACATCTCCCCCTTTTTTGTTTTTTCAAGAGGAGTGGGACTGGAACGGAGGAGGGAGGTCAGTGATGCTGCGTTGGGTACCCCAGTCCATGCTCTTCTTCATCCGGATCTTCTCCATCATCTTCCGGGGCCCCCTCCAGCACTTCCTCCAACTCCAGTCCTTCCTCCTCAGGGCTCTCCTCAGTCGGCACGATGATATGGTTGACTGAGGGGGAGTGTGTGGTGGCAGAAATTAAATTATACAATATCCTTTTAAGTAAACTGAACACAAGCATAATTAACAACAAAACAAACAAACACAGCAACACAGTCTTTATGATGGATGAAGCCCAGCCGGAGATTCCCCAGTTAGTAAAGAGTCTGCTCAGCCAGTCGTCTGTCATCATCTCTCGCATCTGTCGGATGGCAGTGTGGACGTCCTCGGCTTTCGATGACAAGTTCGCCAGGGTGGCCCACACGTTTGCTTCTGGTTGCGGGACCAGCCATCCGACGACTGAGAGACACAGGCTGAGCGATATCAGGGCTCCGAGGGGTAGGTGGAATTTCCTCGGAGCGGGGAATCTGGTCTGGGTGGTTGCCATGTTAAATCTAAAACACTAAACACAAAGTTATTCAGGGTAGGAACAGTAGGGGAAAGGAAATTCCGCCCAAGGATGTTGCCCTTGTTTCCTCTTCCACCTCCACGCTGCGTCTGCTACTTGCGGACTGATGACTGTTTTGGATACTGAGCCCTTAGGGACGTAGGGCTTCACCCACTTGGATGGAATCCACCTTGGTCCCGTGGGGGTGGACACGCATGCGTATCCACGTCCCCACGTGACCAGGTCATGTGGCCCTTCCGTCCTTCCGGACTCAGGATCCCTGACCATGACCAGGGGCCTTTCTCGGATGGAGAACAAGGAGCTCGCCCCGAAGTGCCTTATGATTGGTGGATTGAGACTTTCAAAGGAACAGTTCAAAAAGTTGATGGTGAAAAGTGCCCTGGCCAGTCTGACCGCTGGTGTTTCTGCTTTGAGGACCCGCTGCTGTTGATGTAAAACTCTCTTGATGGTACCATGGGTCCTCTCGACCATGGCTTGACCTGTGGGGGAGTGGGGGATGCCGGTCTTGTGCTCCACCCCCCATTGCTGCAGGAAGCTGCAGAGCTCCCTGGACTTGTACGCCGGGCCGTTGTCAGTTTTGAGTTCCTTCGGGATGCCCAGGAAGGAGAAAGCGTGGATGAGGTGTTTAATGCCTTCTCCCCTGTGTGGGCAGAAGCGAACACAGCTCCAGAGAATGTGTCGATAGACACATGTATATACTTTTGGCGGCCAAATTCAGGGAAATGAGTGACATCTGTTTGCCACACCTCACAGCTCCTCAGCCCCCGGGGGTTAACCCCCGCATGCAAGGTTGGTACAGCATGCTGGGAGCAGGACGGACACGCGGCCACAATTGCCTTGGCCTGTTCCCGTGTTAGGTGGAAACGGCAAACAAGGCCAGGGGCATTTTGATGGAACAGTTGATGACTGAGTTTTGCCTGCTCAAAGATGTTCGGCAGGGGGGCCATCTCGGCAGGGGCAGCGAGGGCATCTGCCTTCCTGTTTCCCTCCGCGATGAACCCCGGCAATTCGGTGTGTGACCTGGTGTGCATCACAAAAAATGGTTGCTCTCGGTGGGAAACTAACTTGACTAATTTTGAGAGCAATTCATACAATGCAATGTTGGACACCTCCTGAAGGATCATTTTCTTGAAGCAGGTGTTCCAACATTGACTTCGAAATTTGGCCCGATCTCAACCCAATTGGGATTTGAATACACACAAAGTCACAACCGGCCAATTATCTGATCCGGAACCTTGCTTTCCGGATCAGCTCAGCCACCAACTCCTGTGGCCGGGTCATCCTTTTGGACCTCTGATGGCTCAGGAAGACCCACTCTATGATGGAGAGTGGATCTTTCCCGTCCCGGTCCTTTTTCGGGATGTCTTTCCACTGAAAGATCATCCCGTGGAGGTGCGGCAACTTTCCCAATATAATAAATTTGAAAGGCAGCTCGGGGTCAAATTGATGAGCTTGCCTTGAGGACATAGCGTCCTGAATTCTTTCCAGAGCCTTTTTCGCTTCTGGGGTAAGGGCCCTAGGAGAACTAAGCTCCTCTCCCCCTTTCAATAAATTGAAAAGGGGGGCTAGGTCTTCGGTGGTCAAACCTAGCCAGGGCCTTACCCAGTTCAAAGCCCCACACAGCTGGTGGACACCCGCGAGGGAACTTACCTTTGTTTTGATGGCCAATTTCTGCGGAACAATGGTCCGCTTGCCGATTTCCAGCCCAAGGTACTTCCAGGGTGGCATCCGTTGAACTTTCTCCTCCTGCAGCTCGAAACCTGCAGCAATCAATGCATTGATTGTCAGGTCAAGCGCATGTGTGAGCACATCGTCAGTCGGGGCGCACACCAGGACATCATCCATATAATGATGGATGATGGCCTGTCCCGCGGCTGCGCGGACAGGGGACAACAAGGAGGCAACATACCACTGGCAGATGACTGGGCTGTTTTTCATCCCCTGAGGGAGAACCCGCCAGTGATAGTGCTTCCTTTGGGCTTCTCGGTTGATGGTGGGAACCGAGAATGCAAAACGTGGGGCATCATCCGGGTGAAGAGGAATTTGGAAAAAGCAATCCTTGATGTCGATGATAGCTAATTTCCAATTTTTGGGGAGCATGGTTGGGGAAGGCATGCCTGGTTGGAGAGATCCCATGTCCTCAATCACATTGTTAATTTGACGGAGGTCCTGGACGAGGAGCCACTTGTCTTTCCCCGGTTTCTGAATCACAAAAACCGGAGAATTCCAAGGGCTATCTGTTTACACAATGTGTCCTTTTCTTAACTGCTCCTCCACGAGCTCCTTGAGTGCTTTTAATTTCTGTTTAGAAAGCGGCCATTGCTCCACTCAAACTGGATTATCGGTGAGCCAATTAAGTTTTTTGGTGGGATGCTCTTCAATGGTCGCTGTGGAAATATCCACTGAGGGGTCGGGTATGTCAATCTTGACCCCCCATTGAGCCATGAGATCCCTTCCAAGCAAGGGTTCCTTATAATTTAAAACAAAAGGGCGAATATTTGCCAATTGCCCCTTTGGCCCCTTAATTTGTACCACGCTCTTTGACTGTCTTGCCAATTGAAGCCCTCCAACACCCTGGACGTGTCCAGCCACGTCCTGCAAAGCCCAATGTGATGACCAATCCTGGGCTGGCACGATCGTCACATTTGCCCCGGTGTCCAAAAGAGCTGTGATGTTAAGTGTTTCCCCGCCCACCGTGAATTCGCATTCTACCCGGGGCCTTTCTTCAGTGATGGCTTGCACAGGGCAAGCCACCGGGACCGTTGATGTATCGTTTGGCCCTTGGGCAGGGATGATCTGTGCGATTATTTGACCTTTTGGGAGAAAGGTCGGCGGGTGAATGCAACGCAGCCAGAGAACGAGATTCTCAGGGTTGTTGGTTAAAATCCCTGGGAGAATCTCGATATCTTGCGGGGTGTACTTACAATCCCCGATGACGACAAGTTCCTTCTCTTGGACTGGCCAGGCACCTTGTTCCTTTAGGTTTACCGACAGGAAGGTCCAATCCACGCTTTTCAGGTGCAAGGCTTTGGTGAGCTCCAACCTGAAAGGTTCCTCATTCGAAGATGTTATTAGAATATGTTTTGACAGGTCATGGTCAGTTTTGAAAGTCACGTCAGGCGTGTCACGTCCGGTAAGAATGTCATTTTTGGTTTTGGGCAGGGTATCATTGGCGCTTGTTCTTTCTTTCCCCCCTCCCACTGCCTGGTCCACCCTATTTGTGTCACCGCGCCGGGCGGACCTGCGCTCCTCCCTCAGTTTAACTGACGGGAGTTATCTCCCGTCCCTCCCACTCTCCCACTTCCCCCGCCTCCCCCTTTTTTCTTTTTCAACAGTTCAATGTCGTCCCTCAGTGGGCAATTATTTGCCCAGTGTCCCGGCTCCCGACAGACGATACACTTGTTTCTTTGGGGAGCATACGGCCTGCGAATGTGTTCTTGCTGGGTGCTAGATGTTGCAGCCACTCTTGGTGTTGGTGATTTGGCGTCCCAGTCATTACCCTGCATGTAGGGGACCTTGAGTTGGCACACCCGGAGCATGTCTTGAAGGGTCGGAGGAGGGTCTAAAGGGAGGTTAAGAATTGCAGTCCTGCACAAATTGTTCGCATTTGCGAACACCATGTCCCTTAGGATTCCTTCTCTCACGGCCACTTCTGACACTTGAACTTCAATTGCCCGGGTGAGCCGCTCCACAAACTTAGTAAAAGCCTCTTTGGTCCCCTGCACGATCTTATAATATGGAATGACCGGGCCATCTGGCACCATGCTGAAGAAGGCTGTGACCGCATGCTCCCTGATGGTCTGGAGGGCTTTGGTTGGGATGCTCGACGCTTGGTCTGTCAGATCCGTCCACCTTCCCTCACCCATGAGGTGTTCCAGGGTGAGGGCATTCCCATTTTCATCAATTGCAGTCTCTGGATCTGCGAGGAGACTCGGCAAGGCCTCCCTAAGCAGCTGTCTCCATGCTGCCGCCCATAGCTTGAACTCAGTGGAGTCCAGGAGGCAGGAGAACAGCTGCCTAAGGTCAGCTGGGATGACAACAGCAGCTTCGAGATTAGAGCGGAGCAAGCCCCTAAAATAGGGGCTGTCCCGCCCATAATCCCGATGTGCCTTGCAGAGGTCTCTGATGGTGGCTTGAGAAAATGGGTGGTGGACTGCTCGAACATTGTGCCCTCCTCAGGAGCCCTTGTAGACAACTGGGGACACTGAGGGAACAGGGGAAGGCTGATGCATCCCTGCAGGCTCAGGCCCTGGCCCCGCCCCCTCCGGGCCCAGACCGTGGGAACCAGGAAGGGGAGCGTGGGAACCAGCAGGGGGAGCGTGGGAACCAGAAGCCCAGGAGGCAGGTCTTCCGGCAGGGGGCGTGGTTTGGGAACACAATGATGTCATGTGGGCGTTCCCGTGGGAGGAGTAGCTGGGAGGAGCTGAGGGTGGAGTCTTTGAAGAGGGAGGGGGCATGGGCAGAGTCTTTTGGGGGATAGGAGGGGCCGAGGAGAGGAAGGGGTTGGGCTTATCAAGGGCGGGAAGAAAGGGATTGAAGGAAGGAGGATAGGGGGATGGGGAGGACCGTGCCATGCGGTCTCCTCCATCTTGGGGATAAGGGGTAGGGGAGCCATTTTGTGATGTGGAATCCTCAGCTAAACTAAATCAAACTCGGGGTCTGTTAACTGGGGAAAATGGGGAAGGGTGGAATTCTCGAGCAGCCTGGCCAGGGCTGACCGAGAAGCCCCTAGCAGTCTGGCTAGGACTGCCCGGGCGGGGGGATCGGGGGGTCCTTAAGGGGCCTGAGCTGGCTGGTTGAACCCCTGCTGCTCCCTTAAGGACTCCCTTCTGGGGACAAGGAGAAAGGCCAGGGGGACAAGGAGAACAGGGAGCAGTTTGTCTTGGGGCTGGCTGTTTCTGCACCTTCTTATTCATTTTTGTAACAGCAGCTGAAAGCTGCGAAGCCAAATTAAGAAATTTTGAAGCATGTTTGTCCCCTGAGAGAGCCAAATTATTAATTTTATTAATCACAGCTTGCCAAAATTTGGAGCTGTAAATTTGCTCCGGAGACGTGTGAGGAAAGTGCAGGAACAGCCACCTGACAAACCTTTTGAGCTCGCCTTTTGAAATTTTTAACTGGGCAAATTCAAGAACAGAATTAAAACTATAATACAATCCTTTCTGAGCGGCTGAGAGGCTACCACCCATGTCTCTCACAATTAGTTTCTGCCACTCACTGACTAACACCCAGGCAAAATCAAAATGAAACTTAAAACAAACCGCGGATTAAACCTCCTAAAACCGGGTAATTTTTCCCCAAAACCAGTCCCGGGGAGCCGCGATGAAATTAAAATGCAGTGTCCTAAAACTCTTGGGAATCGCTGCCAGCCCGACTACTGCTTTTAACTTAAAATTTAAAAACGAAAGAGAAAGTAAAAGAGTCCCGAGGAAGGTTCCCGCGGGGGAATGAGGCAAACCAGCACCCCCCCGAGCCGCGCGGCTTGAAATCCCCCCCACTCCTGGGGGATCCCTTTCCGAAATAGGGTCTTCTTCCCGAAGAAGCCTTCCCAAAAAGTAAGTGCCCTCACGAAGAGCAACTTACCCCCTCCTGGAACAAGACGAAACCTGGGGTTGTCGGTTTCAGCTGCCTGAAGTGGACCCGGTGGGTGCTCCGGATTGACCACTTCTCCCCCGGGAGCGTGATCTCTTGAGAGCCGCTGCAGCCAGGGGTAGCGGGGCGTCCAAAGATTTCTTCGGCTGATTCAACAGCCTAAATCCGTGCCGCGGGGTCCGCCTCGTGTCCTGAGGGTGAGGGCCCCGAGCTGGGCGCCAACCGCTGTCACCGTGTCCTATTCGCGCTGACCCGCGCGACCACAGGCTAGCTCAGAGTCACACTGTGACAACGTGGTATGATCGGGGCGGCGGACAAAGCGCGCCGCTTCCTCTCTGTGGGATCTTGGATCTCACCCTCAGCGACGGGCACGTTGATGACGTAAGCGACCTCGGCAACTGAATGAAAGGCGGACTCTCCCGAGCAGGATGCAACGTAGGTTTATTGAGGCAGAGGAAGCGTGGGGCTCTGCACGCTGTAACCTGCTGCCCAGGAGAGACCCTGAGGCCAGGCGTGCGGCAAGTTTTAAGGGGGGGGTGGAAACAGGGGTGGCGACAACCGGTCAGCCAGTCACAGGAATCGGGGGGTTAACCGGGGGTGTGAACCATAGAACTGGGGACCAACCACAAAATGAGGGGAGGGGGTCTCCCGGGCCCCAGCCTATCACTCAGCACCCTTCCTGGAGTTTTCTAGAAGCCAGGGAAGGGTCTCTGAGTCACAGGCAGGCGACCACGAGGAGGAGGGGGGAATTGACAGCGACAGGTGCAGGGAAGGGATGAATGACAGAAAACGTCTGGTTTTACAATAGACAAAACAACCAATGCAGAAGGGAAAACTAATGCAGAACACAGGGGTATACAGTGGACTAAACCATTATAAAAATAACTTAAAAATATTACAAAAATAACTTAATAACTTAATAAAAACAATTCTCACACCACCACAGGCAGGTAGGGAAGGAACGAGAGCAGAGAACGTCAGACGGTGAGCAACAGAGAACCACCCAGAGAAAGCAGCTAGCCAATTCCTAGCAATTCAAACATTGCGCTTTAAATTATGGGGTGTCCACCTGCTCGCAACTGGTGCTTTTCAAGCAAACCCACAGTCATATTATGCACGCTACAGGGGCAAAAGAGAGCTAGGCAATTTTTCTCAAGATAGACAGCAAAGGACTACAAAACAGCCACAGAAGCTGACACTCTCCTGGTTTAAGACCCCATTGTGTCTTCAGGCAACATAACCAATCCTGCTGGAAAATAAAATTTAGGATGCCTTTTGCATAGTTTTATGAAGTCTTGGAACTTGACTTTCGTACCTAAAAGCAAAGCATCCAGCACATGTCAACCAGCTTTGTCCTTCCTTGACCTGCCAAAAACTCCAATGCCTCTTCCCCATGTTAGAAGAATGTCCTGGTTTGGGACAAATTTGGGAGAAAACCCCTGTAGAGGATCCCTCTAAGGAAGCAAACCCAAGTGGCCCCTCCCTCTAACCAGTCCGGTAAAAAAAAACCTCTTTGGAGAAAAGTGGAAAAAGCTATTTTACTAAACAAATGAAGTGCATACAAGTATAAAGAATGAATAATATGAAACAATAAAACCTCTCCTTCTGAAGTGAGATGGCAAATTGAGAAAGTCCTTGCCGTGGGTGTAGCTCGGCTCTCTCTTGGACTCTCCTCAGTCCCAGTCTCTCCGGCACTGCTGGAGAATGCCGAGGTCCAGGCTCCGGTGGGCCGCAGGTGCAGCCCCCAGTGCTCCCCTGGGTTTTCAGTCCAGAGCAAGTTTAAACAGTTCCAAGAAAAAGGAAAAAAAACAGTCCAGGGAACTTCTCTGCCCTAGCTAGCTGAAACTAACTAAAAGCAAAAAAAAAAAAAAGATCTCTGTCCTGCAGTCTCTCCAAGACTCCGCCAAACACGCTGTCCGCAGAAGAATGTGGAGGAGTCGGGCAGTTTTCTCAAAACAAACTCCGCACTTCTCCTTGCTCTTAGAACCAGTCTTAAAGGCACAGGACTCAATATACAGCACAAACAGAACAGACGATTGGGGATACAAGCATCATAAAGTTACCCTAGGACATTCTACCCCTTATCCCCATATCGTCAATTTACTAAAACTAATATATACTCCAGCTCTACACACACATACATCTATATAAAAAACAATATGCAATATACAGCTACATACAGTGGCAGTACTATTCAGCACACAGCGATAATTACACACAGTTCTCACCCAACAATTAAATCTCTTTGGGGTACACATCGTGTGGTTCCATCTTTCTGCATTACTCATCATGTGCAGCTTGGTCTCTGAGCAAAGACAATCCCACGGATGGGATCTTCTGTACTTGGAGCAGAATTGATCTAAACTGTCTTCTCTAACAAACCTCTTACATGTACTACTGGGACTTTCTCTCCATCTACTGTATGTAGGGACTCAGATTGGGCAGGGCCTGCTTTGTTGGTGGAACTTCGGGTGTTAACTAACCAGGTGGCCTTTGCTAGATGCTGCTCCCAGTTTCTGAATGATCCCCCACCCAGTGCTTTCAGGGTGGTTTTTAGCAGTCCATTGTATCTTTCTACTTTCCCTGAAGCTGGTGCATGATAGGGGATATGGTACACCCACTCAATGCTATGTTCCCTAGCCCAGTTGTTGATGAGGCTGTTCTTGAAATGAGTTTCATTGTCTGACTCAATCTTCTCAGGGGTACCATGCCTCCAAAGAATTTGTTTTTCAAGGCCTAGAATGGTGTTATGGGCCGTAGCGTGAGGTACAGGGTAGGTCTCTAGCTATCCTGTGGTGGCCTCTACCATTGTGAGCACGTAGCGCTTGCCTTGGCGGGTTTGGGGAAGGGTGATGTAGTCAATCTGCTAGGCTTCCCTGTACTTATACTTGGACTATTGCCCGCTATACCATAGCGGCTTCCCCCGCTTGGCCTGCTTGATGGCAGCACACGTCTCACAGTCATGGATAACCTGAGGAATACTGTCCATGGTTAGATCTACTTCTTGGTCTCGTGCCTACTTGTAGGTGGCATTTCTGCCCTGATGGCTTGAGGCATCATGGGCCTATCGAGCTAGAAACAACTCTCCTTTGTGTTGCTAATCTAAGTCTATCTTTGACACCTCTATCTTTGCAGCTTGATCTACCTGCTCGTTGTTTCGGTGCTCCTTATTAGCTTGACTCTTGGGGACATGGGCATCTACATGACGGACTTTGACAGGTAGCTTTTCTACCTGAGTGGCAATGTCCTTTCACTCATCTGCAGCCTAGATTGGTTTTCCCCTACGCTGCCAGTTGGCTTTTTTTTCACTTCTTTAGCCATCTTCACAGAGCATTGGCTACTATCCACGAATCAGTGTAGAGGTAGAGCTTTGTCCACTTCTCTCTTTTAGCAATGTCTAGGGCTAGTTGAACAGCTTTGAGCTCAGCGAGTTGGCTTGACTCACTTTCTCTTTCAGTGGCTTGTGCAATTTGTCGTGTCGGGCTCTATATGGCTGCTTTCCACTTCTGGTTTATGCCTGCGACGCGGCAGGAACTGTCAGTGAAAAGAGCATAGCGTGTTTCTTCTGCTGGCAGTTGGTTGTATGGTGGAGCTTCTTCGTCATGTGTTACTTGTTCCTGCTCTTCTTTATCCATGAGACTAAAGTTTTTACTTTCCGGCTAGTTTGTAATTATTTTTAAAATCCCAGGGCGATTTGGGTTTCCAATGCGGGTGTGCTGAGTGATGAGGGCAATTCATTTGCTCCATGTGGCATTGGTGGCATGGTGGGTAGAGGGAACTTCTGCTTTGAACATCTATACTAGCACTGGTAGTCGAGGTGCCAGCAGGAGTTGTGTTTTAGTGCCTACTACTTCTGAGGCGGCTGGAACTCTTTCATGGGCGGCCAAGATTTCTTTTTCTGTTGGAGTGTAGTTGGCTTCGGACTCTCTGTAGCTTCGGCTCCAGAATCCTAGTGGTCGGCCCCGAGTCTCCCCAGGCACTTTCTGCCAAAGGCTCCAGGACAGGCCATTGTTCTCGGCTGCAGAGTAGAGCACGTTTTTCATCTCTGGTCCTGTCCTGACTGGGCCAAGGGCTACTGCATGAGCGATCTCTTGCTTGATCTGGGCAAAGGCTTATTGCTGTTCAGGGCCCCAGTGGAAATTGTTCTTCTTGCGGGTGACCAGGTAGAGAGGGCTCACAATATGGCTGTACTCAGGAATGTGCATCCTCTAGAAACTTATGGCACTTAGGAAATCTTGTGTTTCCTTTTTGTTGGTTGGTGGATACATTGCTGTGATTTTGTTGATGACTTCAGTGGGAATCTGACGCTTTCTATCGTGCCACTTTACTCCTAGAAACTGGATCTCTCAAGCAGGTCTTTTAACTTTGCTCTTCTTGATAGCAAAGCTAGCTTTCAGGAGAATCTGGATGATCTTCTCTCTTTTTTCAAACACTTCTATTGCTGTGTTTCCCCACACAATGATGTCATCAATGTACTGTAGATGTTTTGGAGCTTTACTTTTTTCTAGTGCAGCTTGGATTAGTCTATGGCAGATGGTGGGGCTGTGTTTTCACCCTTGGGGCAGTCGGTTCCAGGTGTACTGCACGCCCCTCTAGGTGGAAGCAAACTGAGGCCTGCATTTTGCAGCTAGAGGAATGGAGAAAAATGCGTTAGCAATGTCAATAGTGGCATACTATTTTGCTGCTTTGGACTCCAGCTCGTACTGGAGTTCTAGCATGTCTGGCACAGCAGCGCTCAATGGTGGAGTCACTTTGTTCAAGGCACGGTAGTCTACAGTTAATCTCTATCTTCCGTCAGACTTGCGCACAGGCTAGATGGGGCTGTTGAAGGGTGAGTGGGTTTTGCTGATCACCCCTTGGGTCTTCAGCTCACGGATCATTTTGTGGATGGGGATCACAGCATCTCGAGTTGTTCTGTACTGTCGGCGATGCACTGTTGAAGTGGCAATTGGCACTTGTTGCTCTTCTACTTTTAGAAGACGTACAGCAGATGGGTTCTCTGATAGTCCAGGCAAGGTATTCAAATGCTTAACACCCCCTGTCTCTACAGCTGCTGTCCTGAATGCCTACTTAAATCCCTTTGGGTCTTTGAAATACTCATTTCGGAGGAAGTCTATGCCTAAAATGCATGGAGCTTCTAGGCTAGTCACAATAGGGTGTTTCTTCTACTCATTTCTAGTCAGGCTCACATTAGCTTCAACTAAAGTAAAATCTTGTGAACTCCCTGTCACCCCAGCAATGGAAACAGATTCTTCTCTCACATGTCTTGATGGGAATAATGTGCACTGTGCACCAGTGTCAACTAAGGCTTCATATTTTTGTGGTTCTGACGTGCTAGGCTAATGAATCTACACAGTTTAAAAAGCACGGTTTTTCTTAGCCTCTACCTGGCTAGAGGCAGGGCCCCTCTAAGCTTGATTATCCTTATTTCCCTGGGTAACCGGAGCTGCTTTTTTCTTGCTAGAATTTCCTCTCATAGTCTTGCTATCTAACAATTCATGCAGCCGTTGCGTCATAGCATCAGTAGATTCTCTATCCTATCTTTTCATGTTTTTTCCACAATCACGCAGGAAGGACTACAGCTTAGCCCGTGGGATGCCTTTTCCCTCTCTATCTAGGGAACGTTTGCGTGTGGTGCTAGAGCTCTTAACTTGTACTGCAGAGATCTGGATAATGTCCTCTTTGAGTTCTTTGTGATTTTCTTCTATCTTGTCTGCTAATCTTTTCACTTGTGTTTCTAGAGCTGCAATTTTTGCATGTGTTGGACTATGCACGGCATCTGCATATGTTCGGAGCTTCTTTGCTATATCAAGCACGGTCTCTTCTGTTTCATCCTGCTTCATTATTGCTAAAGCAGAGGAGTATTCCTGTGGCTTAAGTTGTACAAGTTTTTGCCAAATTACAGGTGTACATGGTACTAAGTCGGGGTTCCTAGTGTTTATGTCATCTGAGAAGACAATCTCCGCCACTGCCATTTCCCTCAAGCGCTGGATCCCTTGTTCGATGGTTTTCCACTGGGTTTGCTGCATATAGAGATCGTCGGCACAGAGATATCTTTGTGCCACACTTCTCAGGACCCGTTCTCAGAGACTGCAAGGACTAGCCTCCCTCATAATTTCTTGGTCAATAACTGGATCATGTGACAGGGATCCCAGATGTCTTGCTTCAGTGCCATCCAGCATTGTAGCCTCGCCTGCAGCATCCCAAAGACGGACTAACCAACTAATTATAGATTCATTAGGTTGTCAAGTATAATCCTTTCTTAGGCCACGAAGGTCCTCGAGGGAAAAGGACTTAATAGTACCTCCTGCTCTTGCAGCAGTTGGTCGGGCTCTTGATCTTGTAGCAGTTGGTTGGGCTTCTGATCGTGTGCTAGTTGGTTGGACTCCCGATTTTGTGCCAGTTGGTTGGGCTTCTGATTTTGTATCAGTTGGTTCGTTTTCTGACTGTGTATCATCAGTTGCTTCAGCTTCTGATTGTGTGTCAGTTGGTTTGACTCCTGACTGGGTGTCAGGAGGCATTGAGGATCCTTCACCTGAATCATCGTCTACTGGTCGATCGGTTTTGTCTGTGTGCTTCTTTCTTTTCTTTACTGCAGCAACTGCCGGTGTCTTAGCCTCACTGTCTGGTTTAGCTGCAGCCTGAATAGCTGTGGGGTTGGCAGCAGCCTGAGTGACTGATTTATCTCCCTGCTCCCTTGCCTCTATCTGCTGCCCTACAGTGTTTAGCAGTGTGTGACTTATTCTAGAAAAGCTATAAACTATATAGAGGAAAGTCACCAGGTGAAATACCAGGAAGGTGGTGTCTTTAACGTTCAGGAGACTCTGAACATTCTCCAAAAGTGATGTAACTGACTCAAAAGAGAAGAAGGAAAGAAGAGGCTGAAGAGCCTCATCTGCTACTCTTCCTCTAACAAACTGGGTGCAATTGTTGATAAATCCCCAAAACATGCTGCTGGAACTAGGACACAGGGTAGGATGAAAAAACCATAAACTGAACATACCCAGAACAAACTCTAGTATCTTTATAAGCTTCTTGTAAACTATAATCACCGAACCTAGCAAAATAACTATTCTAATTTGTGCATCCTTTGTGTAAAAGCTGTATGTTAGGGATAATATTGGAGCTATTTCTGGGTAAGAGAACAAACCTAGGGACTAGAAAGGTATTAAGACTTTAAAAAAGCCTAGGGAACAGAAATGCAGAAAAGACTCTATTTTAAGAGACATTAGGAATTCAAGAAGCAACATGGCCACTGACTGTTTAATCCCCACCCAAAGGACAACCAAAAAATGCAGTTAATAATAATCAATACAAGTTTTTTCCACTTTCTCGTGCCCCGCAGTGGGCACCAGTTAGCAGTATGTCCTGGTTTGGGACAAATTTGGGAGAAAACCCCTGTATAGGATCCCTCTAAGGAAGCAAGCCCAAGTGGCCCCTCCCTCTAACCAGTCCGGTAAAAAAAAAACCTCTTTGGAGAAAAGTGGAAAAAACTATTTTACTAAACAAATGAAGTGCGTACAAGTATAAAGAATGAATAATATGAAACAATAAAGCCTCTCCTTCTGGAGTGAGATGGCAAATTGAGAAAGTCCTTGCCATGGGTGTAGCTCGGCTCTCTCTCGGACTCTCCTCAGTCCCAGTCTCTCCGGCGCTGCTGGAAAATGCCGAGGTCCAGGCTCCGGTGGGCCGCAGGTGCAGCCCCCAGTGCTCCCCTGGGTTTTCAGTCCAGAGCAAGTTTAAACAGTTCCAAGAAAAAGGAAAAAAAACAGTCCAGGGAACTTCTCTGCCCTAGCTAGCTGAAACTAAATAAAAGCAAAAAAAAAAAAGATCTCTGTCCTGCAGTCTCTCCAAGACTCCGCCAAACACGCTGTCCGCAGAAGAATGTGGAAGAGTCAGGCAGTTTTCTCAAAACAAACTCCGCGCTTCTCCTTGCTCTTAGAACCAGTCTTAAAAGCACAGGACTCAATATACAGCACAAACAGAACAGACGATTAGGGATACAAGCATCATAAAGTTACCCTAAGACAAAGAACTAATACTGCTCTAAACCATGACAATAGGAACCAGACTGCACTCTAAAACAACGCAGCATTTTGTACCTGAAGTACATACCGAGGGACCAGCACTGCTTTATAGCACTGCTTTTAGTCAAAAAAAGCTCAACTCCATTACAAGCTAGATGATAGCACCAGAAAACCCAAAGTAGCCTACTGTGCGCCCCTTCAAGGGGGAAAGGGGAGATGGGAAAGAGTCTAGTAAATGAGGAACTAACTACGGGTACAGTTTTGCATACAGAAAACTCCCACAGTACTTACAGATTCACCAGAATCTCCTGCTTCAGACAACTCAATAACTGGCTCCTCAAGCATGACTAGGAAAAGCGTCGCGTCTAGGGGCGAATGATCACAGAACCACAGCACTGGAGGAAGACCAAACAGTTAAAACATAACCGGCTACAGAGAAAGCTAATAGCTTATGCAAACCCATCTGAACTCCTAGAGAAGCAGATTACCAGATACCCCAAACACAAGCCAGAACATTGATTTTTCTTGCATGAGTATTATGCTTTCGATACCCAAATTATAGAATATTTACAGAGCCCCCTCCAGAAGTAGGATTCGTCATGCAAGACCATGGGGGAAGGAGACAGGCCACTATTTGCAATTAACAATCTCCAGCATGGTTTGGTTCGGACTGATTCTTTCCTAAGCAGTTTTTCTATTGGATGTGGTCCACGCAGAGACTGGAGACAAATGGCTTAACTGAATCAGCAAAGAGTTTAGTGAAGTGGAAGAGCAGCGGCCATTCATTATCCACAGGACAGGGAGCTCAAGTATCAAACACATGCATAATGACAGGAAGCCTGCAAGTGCATAGGACGAGTCTGTCTTCTAGACTGCATGCAAACCCCACCTTCATAAGCAGAAGGAATCCCTAACTGCTAACTTTCAGCATTTTAATAACTAAATCATATGGGATATTACCTTAAAGTTAGCATCGCACAGGCAACGGCTGCATTGTTTTATCCCCGGTCTAAGCAGCTCACTCAAGTTCCCAGCACCAGCATCCGTGACCCTTGCAAGCATGCTGTTATCACGGTCTTACTTCCCCACAGAAACGAGTTCTGGAAAGCTATGGCAGCCTGCAGGATGACCACTTTGTAATTTTTTTTGTTTTTTTTTTTTTTTAACAAGAGAAAGATGTAATTCTTTGCCCCCATAATCCAGTTTAGGGGTTCAGAACCAAAGCCTTGCACAGCGAAGCTGTGAAACCTCATCGATGCTGTTAGGAGACACACTGAGACCAAGTTACCGTCGGAGGTCCTTCTCTGCGCGCGCACACGACACGGTGGGGGTGGGATGCGTGGCGAGTCTGGAATACACCAGCAACCCAGTACGCCCGCGGCAGCCGGAGGGGTGGGGGTGCGGCACAGAAAATGCTATGGGGATGGTGCAGTAGAGAGCGCCACAACCCAGAGAGGCCCCGTCCGTCTCGCGTCCCTGCACCCACCCGCAGCAGCAGCAGCAGCAGCAGCGCCGCACGCCCGGGCACCGCGCCCCGGGTGTCCTCGGCTCAGATGCCCGCAAGCGCGGGAGGAGGAGGAGGGGAGGAAGGGAAGACGAACCGCGCACAGAGAGCAAAGCCGCGGCTACCTCCTCGTCCCCTTCGCTGACGATACCAGGAAAACGCCTTGCGATGAACTTTCCGAAGACAATAGTGGCGCCACCACAGCAAGAAGACAGCACCCCGATACTCTCGCAGGCAAAAGACAACGCCCATCTCCGCCCCGACACTTCCTCCACTAAGCCCGGCCCTCCGCGGCGCCCATTGGGGCGACGGATCGTGGCCCGCGTCTCGATTTGCTGTCTCGCCTGTCTTTTTCGCTTTTCCCCGCCCCCTTGGCGGGTCCGTCCTCGTCGACCTGCTGCCCGCGGGGCGCGGAGGGATCTGCCCCGTGTAGTGAGTGCTGCGACCCTGAGGGCGGCCTACGAGGTCGCGGAAGACGCTGTAGTAGCTACAGCTACGATTTCTTGGTATTTGTTACCGCATCAAGTCCACCCCAAAGGTGCCTGGGCCTTTTCGGTGCTGCTCCCTCCAGTCAAATGTCTGCTTTGGCTAGGGCAGGGCAGGCCTGGCCTTAACTTCTCAGGACATTTTTGTTATAAATTGCACGACTCAAGATTTAGTCCCAATTAGAATTTTTTTAATTACAGCAAGCGGGGCATAAGCAAATGCAGCGCTGGGCGACAGGGGAGTCTGCACTCCGCCCACTGTCGCGTGGTTATGGTCTTTCAGTTCCGTTTTATACAGTTCTTTTCTTCTGTTATCGGTCGGTTTATCTTGTTGCTAGGAGACCGTCTTCTATCTTCTGAAAACAGTTACAGTTCCTTCTCCTGGAACTCAAAAGCCTTGTTAAGCAGTAGCACATATGTCTAAAAAATCATGAGTCATCCTGTGTTTGCAAGTTCAAGGGTTCTCTTAAAAGTCCTGAGTCATCCTGTGTTTGCAAGTTCAATGAACAAAGCATTAACCCGTTACATTTTGAAAAACCAACAGAAGTTGCTCTACACTGTTTTCTGGAAACCTCACTTCCAGTGCAGACGTTTCTAAGCTGTACGTCTCCTGGAAGCAAATAAAATAGAAAGCGTGCGTTTGGCACTGCTGGCTTGAGGGCTCAAGATAGTAGGATTTGCATTAAGCTGGATAGGAGGCTTTTAGAAAAATAGGCAGTGCCCTCAAGGCTGCCCAAGGGTGGTCTGTGGTGCCCTGCAGTCCCGGGGACAGTGAGCGCCTTGAATGGTCCACACAACTATCTTACAACATATATAAACCCTGCTTTCCTCTGTATCGGGCTAAGGATATCCCTGGCCGCCTTTGCGGCAAGGGCACATTGTCCTATTTTGCAAAGCTGCTTTCCAGCCGATCGGCCTCCAGCATGTACTGGTGCATGGGGCTGTGCCTCCCCAGGTGCAGGACTTGTGTATCCACAGGTTCCTCGGGTGGTCTCAAAACAGATTGTTTCCTATGATGGAAGGGACTTTGTTCCCCAAGTCCCTGCCTTGAGGTTCAGGGTCTCAAGAGGTTTGGTAACTGTGCCAGTGAAAACAAAGGAGAATGACTCGCCCAGTACCACAGCCTACTCCATATTGCTGGCCACTAGACCTCCTGGCTTATTTATCAGCAAGGGGGAGTGGAGGTGGGTTGGCGTACGCTTTCTTTAGTCTTATTTTCTGACCAGTGCACCTGTGGAAGCCCATCTTATGATTCTTTACATCCCCTGCCAAATACAGATCCAGCTTTGCCTTAGCTTTTCTGATCCCATCCCTACAGACCTTGGCAGCATCTTTAGATTCTTCCCAGAGTGCGTGTCCCTGCTTCCACTACCTATGCATTTCCACTTCATGCTTCAGCTCAAGCAGAAGAGAAGGCCCTTACTCAGCAACGCTCATGTCCTGCCTAATTTGCCTGATTTCTTACATCGACCTCATCTTCCTAATCTGGTGGCCTATAGGAGATACCAACCACAAGGTTTCCTTTGTTGGCTTGTGTGGGATGATGACCATGGAGCCAGGAAAGGGCTAAGGCTTACTATATATGGCCTAAACCGTGTACCCTCCACGTTATCTTTCCTGATGGAGATCCACATAGTTGACGTCAAGAAAGGACAATGTGGCCGAAGAAGGAGTTCATGGGCAGCTAGGATAGCCATCTTTTGGCTCTGATGAACGGCATGAAATGGAAAGAAGTCTTAAGAGCAGAACTTTGAAGGACACCAAGGCCAAAAAAGTAACCTTTGCCCGATTAAGGGTCATTTAAGTATTAAAACGCACACTCATGCCTATGCTAATAAGCTTACTGAAGTACATGCTCCCACATATATGATTATATTACTCAGCTCTCCAATTAGATCATGCTATACGTAAGGAGGAGAAGGCTGGGCTGTGTATAACGAGGGTAGAAATTTCAGCTAGGTAGCAGGAATTCCCAAGAGATGTCGGAGACAGTTGCCGGTCTGTTCTCTTCTCCCTCCTGTGAAGTGGGGACACCCTCTTGGGAAACTTCTACATTCCATTGCTATTATTAGTATTGCATGGATTAGCACGATGTTATTAGAGCTCTACCACAGTTAGTGCGTTTCTCAATGGCAGTTCCAAATCTCTATTTCTGTAACTTCAGAAAACCACTCTATTCCTGAATCTGTGCTCGCAAAGGTTCTTAGAGAACGCAACTAGAATCACAGTGCTGAATTGGTTGTAATCGGAAACTAAGCCTAACCCCACTCAATCCCTCTGATCTCTGAGGACCAGCTGGAACACAAGGGGATTTATTTTCCGCCAAATGTCTTACTTTTAACGCAACAGCTTGGCCTCTAATTTTCACCCATAAATTCTCAACCTGTTCATTGCTGTCTTTCAAAGACAGCTCTGTAGAGGAAATCCCTCTTCTTTTTGGTTTACCTAGAGGGTCACCTCTGCCTCTCCTTACTTCTGACCAGTTTATAGCCATTGATTACGGAGCTCCAGTCATTGAGTTGTCCCAGCACATTTTTACTATAGCGATTACATTGTGTCCTTGGGTGACTTTATGATGCTTGTATCCCCAATCGTCTTTTCTGTTTGTGCTGTATATTGAGTTCTGTGCCTTTAAGACTAGTTCTGGGAGCAAAGGAGAAGCAAGAAGAAGTGCAGAGTTTGGTTTGAGAAAACTGCCTGACTCCTCCACATTCTTCTCTGGACTGGGTGTTCGGCTGAGGCTCGGAGAGACTGCAGGACAGAGATCTTTTTGCTTTTAGTTAGCTTTAGCTAGCTAAGGCAGAGAAGTTCCCTAGACTGTTTTTTTTATCTTTTTCTTAGGACTGTTTAAACCTGCTCTAGACTGAAAAAAACCAGGGGAGCACCGGGGGGCTTGCAGACTTTGGCATTTTCCAGCAGCGCCGGAGGGACTGGGACTGATAAGAGACCGAGAGAAAGCCGAGCTACACCCATGGCGAGAACTTTCTCAATTTGCCATCTCACTCCAGAATGAGAGGTTTTATTGCTTCATATTATTCATTCTTTGTACTTGTAGGCACTTTGTTAAGTAAAATAGTTTTTTCCACTTTTCTCCGAGGAAGTTCTTTCCCAGACTGGTTAGGGGAAGAAGCCGTTTAAGTTTGCTCCCCAGAGGGACCCCATTCAGGAGTTTTCTCCCAAATTTGCCCTAAACCTAATGCTCTGTGGGGTTGGCTGGAAAGTTGGAAAAAGGCCAACTGGCAGCGTTGGTGGAAAACCAATCTGGGCTGCAGATGAGTGGAAAGACATTGCCACTCGGGTAGAGAAGCTAGCTGTGAAAGTCTGCCATGTAGATGCCCACGTCCCCAAGAATTGGGCTAATGAGGAGCACCGAAACAACAAGCAGGTAGATCAGGCTGCAAAGACAGAGGTGTCAAAGATAGACTTAGATTGGCAACACAAGGGAGAGTTGTTCCTAGCTCGATGGGCCCATGATGCCTCAGGTCATCAGAGCAGAGATGTCACCTATAAGTGGGCACGAGACCGACGGGTGGATCTAATCATGGACAGTATTTCTCAGGTTATCCATGACTGTGAGACGTGTGCTGCAATCAAGCAGGCCAAGCGGGTGAAGCCCCTATGGTATGGCAGGCGATGGTCCAAGTATGACGAAGCCTGGCAGATTGACTACATCACAGTCCTGGTTTGAAAGACAGGTATCTGCTAGGGAGGGGCAGGGCCTCTGTAGGAATGGGGGATTCCAATCCCTTCCCTCCAAGTTATTATAGTTTAGAAGATTAAAGAGGCTTTTCAGTCAGAAATATGGGGAAAGGAATAACAGTTCTTTACTAGTAAGTATAACAAGGCAAACAAACAACAACTACTACAGCATTAATAATAAGCAGAACCAGGAACCTCGAGGGGCCTTGTCTCACAAAACCCATGGCAGTCTGATCCCTTGGGACCCCGAGAGCACCAAGCTGGAACGGTAGAAAACTCCCGGGCTGGTGGATGGAATGGCGAGGGTCCCCAGCGGGCAGGGGGTGTCCTGGCAGAAAAAAGGGGGGGTGTCCCGGCAAAGTGAGCAGTGGTGAAGAAGCCACGATGGTTGGACAGGCCTGGCCCAGCTCCAGCAGGGCAGGGAAAGGAGGGTCCGAATTCCCGGGCACTCCAGCAGATGATGGATGGTGGTAGAATTCCCAGGATCGTTAACAGTGGACTCCTCACATAGTAAAACTGCTGCCCGACCGTGCCTCTCCGATGCTGCTGAGAGCAGGGAAAAAAGAAAACAGCAGCTTCCCCCAGCCCTGTCCTTTTTCCTCCCCCAAACTTGGTGAGATCGTCTCCCTCTCGGCCACATCTTTTGTGTTAGTCAAGCACCCTCTAAGCATCAGTATTTAGTCTCTTAGCAACTTATGGGGGAAAAAATTCTGTAGGGAAATAAAAAAACCAAAACCAAACTGTCCTGGTTTGGGACAAATTTGGGAGAAAACCCCTGTATAGGATCCCTCTAAGGAAGCAAACCCAAGTGGCCCCTCCCTCCAACCGGTCCGGTAAAAAAAAAACCCTCTTTGGAGAAAAGTGGAAAAAACTATTTTACTAAACAAATGAAGTGCATAGAAGTATAAAGAATGAATAATATGGAACAATAAAACCTCTCCTTCTGAAGTGAGATGGCAAATTGAGAAAGTCCTTGCCGTGGGTGTAGCTCGGCTCTCTCTCTCAGTGTCTCTCCTCAGTCCCAGTCTCTCCGGCACTGCTGGAAAATGCCGAGGTCCAGGCCCCAGTGGGCCGCAGGTGCAGACCCCGGTGCTCCCCTGGGTTTTCAGTCCAGAGCAAGTTTAAACAGTTCCAAGAAAAAGGAAAAAAAACAGTCCAGGGAAATTCTCTGCCCTAGCTAGCTGAAACTAACTAAAATCAAAAAAAGATATCTGTCCTGCAGTCTCTCCAAACCTCCGCCAAACACCCCGTCCGCAGCAGAATGTGGAGGAGTCAGGCAGTTTTCTCAAAACAAACTCCGCGCTTCTCCTTGCTCTTAGAACCAGTCTTAAAGGCACAGGACTCAATATACAGCACAAACAGAACAGACGATTGGGGATACAAGCATCATTAAGTTACCCTAGGACACAAACCTAACCCCCAACAATCACCCCTCCCCAAACCCGCCAAGGCAAGCGCTATGTGTTGACCATGGTGGAAGCCACCACTGGATGGTTGGAGACCTACCCTGTGCCTCACGCTACTGCCCGAAACACCATCCTGGGCCTTGAAAAGCAAATCCTGTGGAGACATGGTACCCCTGAGAGGACTGAGTCCGACAACGGGACTCATTTCAAGAACAGCCTTATAAACACCTGGGCTAGAGAACATGGCATTGAGTGGGCGTACCATATTCCTTATCATGCGCCAGCAGCCGGGAAAGTTGAACGGTGCAATGTCCTGCTTAAAATCTCCTTGAAGGCAATAGGTGGGGGGACTTTCAAGAAGTGAGAGATTAATTTAGCAATGGCCACCTGGTTAGTGAACACTCGAAGTTCCACCAACCGAGCAGGTCCCGCCCAATCTGAGCCCCTGAGAACAACAGATGGAGATAAGGTTCCAGTGGTACACATGAGAGGTATGCTGGGAAAAACTGTTTGGATTAATTCTGCCTCCAACAAAGACAATCCCACCCGTGGGGTTGTTTTTGCTCAGGGACCTGGTTGCACATGGTGGGTGATGCAAAAGGATGGAGAGACCTGATGCATACCTCAAGGGGACCTTGTTTTAGGGTGAACACTGTGACTGTGTCTGTATCCATATCCACATGTATATATGTATATAATGTAAAGGTTTAAATTTAATATAATATCTTGGTATGGGGAAAAATTCAGGGGATGTTGTAGTGCATTAAGTGGGTTTATATTGTGTTTCATTTTTATATTGGGTTTTGTAATGTTTTCTTCTGTATCCCCTGTTCCCCTTAGAAACTGTATCACGTGGTTTGTCCCTGCTCAGCCATGCCCATCCTCCCACACTGGAATGTAACCCAACTCTGCTCCACTCCCACCTTGTCCCTGATTGGGTAGTGGCTTGTACCTGCCTCTAGGCTAGGGCCTGCCCCCTGGATAAAAGCCCTGGGATGGAGGTGGGGCGGTCTCTTTTGCATGGGAACGGGGATGAGGAAGGAGCTACTGGGATCTGGACTCTGCAGGGGCAGGACCCCCAAAAATAAAGCCGTGATTTTCCCCTCGGAGCAAAGAGCAGACTCTCTTTCCTTTTGCCATCGAAGGATGTCTGGGTCTCTCTAAAGAACCGCCACAGGGGTATATAATGTTGGGGGTTAGGTTTGTTCCTTTTTTTTTTTTTTCCTATAGAATTTTTCCCCATAAGTCGCTAAGAGACTAAGTACTGATGCTTAGAGGGTACTTGACCCACACAAAAGGCCAAAGTCAGCAGGGGGAAGATCACACGAGTTTTGGGGGAGGGAAAAGGACAGGGCTGGGGGAGCTTAGGGTTCTTCCTGCTCTCAGCTTCGGAGAGGACGGTCAGGCTGCTGTTTGCTGCAGGAGGAGTCCACTGTCAGCAGAAAGTCCGGTCCTGAGAAATCTACCATCATCTGCTTCTGTCCCCAGGAATTCAGAGCCCCTTCGCCTGCCCTGCTGGAGCTGGGCCAGCCCTGTCCAGCTGTCACGGCTTCTTCAGCACTGCTCCCTTTGCCGGGACACCCCCCCTGCCTACCGGGACATATCCTGCTGTCCCAGCCACCAGCCTGGGAATTTCCAATGTTCCAGCTTAGTGCTCTTGGAGTCCCAGGAGATCAGACCGCCCCGGGCTTTGTGAAACAAAGCCTCCTGAAGCTCTTGCTTCTGTTTATTATTAATGCTGTAGTTGTTGTTGTTTGTTCGCCTTGTTATACTTACTAGTAAAGAACTGCTTTTCCTTTCCCCATAGCCCTGCCTGAAAAGCCTCTTCTAAATTATAATAACTTGGAGGGAGGACATTAGAATTCACCATTCCTAGAGAGGCCCCGCCCCTCCCTAGCAGATACCTGTCTTTCAAACCAAGACAGCAAGAAACCGGCACCAAAGCCAACAAACTGGTTTGCCTTGAAGCTGGGCTAATAAGCAGCCAAAACTGCCTGAACACAGCAGAAAATCCGACTAAGAGTCTGTTACATGATGGTCATGGGCTGGAGACAAGCACATGACAGTACAATTGCTCAATTGTTGAAACATCATGGATTGAGAGAAATCTTTAAAGAAGTTAGAGATGGAGGGGAAAAGACATTAATTACAATACACCATGACACAGAGACCATCAAAAGGGTTTTTAAAAGGCTTGAGGAACATTTGTCTCATTAGTGGGATGTGCCTTTTAGGTGGTCACTGACAGCAACCAGTATGCTGAATGCCTTAATCCACCCTATAGTTGTGTCGCTTATTTTGGTCAGCACAAGTTTAGTGTTATCTGTTGTAATACTTGTTTAGAATTAGAAGATGCTATGACAAGTGGCAGCTTTAACATCACTGTCAAAGGCGTATGGCTTGGTCTTGAGAGACACTAGCTGTACAGCTTGGATAGATGAGGAAGACTCTGTATACTGAGTAAAAGAATTTACTCATTTCAAAGAAGAAGTGGGGAATGAGACATTAAATTTGAAGAATTAGGGATTTTAGGAGAGTTAAGATAATAAGTGTCTGAATTAGCTGAAGTAGATAGGTAAGCTTTGTTCACAGCTAACAGAAGCCGGATCTTAGATAAGCTGTCCCAGATTTAGTAACTCATTTCTTGTCAGCTTTATGTTTATGTAGCTGTGCTTGTAACGAAAAACAAACTGTGGTAAATAGGACATAAGATAGCTGCAGATTTCCTGCTTAAAGGACCCATTGAACACAGGAAACTGTAAGTTCTACCAAGGAGTCATTTGTCACGAATGTATTGAAAAGGTAGAAAGGTCAGGACGAGGAAGACTCATTTTACTTCCTCATTTTGGGTGACCCCTCCCCAGAAGAGACCCCCGACTCATTTTAAGAAACAAAGTACGCGTGCTTAATAGCCTTTTTGCCAATTAGCATACCAAGTGAGGAATGGGAGGTGACAGGGGTATGAATACATATTTGTATTTGGGTATTCAACACTTTTGTAAATAAAAGGCTTTGTAATTACCTGTGAATTTTGCAGTGCGTATTAGGGAAATATCCCGCGTGCTGCCTGGCCATAATAAGCATACACTAACTTTAAACTGTTAGAGAGTTTTTGTCCGTCACAGTTGGGTATTGATACTAGATCAATACCCATATTTCTTTAATAAGTCATTTTGGCGAGCCAGCCAGGAGACTGCTCTCTCTGGCCGTGGGGCCAGCGGGGTCCAGGACCCCTCTGGGCACCCACCCTGAATTTTCTGGGAAGAGGGCTCCTGCGGTCCTGCTGACCACCCGGGGAAAGACCAGAACCTGCTGGAACTACGGACAAAAGGTATGTTTATATTTGAAAAGAGGTACCTTGGTATAGGCGGTTGGTAAGACACTGAGAGACGTCTCGTGCACAACATACGCCTCTTGGGTTTGTTTGTAAAAGTTGTGACAGCTCTGCGGAGCTTGTTATCAGTGGTTTGGTAGCCCGTGTCCCGTAGTGGGGACAGCGGTAACCGGTTTTTTGTTATGTCATCTTGCCGTTTAAAGATGACTTGGTAGTCCATGTCCCGTGAGGGGGCAGCGGCGGCAGTAAAATAACCGGTGTTGTTGCGTATTAGGAGCAGTGGTGGCTCCGGTTACAGTTTGGGGTTTAAAGGTACCTTGACAATCCAGAATCCGAGTGGCTAGCCCGTTCTGGGACACGAAGGGTCCCGTTGTGGGTCGCGGAAAATCCCGATTGCGGCCCCGCGTGCGCCCGGTGTGTGTGGTGTGAACGGATCCGTGTTTTGTGGTCTCGTGGTTTTGTGTGTTTGTGTCTTCAGGTGTGGAAGAATTATTGGTGCACCGTATGTATCGTGGTCTGTGGGAGTTTGTGTAAGCGTTTTGATTTGTGTGATTTTGGAGTGTGTTAGTAACCCGTGTAAATGTTTTTAGGAGTTTTGCAAGCTTGAAGTTGTAAAAGCCCATTTGAATTCCCCGCCTGATCAGCGGAGGGATCCCTCTGTTTGCAAGAGCGGAAGGATTTAAAGTGTTTGTATTGTATTCAGATTGTGTGCTGCAGGGGAATTAGACTGTGTGTGAGCTTGAACAGCGTGTGCTTTTGGCAACAAAATTTTGCTGACGTTTTGTTAGGTGAAAAAAAAAAAAAGCATTTGTGTAAGTTTAAATTGTTTATCTTTTGAGCTAAAAGGAGCAAGCGGCGTAAGGAGGCTTGAAACCTGAGCCAGCCCCAGCAATCGTGAGGGGGTGATTTGTTTCCCTGGTAAGCGCAGGGGAATCCAGGCTCTGCAGCCTCGGGCCGCGTCTCTAAACTCCCTGTAAAACCCTAAGAAGTTCTTTTGGCGAGTGAGTGTTTTAGTTAAAGGGGAAAAAAAAAAAAAAGTTTTTTGCTTGTTTGTGAGGCTTGCAGTTGCTAGAGTGTGTGGTAATATTTTAAAGTCGTGGTGGTGTAGTCCCTAACCACAGAGGAGTGGAGAGGCAGCGTGGGATCAGGGTTACCCCCCCACCTCCTTCTCACGGAGGGATTTGTGTGTGGTGTCCCGGCCGAAATCCGTAGGATTTTTCGGCGAGACCTTGTTGAAACTTCTAGTGGAGTATGTTTGGGGTCGTGAGGGACCCCTGGCTATTTTCTTTGCGAGCCTAAAACGGTTGGTGTTTGGAGTTGGGTCTCTCTGAGAAAAGGCTTTGATTGCGTGCAGAAAGCAGAGAGCCCAGAACTTATGCCCAGAGCTAGCAGAAATAGCCGAGAAATTTTTGGTGCTGAGATATGCAATTGAAGTAGTCTACTTTGTGTTTTGTAACATCTTGGACCAAAAGGGATTCTAAACATGGGGGCAAATGAGAGCAAAGAGATTCCCAGAGGAAGCCCTTTAGGGTGTATCTTAACACACTAGAAAGAACTGGTGGGCTATGGTGGTACTGAAACTAAGAGGGCACTTGCTAAGCTTTGTACACAATGGTGGCCATTATATAAACTTGATGAAAGTGTGAAGTGGCCAGTAAACGGTACACTGGACTATGAGACATTATTACAATTGATGCTTTTCCTTCGGCATGAACAAAAGTGGCAAGAAGTAGCTTATGCTGATATGTTTTTCACTCTCAGGAATCATCCCGAGTGGCAAAGGGATTGTGGAATGAGGTCACCATCTGATCCTTTAGTATTAGCCCTTGAAAAGGACAATAAAGCTACTAAAGGGAAGCCCAAACAGTGTTGTAGTACCTGCTCAATAAATCAGAGGTGCACCCATCCTGACAAAGTATACCAAGCAGAGGCTTTGGAACAAGAGACAGAAGACATACTTAAGCCAGCCCCTAGGAGGCAGGAAAGGAGGAGGGTGGTGGGGGATGCAAATTCAGAACCATCATTGACTCCAACCTCCCCCACTTCATCTTTAGCTTCATCTTCCTTTGGGAGGACAGCAATTGAGGTAGGGGTTTCTCCACCCACTCCTAAACCCCGGGAACCACCCAAATTTTAGCCACCACTGCCTAGCAGTGACAGTGAGTGGGATGAACCTGAACCCCTCCCACCAGGTCCTAAGATTCCCTCACAAGGACCTATAGCATCAAGGACCCAAAAACAAACCAGAGAGGTCATACAAGCACCTCTAAGACAAGCAATAACCTCTGATGGGGAAACAAAACTGATTAAAGTTCCCTTTTCCTCAATTGATTTAGAAATTTGGGAAAGGATTGCTAAGGGCTATCGAATTGATCCAATAGGGGTTGCTAAGAAAATGAAGTTTATGATTAAGCAGCATTCACCTGATTGGGCAGATCTGCAACTGCTACTTGATGCCTTAACAGAAACTGAGAAGCAATTAGTTTTGAAAGTAGCTGGGGATCTGGCTGAGGATGATTGTAGAACAACACAGGAGGATGTTAAAGATGTATTTCCCCTTCAAGACCCAGGTTGGGATCCTAATGATGATGAGGGGTTAGGACCGTTAAAGAGATACCAAGAACTGATAGTAAAAGGGTTAGAAAGAGCAATCCCCAAAACCATAAACTGGTCAGCCTTATATGCTATCAAACAGTGCCCCTCTCAAACACCTTCTGAATTTCTAGATCACCTGCGAGACGCAATGCGCCGACACACCACCCTGGATCCTGGATCTGATGAAGGAACGCAACAATTAATAAATTTACTTTTAGGACAATCCACAGGAGATATCAGGCAGAAACTCCAGAAGATCCGGGGTCCAAACAGCCGGAATTTAGAAACTTTATTAGATGAGGCCTGGAGAGTTTTTAGTAACCGGGAAGAAGGGTATAAACAAGGGATGAAGAAACTAGCAGCAGTAGTAAAAGAAGGAGAAAAAGAAAACATGGGCAAGGTCCACCAAAACAAGGACCACCCCGACTAGGAAAAGATCAATGTGCATTTTGCAAGAAATTTGGTCACTGGAAAAACCAGTGCCCAGAATTAAGAAAGGGTAATGAACATAGAAGAGGTGATCAGAAAAAAGAAAAAGGAGTTGCTCATGTAAAGGAGGACTGAAGGGGACTGGAGGGCCCTACCCTAGGGGACCCTCTAGTTATAGTTAAACTGGGGAACAAAGAAAAAGAAGTGAAATTTTGATAGACACAGGGGCAACATTTTCAGTGTTGAATAAGGCCCTAATACCTGTAACCAATGACTATGTTATGGTAAAGGGGGTTTGATATATGTCCTAAAGTTAATTCGTGTTAAGCAATAAAATATGTAATTCGTTCGCGGCAGAATGTAATAATGTATCATATAACATTAATCTACTTGAAATTGGGTTTAAGATCAGTAAACTAAAAGGTGTGTACAGGGTTAACTGAGACGAAAGCTGCACGGAGGGCCACGGGGAATTTCTGCCGGGAATCGTTGTAAAGACAGCACAAAGGAACGGAAAAGGGAGATGGGTGCCCTGATGATCTCCTGATTGTATCAGATCGCTATTTTATCTGTTCCGGCCTGATGTTACCATTTCCAAAACTTCTCCGGATGCAGCAATCATGACATTGTTCTGCTTTTGAGGAACTATTCAATGGACCCCAGACACAAACATGAATATCTAATGAAGCTACCCGAGGCACGGGTCTCACGGTCTCAGTCGGCTCTCTGCGAAAGACTGTATAAAAATCTGCAGTATGGGACCCAATTTGTGAACTGAGGGGGTAACAGGCTGGCAGAGTCGGTTACCGTGTTCACCCAGTGCCGAAATCCCGGAATTCGACGCTGTCCCTTTTAATTGTGGCTACCGGAGACTGCGTTTGAGTCTCAAAATAAAATTCTAAATTTTGATTCACTGAATTTGGCTTATTGAGTTTATTACAAAGTTGGTGATCCTGACGTGATCGTCTGATCATGGGACCCTCGGACCCCTGTCTCTGGCCAGGAGGCGCCCTGCTGAATTCAGCAGCCTGGCAGAGCCGGGAGACCTTGTGGAACCGATCAAACCACACGACGAACTTAAGCAGAAGCCACACTTAAAAGGAGTTTAGGTGAGGTCAGAGCTCTCGGGGAACTCGGGCTGGTCCAGGATACAGGGCCTCCAAAGCCGCGGCGAAGACACAACTCGTAAAAATCTACGTGCACGAAGAATCCACGCAGGAAAGGGATCGTAAGTATTGCGTGGTTGAGTGGGAGTGACCAAGCATGTGAGTGAGACGTGATTTTATCACGAAGCGAGTGGGGACCCCAAGACCGCAGTTCCACTTCCCCACGAGGGGTGTGGTCGGTCGCAGGGGAAGCGAAAGTTTCAGGAGTAAAACGCACCTCACACGTAAAGCCCAAAAACTCGAGGAGTTTTGAGGGTCGGTCACAGGAAGGCTGGAAGGGAAGGGTACATCCTCAAGAGTTCCGGGGACTGGTAAACCTTTCAGCCTAGGACCAGGGAAGGGTCCAGGAGAGAGAGAACAGGAGAAAGAGAGCTCAAAAATCACCAGGAAAAAACCCCGGGAGGGATCGATCACCCTTAAGGGCCAGTAGCTGGTGAGTCTATATCATGGGACAAAGGAAAAGTAAACCCCAGGAGAAGGTCACAGGGAAATCCAAGAAGGGAACCGCTAAGGATACTCCTGAAATCCTACTTGAAAGTCCTTTGGGATGGATGTTAGAACATTGGGAGGAATGTCCTATACGGAAGAAAAAGTCTAAGGAACAAATGATATATTATTGCATAGAGGCGTGGGGGGGGGGTTGAAGTACGAGACCATGTAACATGGCCCGTCTTCGGGACCTTTGAGGGGTGGATCTGTACTGCTTTAGTGAATTACGTGAGGAGGGGGAAGAACAAAGAAGAATATGAGTATGCTCGAGTTTGGGAAAGAACCGATACCAAACTTTTACCGGTGAAACTTAAAGGTCCCGCAGGAACCTCAGGCGATAAATGGGAACCTTTAGATAATCTCCCTCCACCATACCTCTTGCCTCCACCCCCACCAAACCCAGGGATCCCTTAGAACCTCCAAGGGTCCGGGCTTCCCCCTGGGCAAGGGGCCCCCTCCCCTCCGCTGATTGCGTCAGCTCCGCCACCGGAGCTACAGCTCTCACAGGCAGTTGCTATGCCCCTGCCGTCAGGGCTCCCTCCCCCGCTAGAACCCACGCCAGCTCCTCAGTCGTCCTGGCAGGGCACACCTCTTTCCAAACCCCAGACCCCGCTCCTTGATTTCCCACCACCCGAATTAGATTTGGCCCCGTTTCTCAACCCCGCTGTCCCTGCCCCACAGAACACTCCACCCGCTAGGAGAACTAGGAGACAGTTAAAAAGGTTGAATGAAGTGGAAAGTGAAAATGAAGGAGAAAGAGGTAACCTCTTCCCCCTGAGGGAGGTGCCCACGGCCCCAGGAATCATCGGATACATAAACGTACCGATCAATACTAATGATGTGAGAGCCTTTAAAAAGGAAATGGGAAAGCTTATGGATGATCTGTTGGGGGTATCAGAAAGATTGGATAAATTTCTGGGAACTAGCATATACTCATATGAGGACCTTACTGCAATTTTGAGGTCATTATTTAATACGGAAGAAAGGGAAATGATAAGGCAAGCAGGAATGAGGGAGTGGGAATGCAGGAACCCCCAAAGCACCCCCGGGGATCAAAAATGGCCAAGCCAGGATCCCCGGTGGAATGCTCAAACAGAGGAAGGTAGAAGAAGTATGATTGACATGAGGAATATAATAATTCAAGGCATCAGGGAGGCGGTACCCAGGGGACAGAACCTAAGCAAGGTATTCGGGGAATGCCAAGGGAAGGAGGAAACCCCTACTGAATGGTTAGAGAGATTAAGAAAAAGCCTGCAAGTGTATTCCGGAACTGATCCCGATTCTCCCGTGGGAGAAGTTTTATTAAAAACCCAATTTGTAGCAAAGTCATGGGAGGACATACGGAGGAAATTGGAAAAAATCGAAAATTGGCAGGAGAAGGGGTTACAGGAGCTACTGAGGGAAGCTCAAAAGGTATATATGAGGAGGGATGAGGAAAAACAGAAAATGCAGGTGAAGGCATTAGTGGCAGCTGTAAGGGAAGCCCAGAAGCAGGAACATCCCCAAGACTCGGGGAGAACACTAAAAAGGACCCCTCCGAAAAAGCCAGTTCTTCCTCCAAAAAGGACCCATGGTAATCAGAACGAGGGACCCAAATGCTTCTGTTGTAAGAAGAAAGGCCACCTAAAGAGGGACTGTAAGAAAAGAATAAGGGATGCGAAAATATTCCAAGATTAGGGGTGTCAAGGGCTTTTTATTTTGGGGTCCACAACATCTAAAGAGCCCGTGGTAAAACTTAAAATAGGACCCGAGGGAAAGGAGATGGATTTCCTAGTAGATTCTGGAGTCGAGAAAAGTACATTTAAACAATTGCCCCCAGGGTGCCAAATCAGCAAGGATTCTATGATGGTTATAGGGGCAAAGGGGGAACCTTTTAAGGTTCCCGTAGTAAAAAATGTAGAAATAGAATCTGAGAAAAAAATTTGTTATGGGGACATGTTATTAGTTGAGGAAGCAGATTATAATTTATTGGGCCAGGATCTAATGGTTGCATTGGGCATTAGTTTAATAGTCAGAGACTCCAAATTAATGGTCAGCTTATATAAGTTGACCGCAGAGGATGAGAAAAAAATTAATCAGGAAGTATGGCATATGGGAAGGGAGGCGGGGAAACTGGACATGGAAACAATTTCAATTGAAATTGAGAAACCTGAGGACCCCATAAGGGTAAAACAATACCCTATCTCCCTGGAAGGGAGGCGGGGACTAAAACCTATAATAGATAATCTAATAAAAAAGGGAATTTTGGAACCATGTATGTCTAGACACAACACTCCTATTTTAGCAATAAGAAAAAGTTATTGGTTAGTGCAAGACCTAAGGGCAGTTAATGAGAGAACAAAAACCCGGTTCCCTGTAGTAGCAAATCCATACACTCTTTTGAACCGGGTCTCCCCAGAGGATGTATGGTATAGCGTAATAGATCTAAAAGATGCCTTCTGGACATGCCCATTAGCAGAAGGGAGCCGAGATTATTTTACTTTCCAATGGGAGGACCCAGACACTAATAAGAAACAACAGCTAAGATGGGCTTCTCTGCCCCAAGGATTCGTAGACTCCCCTAATTTGTTTGGGCAAGCCTTAGAACAACTATTGAGTAAGTTTTCCCCTGGGGAAGGAACAAAAATCCTGCAATATGTAGATGATCTGTTAATTGCTGGACCAAAAGAGAAAGAGGTCAGAAATTGCACTATATCATTATTAAACTTCTTAGGAGAAAAGGGACTCAAAATATCCAAGTCAAAACTCCAATTCACAGAGCCTGAGGTGAAGTACTTAGGACATTGGATTACAAAGGGAAAAAAGAAATTAGACCCAGAGAGAGTAGCCGGCATAATAGAGCTACCTCCCCCAAGGAACAAAAGACAAGTGAGACAGCTACTGGGGCTCCTTGGGTACTGCCGGCAATGGATAGAAGGATACAGTGAAAAGGTAAAATTATTATATGAAAAACTAACCACAGACAAAGTAAAGTGGACTGAGCATGATGAGAGGGAATTGAAGCAGTTAAAGAAGCCCTAATAGCAGCCCCTGTCCTGAGCCTCCCCGATGTAAACAAACAGTTCCAGTTATTCATTGATGTTAGCAACCACACAGCCCATGGGGTCCTAACACAAGATTGGGCAGGGGACAAAAAAACCTGTAGGTTATATCTCGAAATTGCTAGATCCAGTAAGTAGGGAATGGCCCACATGCTTACAGGCAATTGTGGCTGTAACCCTACTGGTAGAAGAAGCTAAAAAGATTACCTTTGGGGCCCCTTTAATAGTCTATACCCCCCATAATGTAAGGACTATGTCCGGTTGTGTCCCCACTCCGGGTGGGAGCTGACCCCCAGCTAGCTCGGGTCAACACAGACACAAAGTTTCCAGTTCGTTTTGGCTTCTCGGCTTGGCAGCTGGACCCAAAGGTGACAGTCAACAGCAGCAGAAGAGAAAAGGCTGGCTCTCAGCTTAGCAGGTTAAAGGATGTTTATTAGCAGAGATCTCCAAGCTCCGAGGCGAGCGGCTGAGAGCTTCCAGGCTGAGAACCCAGCGGCTGAGAGTTTGCTCCTCCCTCCCACCCCCTATAAGCGGGGGAGGGTCCCAGGGAGGATACAAAAAGACACAAATCAGGGGTTTCAGGGGGTAACAAGGTGTGCCCACCCCCAAGCTTCAGACCACTAAAATCCAGAGCCAAAGGAATTTCCCCCAGGCTACCTATCACCTGAAGCCCTCTCCCGGAGATTTCACAATCTGGGAGGGACCCCGGGAGTGATAGGCAAGCTGCCCCAGAGAGGGGGGTTGGGGCAGAAGGGATGTTACATATCATGTGAGGTATGGGATGATTGACACAAAACACCTTATTATACAGACAACACAAAAGGGATACAGAATTGGGGATACAGTGAAACGAACCATAACATAAACTTCTTACAAAAATCTAATAAAACAGTTCTGCACCACCACATAAGGACTATCTTGCAACAAAAAGCAGATAAGTGGCTTACAGATGCAAGTCTTCTAAAATACGAGGCCATACTCATACATGCACCTGAATTGGAGTTGAAAACAACAAAAGCGAAAAATCCGTCTGAATTCCTTTTTGGGGAAGCATTAGAAGGGCCCATACATAATTGTTCTGACTTGATAGAACTCCAAACAAAGATAAGGGCAGATCTAGAAGATGAGGAACTGGAGGAGGGGGAGAAATGGTTTGTGGACGGATCCGCCCGAGTTGTAGAGGGAAAAAGAAAATCAGGTTATGCCATCATAGATGGGAAAACAGGGGAGGTAACTGAATCGGGCCCTCTAAGTGCATCCTAGTCAGCCCAAGCATGTGAACTATATGCAGTCCTACAGGCTCTAAAAGGACTAAAGGGAAAGACTGGGACCATTTACACTGATTCAAAATATGCTTTTGGGGTAGTACACACTTTTGGAAAAATTTGGGAAGAAAGGGGATTAATAAACACTCGAGGAAAAAATCTAGTGCATGAAAATTTAATACAACAAATCCTAGAGGCTATAAGGGAACCAAAAGCCATCGCTGTAGTATATGTAAAAGGGCATCAAGTGGGATTGCAGTTCAGAAGTAGGGGAAACAACTTAGCAGATCAAGAAGCAAGGAGGGCGGCACTTCTTACCCTGACTACCCCAGAAAATTCCAGAAGTGAACCCCAGGAATTCCCCCCTTGCCCCACTGAAAAAGAGATAGAGGAATTCAGGAAAATAGGGGGAACACTAGACGATGGGAAGTGGAAACTACCTGATGGTCGAGAACTAATACCCAAGGCCTATGCCAGAAAAATACTGAGAAGGTTACACTTACAGACCCACTGGGGAACTCAGGCCCTAGCTGAGCAATTTTTGAAATTCTTCGGATGCAAAAGTATCTACGAATTAGCAAAACAAGAGGTCCAGGGATGTATTATATGCCAAAAGATAAATAAATCTAGAATCAGGCAAGCATCACAGGGAGGACGTCCTTTAGCCTACCACCCCTTTGGGAGGATCCAAGTGGATTTCACTGAGTTACCTAAAGTGGGGAGGCATAGGTACCTGTTGGTATTAGTAGATCAATTAACCTACTGGGTAGAGGCATTCCCCGGTCCCCAGGCAACTGCCCAAGTAGTAGCTAAGAAATTATTGGAGGAAATAGTACCTAGGTATGGGATTCCAGACTCCATAGATTCGGACCAGGGGACACACTTCACCTCCAAAATCATAAATCACTTAGCGGATGCCCTAGGAATTCAATGGGAATACCATACACCATGGCACCCCCAAAGCTCAGGACAAGTAGAACGGATGAATCAAACGTTAAAAGCACAAATATCAAAACTTATGCTGGAAACCAGGATGTCATGGGTGAAGTGCCTCCCCTTGGCACTTCTAAACATCAGGACTCAACCACACTCAGGATCTGGGCTATCCCCTTTTGAGATGCTATATGGAATGCCATACGAGCACGGAATGCCAGTGGGACATCCTCGAATTGAGGATTGCCAAATACAATCTTATCTTGTTTCAATTAATAAAAATTTACGGGAGCTTCGAAAACGTGGTCTGGTGTCACAGAGCACACCCCTGGGATTTGCAATCCACAAGGTCCAACCAGGTGATAAGGTGTTAGTCAAGACGTGGAAAGAAGCACCGCTGACTCCTCATTGGGAAGGACCCTTCCTCGTCCTCCTGACCACTGACACCGCAGTAAGAACCGCAGAAAAAGGTTGGACACATTCTTCTCGGGTAAAAAGAGTTGAGCCACGAGACAACCCTCCGCAGTAGAAAGTCACCTCTGCACCACGGGATTTAAAGCTGAGGATTCACCGACAGACCCGATGACCAGCAACCACTTGATAGGTTGTATCCAAGCAGGGTGTACCTGCTATCCTTTTGTTCATTTTAAGTGTGTTCATTGTAAACAGATTTGGGTAGCCCATTGTTACAGGGGAACTAAGCCTTGGAGCCTGTGTGAGAATTGCAAAGAGGAGGAAAGGAAGCTCACAGACCGCTTTCTATACGTTGCCACTGAAGCAGGTATATTAGAATTAGACTCCCCGGAGTGGTTCCATTTATTCATAAACGGGTTAAGAGGAAATCTAAATAAAAGGGCTGAACCCCTGGTAATTGAGTGTAGAAGGACAGTAAAAGTACCTTGCATAGCGGACCAAGTAAAATTAGCCAGGTGGGGACAGTACAAAAGGCGATATGCTCAAAGGACTAACCATGGAGACCCAGAAGAATACCCTTGCTGCCAAGAAGATGGTTTACCTCGCTGCCGGTGGCAACCCGGTGGGCAGAGGCAAAGGCAGAGGGGTACACCCATGGGCAATCCTGGTGATCCTGAGTCTAGCCATGTACCCCACGAATGGCCTCCCCAACCCTGAGGGGCAAATGGGGCAGGAAAAAGAATGCCTAAAGGAGACTCAACGAGAGCCCACCGGGGGCCAAGATAAAATTTTCAAGGTACATTTTGACTGTCCGGAAATCCAGAAAAGGGGAATTTGTTCTCACAACGAAAGTTGGTTTAAAATATATGAATTAAAAGAAAAAACAATATACCACAACCCGGTGGCAATGTCTAGAAAGAGGAGAGAGCTGGGTAGTATACCCGTAATTCCTATATGTGAACAATGTAACAAAACTGTGTGGCTTGGGGGTAAGAAAGAGTCCACCTTTGTAGCCTATTTGCGGGTAAACAAGCTGTGCTACAATCAGAATAATCTAGGAATGTGCACCCTGAACAGAAAAACCTATTGGGTGAGGCAGAATACAAAACTCCAGACAGCTGCTTTAAACAGCGGGCCCATCATTCTAGATATGTTAAGTGAAAACGATGAAAGGGTCTGTTTGAAGTTAGAGAGAACCTTCTGTTTCTCTAACAATGAGGAGGGGATGGATCCAGAAAGCAAGATACAGAGAGTAGCTCAAGAATTAAAAAGGGAGGAACTAGAGGCAAAAAGGAAAAAGATGGAGCAGGAAAGGATGAGGTCACTTAGTGAACAGTACGAACAATTAGAGAAACAATCTAGTGATTGGAGCTTGCCGGCCTCTAGCAAAAACCTTTTTGTAGACCTGGTGCAAGAAATTGCCACTGAATTAGGGCTGTCAAACTGCTGGATCTGTGGGGGATTAAAGTCAGCTGAGAGATGGCCCTGGAAAGGAGAGAGCCTAGCACCAGAACAACTTCTGAGATGGGATAACCAAATAATAAAAACAATGTCACGACCTGAGGGGTGGACCTTAGATAAACGAATAATAGGGACCACCTGCATTAGTAGAGAAGGAAATACATACACTGAGATAGTGGGATATACCCCTTGTTTATCCACTTTAGCTGTTAACTCTAACAATAGAACAAAGATCTGGCAACCAGAGCCACCGGCTGGATTCTAGAGCAGGGAAAAAGAGGAAGGATGTAAATGGGTAAGCGAGATTGAACTGTGTTGGAACAGCTTGACAGGGGCAGACCCCTACCAGTCACTAGCGAATTTAAAAGGATTCTGGGAATGGCCAGAAAGCGTGGAAAATAAGTGGAAAGCCCCAAATGGAATATACTGGATCTGTGGGAAAAAAGCCTATAGTGAGCTACCTCGCAAATGGAAAGGGTCATGTACCCTGGGAATGATCAGACCTTCATTCTTTACACTACCCCGATCAGATAGTAACCTGTTAGGAGCGCCATTATATGAAACCCTTAGTAGAAAAAGAAGGGAAACAAAAAGGGAACTCCCGAATGCCGGGGGAAATCAGAAACGGGGTAGTGAAGAATGGCCCGCAGAACGTATCATAGAATTCTATGGTCCCGCAACATGGGCTCAGGATGGGAGTTGAGGTTACAGAACTCCAGTCTATTTACTTAACAGATTAATCAGACTGCAAGCCGTAGTAGAAATAGTCTCGAATCACACCTCAGATGCTTTGGAGCTGCTGGCACAGCAGCACTCACAGATGAGGGCTTTTGTGTACCAAAATAGGATTGCTCTGGACTACCTGTTAGCAGAAGAGGGAGGTGTGTGTGGAAAATTCAATGAATCTGAGTGTTGCATTGAAATAAACGATTATGGGGAGACTATTAAGGGACTAGCAGCTGAAATAAAGAAGGTAGCTCATGTACCTGTCCAGAAATGGAACTCAATCCTCCAGGCCTCCTGGTGGGATCAATTGTTTGGGACAGGAGCTTGGTGGAAGAAAGTGGGGTTTTTCATTTTATGCTCAGTGGCTGGGGTTATCTTTTTACCATGCCTAATTCCTTGTTTTATCCAACTTATTCACACAGTAGTTCAAGGGATGCAAATAGCATCATTGCCAACAGATCCAGAATTGGCTTCAGGGGGTCTTAACAGAAATAATACAATACCAAAAATCATGAAATTGAATGAGAAAAAGAGCAGGGCTGCAGAAGTGCTGGCAAAGTTTGAGGCTCAAGTACAAGGAGGAGGGAAAGAAAGACCATATTGGGGTGAACCCGAAGAATAGAGGCACATTAGGAATAATGTAAACACTTTTTCATGTTTGGGGGATGGTTGATTAAGAGGCTTTTTTATCAGAACAAAAAAAAAGGCAATAACCAGAATATGAATTAAATAGGTTTATATAGAAGGGGAGGGATTGTGATATATGTCCTAAAGTTAATTTGTGTTAAGCAATAAAATGAGTAATTCGTTCGCGGCAGAATGTAATAATGTATCATATAGCATTAATCTACTTTAAATTGGGTTTAAGATCAGTAAACTAAAAGGTGTGTACAGGGTTAACTGAGACGAAAGCTGCACGGAGGGCCACGGGGAATTTCTGCCGAGAATCGTTGTAAAGACCGCACAAAGGAACGGAAAAAGGGAGATGGGTGCCCTGATGATCTCCTGATTGTATCAGATCGCTATCTTATCTGTTCCGGCCTGATGTTACCATTTCCAAAACTTCTCCGGATGCAGCAATCATGACATTGTTCTGCTTTTGAGGAACTATTCAATGGACCCCAGACACAAACATGAATATCTAATGAAGCTACCTCGAGGCACGGGTCTCACGGTCTCAGTCGGCTCTCTGCGAAAGACTGTATAAAAATCCGCAGTATGGGACCCAATTTGTGAACTGAGGGGGTAACAGGCTAGCAGAGTCAGTTACCGTGTTCACCCAGTGCCGAAATCCCGGGATTCGACGCTGTCCCTTTTAATTGTGGCTACCGGAGACTGTGTTTGAGTCTCAAAATAAAATTCTAAATTTTGATTCACTGAATTTGGCTTATCGAGTTTATTACAGGGGGCAACTGGCCAATCTGAAAGAGCTTATTTTTGCAAACCATTGAAGTAAAAATTGGGAAAACAGTGGGGCATCCACCGATTTTTATACATGCCTAATGCTTCATCTGCACTTTTGGGCAGAGATTTGCTAGAGCAGCTGGAGGCAAGAATAATATTCAAAAATGGGGAAATTAGTTTGGAGGTAAAGGATCAACAATATGTAGAACTGTTAAGCTTAATGCTAATAACCAAAGAAATTGAAGTGGCAAGTGAAAAGGAAAATTTTAAGGAAATAATGGATCAAGTATTTCCAGGAGTGTGGGCCTCCAATATACCAGGAAGAGCAAAGAATGCACTTCCAGTGCAAATCAGGCTTAAAGAAGGAGGACAGCCAGTAAGGGTTAAACAATACCCCCTAAAGAAAGAAGATATAGAAGGGGTTAGCCCAATTACTGAGAACTTTCTGCAGCTAGGACTACTGAGAGAGTGTCAATCTGATTTTAATACTCCTATTCTGCCAGTAAAGAAACCTGATGGGTCATACAGATTAGTACAAGATTTAAGGGCTGTTAACAAGGTAACTGAGGACTTGTATCCAGTGGTTGCCAATCCCTACACCTTGTTAACCCGTTTAACACCTGAACTAACTTGGTTTGCTGTTCTAGATCTAAAGGATGCTTTCTTTTGCCTCCCTCTCCATGAAGCCAGCCAGAAAATTTTTGCATTCGAGTGGGAAAGCCCTAAAACTGGAAGAAAAACTCAGCTCACATGGTGTGTATTACCACAGGGGTACAAGAACTCCCCCACTATATTTGGGGAACAGCTTGCCAAGGATTTAGAGTCCTGGGAACCTCCACCAGGAGAAGGACAGTTACTCCAGTATGTGGATGATCTCTTAATAGCCACCCAGACCCAGGAGACATGTGTGGACTGGACGGTAAGCCTCCTAAACTTTCTAGACCTGCAGGGGTATCGAGTATCCCAGAAGAAAGCCCAAATGGTGAGGCAAACAGTTATTTACCTAGGTTACGAAGTGAGTGCTGGACAAAGGACTTTGGGGCAGGATCGCAAGGAAGCAATATTCCAGACCCCAAAACCTCAGACAGTGAAAGAACTAAGAACCTTTTTAGGCATGACAAGCTGGTGCAGACTGTGGATTTATAACTATGGGTTGCTTGTTAAACCTCTGTATGCCTTGATCACGGAAGGGAGCAGAGGTCTTCAGTGGACAAAAGATGCAACCCGAGCCTTTGACCAACTAAAGAAAGCCCTTATGTCAGCTCCAGCCCTAGGACTTCCAAACGTGAGTAAACCATTTTTCCTGTTTTCTCATGAGAAGCAGGGGATTGCCTTGGGAATATTAGCACAGAACTTAGGCCCGTACTGGAGGGCAGTGGCCTATCTTTCCAAGCAACTGGACACAGCAGCTAAAAGATGGCCAGGGTGTCTCAGAGCAGTTGCAGCAGTAGCAATAAACATCCAAGAAGCACGCAAATTCACCCTAGGCCAGAAGATGACTGTGCTAGTATCTCACACAATGTCTGCAGTCCTTGAGGCAAAAGGGGGACATTGGCTCTCCCCACAGAGATTTCTGAAGTACCAAGCCATACTGGCAGAACAAGATGATGTTGAAATTGTGGTAACTAACATTGTGAACCCAGCTTCCATCCTCAGCGGGTGTATGGAAAAAACAGTGATCCACGATTGCCTGGAGAACATTGAAGCCACATACTCGAGCCACCCAGATCTGAAGGACACCCCGCTTGAGGATGCTGAGACCTGGTTTACTGATGGAAGCAGCTATGTCGTCAGTGGAAGAAAGCATGCTGGATATGCAGTTACCACAAGCAGAGTGGTAATAGAGTCTGGATCATTAACAGCTAATACATCTGCACAGAAGGCTGAAATAATTGCCTTAATCTGAGCCCTAGAGCTGGCAAAAGGAAAAGAGATCAACATTTACACGGACTCAAGGTATGCATTCGGAGTGGTTCATGCTCACGGAGCCATCTGGAAGGAAAGAGGACTGCTGAATTCACAAAGCAAGAGTATTAAACATGCACAAGAGATACTGAAGCTATTAGATGCTGTACAGCTACCTGAGAGAGTAGCCATAATGCACATCAAGGCACACCAAAAAGTGAGCTCTGAATTGGCAGAAGGGAATATGCTGGCGGACAGAGAGGCAAAAGAAGCAGCAAAAGGTGAGGTACCTGATAAGGCTGTTGAGGCAGCATTGATTCCAGATGGAAAAGTTTCTATTGAAGGTAAGCCAGTGGACAATAAGAAAGATAAGAAACTTATCAAGGTAGAAAAGGCAAGCTATAACCAGGAAGGATGGGCTGTAACAGAAGAAGGGAAACTTGTAGTACCCTCCTATTTGTTGTGGTCATTAGTACAGAGGGAACATGAGAAAACACACTGGGGAATAGATGCCCTGTATAACCATTTGAAAGAAAGAATCATGGCCAGGAAATTGCAGGGCACAGTGATACAAGTAACTCGTCAGTGTAGTCTTTGCCTCCAAACTAACCCTAAAAATACCCCAAAACCTAAAGGAGGACAAATTGAGAAAGGTTGTGGACCTGGGCAACAATGGCAAATTGATTTTGCAGAACTACCCAGGAAGGGAGGGTATTGTTACCTATTGGTATTAACTGATACCTTTTCAGCATGGCCAGAAGCCTTTCCTGCCAGGACAGCTAAGGCCCGGGAGGTGACCAAAGTGCTGTTGCAAGAAATAATACCACGATTTGGAGTTCCAGCCACCATATCCTCAGATAGGGGACCATACTTTATTTCAACAATTGTGCAGCAAATAAGTCACCACCGGGGAATAGACTGGGAATTGCACACCCCATACCACCCTCAATCTAGCGGCCAGGTGGAAAAGATGAACCATTTGATTAAACAACAAATTGTGAGATTGGGGCAAGAAGCAAATTTGCCCTGGCCTCAGGCTCTCCCATTGGCCTTGTTGCGAATTCGGACAAAACCAAGGGCAAAAGAGAAACTAAGCCCTTTTGAAATATTGTATGGAAGGCCATATGCAGTTCAAGGGGGAACAGCATCCATTCAAGTAGGGGAAGAAACCCTACATGGATATATGGCGTCCCTAAATAAACAACTTAGAGAAATTGAGAAATATGTGGCTGGAACTCAAAACAGAGAACTAGATGGGCCAGTACATAATGTACAACCAGGGGATTATGTGTATGCTAAGTCTTTTGCAGAAAAAAACCTTAGAACCACAGTGGGAAGAACCATTCCAGGTGCTCCTCACTACCTTCACTGCAATCAAGATCAAAGAACAGAAGGTCTGGATCCATCACTCCCGAGTGAAGAAAGCCCCAGAAGGAATTTGGAAAGCCACACCAGGCGATAACGAACTGAAGCTGAAGCTCACTCGGAACAATGAATAAATGGACTAAGAGTTATTTTGGACATTATGTGGAAAGTTGTAACTATTGTAGTGATTACCTTAACCATAACAGGAGTCAACGCAATACCACTAAGATATAATGTGACTGGGATATACCAGTGCTAAGGAAGAGCCTATGATCCTTACTCTCGTAAGGCTTTAAACAAGATACTAAAAGTCACAAATGCAAGCTTGTGGGAGGTAAGAAATGTTTGGGGATGTAAGTATGCATTCGTACAGGACGGGTTCCACGAGGCTTACCATCCACCCATGAAACTCATCAGGGTCAGTCGTGAATGCTGTGATAAATGCTTGAGTACATGTCTAGAGTTTAGGCTCAAAATAGAAGGGTGTGCGATAAGAGGGTATGACATTGACTTTAACATCACTCAGGTATGTACTGAGTACCATAAGAACCAGACCAAGATCACTCCACCAGTGCCAAGAAAGGCTGTGATCACCAAGATGCCAGCTATTCCAGAAGTGGAGGAACAAATAACTCCTGTAGTTACCAAAATTGGGCCATATGCTATTAAGAAGACAGGAGTTCAGAAGCTGATAGTTAACCCAAAGTGGTCTTTAAAACGAGTAGAAATGGGAGTACAGGTAAATGCTTCACACGTTCGGCCAGAATGTGCCCCATTTCTCAGGAACTCCTTTATGGACTGGACTACTTGGCTTCAAAAAAGTATGCCTCCCAATTTTAGGAACAAGAGGGATCTCACTGGATTGCTAGGAACAGGACTGGGAGTGCTGAACACAATATATTCAGAAGTGTTACTGAATAAATTAACCACAATAGGGAGCGATTTGGTCAAACTACTAGCACTAGGTAACAATCACTGGAAATTGACCAAGATTTTACCAGAATGGGAAGACACAGAGGAGCGAGATCATGAAGTAATAATTAACGCACTAGGCACAGCTAGTGAAAACATCTCGTTGGCCCTAGGCTGTACTCAGGCACAACTGTGGATGCAATCAGCGGCTGCCGCAGTTATCAGGGAAGGTGGAGAAGGAATATTCCCTGCTGAAATTCGCAAAATTGTCTGGGATAATGCCTCTGATATGGAGAGGGAACTTCAGTCCTGGTGGGTGTTGGTCAATTTCACCTATAACCCTGTGACTAGTGTAGTGACAGCCTTTGTTTTAACTATACACGATGCCTCAGTGGACTTAATACACCCAATAGTCCCCTTAGGATTAAACCATGAGGGAACTGTATTGTACCCTTCTGAACACAGAATGTGGGCACGAGAAATTAAAGGAAAGTGGCAAACTATTAATCTAGAGCCCTGTACTGTGAGGAGACAATTAGGATACATATGTGAAGGGACATTAGAGGGTGACAAAGACACTTGTTTAGACACAGACCAAAGTATTTGTCACTTTGAAAGACATCCAGGCAAACAGACAACTTCACTTGTGTGTATAGGACAAGGTTGCGTCTGTCTTAGGACAGCATGCCCCATCATAAAGATAGACAACCAAATCGTGAATGAGACTCAATTCAATTTGTGTGTTTGCAATTTTGTTAGAATTAAGGGATGTGATTTTTCCTATCGAGTACCCGTAATATCACATCAATATATAAAGGCCAACCTAGCCACTGTGCAGAAGATACTGCCTGTGCCCATAGGAATGAATTTGACTTTAGTTGATCAATTGTTGAAACATCATGAATTCAGAGAAATCTTAAAAGAAATTAGAGATGAAGGGAAAAAGACATTAATTACTATACACCATGACACAGAGACCATCAAAGGGGTTTTTAAAAGGCTTGAGGAACATTTGTCTCATCATTGGTGGGATGTGCTTTTTGGGTGGTCACCAACAGCAACCGGAATATTGAATACCTTAATCCACCCTATAGTTGTGTTGCTTATATTGGTCAGCACAAGTTTAGTGTTATCTGTTGTAATACTTGTTTGGAATTGGAGGATGCTACGATGAGTGGCTGCTTTAACAAAATAGACCCCCGACTCATTTTAGGAAACAAAGTACGCATGCTTAATAGCCTTTTTGCCAAATAGCATACGAAGCGAGGAATGGGAGGTGACAGGGGTATGAATATGCATTTGTATTTTGGATATTCAACACTTTTGTAAATAAAAGACTTTGTAATTACCTGTGAATTTTGCAGTGCGAATTAGGGAAATATCCCGCGTGCTGCCCGGCCGTAATAAACATACACTTTCTAACTTTAAACTGTTATTTTTTTTTTTTTTTCCTGTCACAGTTGGGTATCGATACTAGATCAATACCCATATTTCTTTAATAAGTCAGTCTCCCGATCCCCTATCTCCCGTTACTAGGGCAGCACTGGCCATGCTGTGCTGGACCTTCCCCTCAACCTCCTACCTATACCCAATTACCTGAGTTTATCCCCTCCACAAGTTCCTAGTTCACAAGTTCTATGTCCCCAAAATGGCACCAGCAACATGGCCAGCCCTGCCATTTTGTCTTCCCTCAGCCCAAGTTTTCCCGCCCTTCAGACCCAAAATGGCCACCCTTCAGTTCCTCCTCCGCCCTTTCCCATGCACACCATTGTGCATGGGCCCACCATCGTGCCCAGCTCCTCCCCTTTCCCTTCATCCCCTGCATCGTTGGGTGAAACCACGGTGGGCCCCTCCCCCTCTTCCAGGAATGCTCCTGACATCGGAAACACCAACTGTTTAGTTTGATTATAATTTAAGGAACTTGAGACTTTAATTTGAGAAGAAACAGCTCAAAAGCCTTGTTAAAATGAGTCTATAATAAAAAACAACCCGAGACTAGAAACAGGACTTTTAAGACAGAGTGAGGTGGAGGATGTGCAGTCTGGAGAACAAAGAAATACTTTGTAATATCAGAGAGAGAGGAACTCCGCAGGACAAGTTGTAACATACCTCCAATAGCAGCAGAACAAAAAAACAACAAAAAAACAGAGCAAAGCAAATCAAAAAGTAAATAAAACGGAGCTCCAACCAAGTACAAGTAAAAGAAAAGTATGCTTTGATTCTGTAATCCCAAAAAGCAGTCTATTCCTCACACTGACCTAAGAAGCAGAGCGAGACTGATCCGGACGGTTCAAAAACTGCTTTCCCCCTGAGAGGAATGACAAGATTTGTCTTTACAAACAAGCCCTGGGTCTGCTGGTAGATAAAACTAGCACTGAGAGATAAGATATAATAAATACAATAGACCAAATTCAGTAAATCAAAATTTAGAATTTTATTTTGAGACAAAATAACAGTCTCCGATAGCCACAATTAAAAGGACAGCGTTGAACCCCGGGGCTTCGGCGCTGGGTGAACACGGTAACACACTCTGACAGTATGTCACCCCCCAAGTTCACATTTTTGGTCTGAGGCGGTCGATTTTTATACACTGGTTTGCTGAGGGAAAATCGGGACTCCAAGACTCCCCCTTCCGAGGTAGCTTCATTAGATATTCATGTTCGGGTTCTGGTGGGGTTGAAAGGATCTTCTCAGGAGAACAATGTCTTAATTGCTGTGTCCGGATACGGTGTAGAGATGTTAATGTCGGGCGGGGACAGATAAGATATCGATCTGATGTAATCATTCGGTCCTCCGGGTTCTCCATCTCCCTTTTCCGTCCTTTTGTGTTCTCCTCTAACGATTCCCGGCAGAAGTCTCCTCGAGTCCCTTTCCGTGTAATTCTTGGCATACTTTTCTCGTGTCCCTCCCGTGCAATCTTTTAGCAAAAGAATTCCTTTTGCCCCTCTCCGTGCTGTTTCAGTCCCAGTTAACCCGTTGTGTACTCGATTAGAAATAAAACTTGCAGTTTACAGAGAACGAATTACATATTATAATATTTAACACGAATGAACTTTAGGACATATATCACAATCCCCCCCCTTCTATCTTAACCTATTTAATTCGTGTTTCAGTTATAGTCTTTTTTTTATTTTCATGATAGAAAAGCCTCTTAACCAACTATTTTAACAACCTTGTACATTATTCTTTTTGCATTCCTTCCTCTGATTCACTCCAATAAGTTTTTTCCACATTCCCTTCTTGTACTTGAGCTTCGAACCTCGCAAGTACTTCAGCGGCCCTGCTCTTTTTCTCATTTAGCTTCATGATTTTTGGTACTGCATTATTTTTATTCAGTCCCCCTGAAGCCAATTCAGGATCTATGGGTAGAGATGCGATTTGCATCCCTTGGACTACCGTGTGAATCAATCTGATAAAACAAGGTATCAAACATGGTAAGAAGATTAACCCTGCCACCGAGCATAAAATGAAAAATCCCACTTTCTTCCACCAATCCCCTGCCCCAAACAATTGGTCCCACCAGGAAGCCTGAAGTATCGAGTTCCATTTCTGAACTGGCACATGAGCCACTTTCTTAATTTCGGCTGCCAAACTTCTAATCGTTTCCCCATAGTCATTGATTTCTATGCAGCATTCAGATTCATTGAATTTTCCACACACACCTCCTTCCTCTGCTAACAGATAATCCAGGGCGATTCTATTCTGGTACACAAAAGCCCTCATCTGCGAATGTTGCCGAGCTAAGAGTTCCAATGCATCTGAGGTGTGATTAGAGACTATTTCTACTACGGCCTGCAACCGGATCAGTCTGTTTAGTAAATAGACCGGAGTCCGGTAACCCCAACTCCCATCCTGGGCCCAGGTAGCGGGGCCATAGTACTCTATTATGCATTCTGCAGGCCACTCCTCATTTCCCCATTTTTGGTTCCCTCCCGCCTCCGGGAGTTCCCTTTTTGTTTCTCGTCTTTTTCGGCTGAGGGTCTCATACAATGGGGCTCCTAACAGGTTACTGCCTGATCAGGGTAAAGTGAAAAAGGAGGGTCTAATCATCCCCAGAGTACAGGATCCTTTCCATTTCCGGGGTAATTCGCTATAAGCCTTTTTCCCGCAAATCCAGTTAATTCCACTCGGGGCTCTCCACGTCCTGTCTGCATTTTCTGGTTTCTCCCAAAACTCTTTTAAGTCTGTTAAGGAACGGTAGGGGTTAGCACCAGTTAATTCATGCCAACACAATTCAATTTCACTGACCCAATTACACCCTTTTTCTTTGTCTTTGCTCCAGTACCCATTTGGTGGTTCAGGCTGACACACTTTAGTTTTGTTATTAGAGTTTACTGTTAATGTGGATAGGCAGGGGGTGTAACCCACTAATTCCGTATATGCATTTCCTTCTCTGCTAATGCAGGTTGTCCCTATTATTCTCTCATCCAAGGTCCACCCCTCGGGTCGGGACATTGTTTTCAGGATTTTGCTATCCCATTTTAGGAGTTGTTCAGGTGCTAAACTCTCCCCCTTCCAGGGCCATCGTTCAACCGACTTCAGCCCCCCACAAATCCAACAGTTAGACAGTCCTAATTCGGTGGCAATCTCCTGTACCAGATCTACAAAGAGGTTTGTGCTAGAGGCAGGCAAGCTCCAATCACTAGATTGTTTCTCTAATTGTTCATATTATTCGCTAAGTGACCTCATTCTCTCTTGCTCCATCTTTTTCCTTTTTGTTTCTAATTCTTGCCTCTTTAGTTCTTGGGCTACTTTTTGTATCTTGTTTTCTGGGTCCATTCCTTCCTCATCCTTAGAGAAACAGAAGATCTTATCTAGTTTTAAGCAGACCCTTTCATCGTCTTCGCTTAACAGATCTAGGATGATGGGTCCGCTGTTCAACGAAGCTGTTTGGAGTTTTTCATTCTGTCCCACCCAATATGTTTTCCCATTGAGGGTGCACATTTCTAATTTATTTTTATCATAGCACAATTTGTTTACCCGTAAATATGCTACGAAGGTAGACTCTCTTTTACCCCCAACCCACACAGTTTTATTACAGTTTCTGCATATAGGTATTATGGGCAGGTTACTTAGCTCTCTCCTTTTTCTAGACATTGCCATCGGGTTATCGTATGTGGTTTTCTTTTTCTTTTTGTTCATGTGGAACCCACTATCGTTGTATTTGCAATTTCCCCCCTTTGGCCTTTCTGGACAGTCAAAACATACCCTGAGTTCTCTATTCTGGCCCCAGGTAGGCTCTAGCTGAGTCTCCTGTGGGTCTATTTCTTTCCCCATTCCTTCTTTAGGGTTGGGGAGGCCACTCATGAGGTACATGGCTAGACTCAGGATCCCCAGGGTTACCCATAGGTGTATCCCTCTGCCTTTGCCTCTGCCCACCGGGTTGCAACCAGCGGCGAGGTAAGCCATCTTCTTGGCAGCAGGGATATTCTTCCGGGCCCCCGTGGGTGCTCCTTTGAGCATACCGCCTTTTGTATTGTTCCCACCTGGCCAATTTTATCTGATCAGCTATGCAGGGTACTTTTACTGTCCTTCTGCACTCAATCACTAGTGGTTCCGCCTTTTTATTCAATTTTCCCCTTATCCCCTTTGTGAAGAAATGGAACCACTCTAAAGAATCCAATTCAACAATGCCCGCTACTGTGGCAAGGCGTAGAAAAAGGTCTGTGAGCTCTCTTTCCTCCTCTAGGCAATTTTCACACAGAACCCAAGGCTTTGCTCCCCAGTCACAATGAGCCACCCAAATTTGTTTACAATAACCGCACTTAAAATGAACAAAAGGATAGCAGGGACATCCTGCTTGGTTACAACTTATCCGGTAAGCGCTGGTCATTGAGTTTGTCGGTGAATCCTCAGCTTTAAATCTCCTGGAGTTGAGGTGACTTTCCACTGCGGAGAGCTGCCTCGTGGTTCAATTCTTTTCACCCGAGAAGAGTGTGTCCAGCCTTTCTCTGCAGTTCTCACGGCCGTATCAGTGGTGAGGAGGACGAGGAAGGGTCCTTCCCAATCTGGAGTTAGTGGTGTTTCCTTTCACGTCTTGATTAGCACTTTGTCCCCTGGCTGGATTGTGTGAATGGCAAATCCCAAGGGTGTGCTCTGTGCTACTAATCCACGTTTCCGGAGTTCCTGTAAATTTTTATTAATTGAGACAAGATAAGACTGGATCTGGCAGTCCTCCACTCGAGGGTGTCCCACCGGCATTCCATGTTCATATGGCATTCCATATAACATTTCAAAAGGAGACAACCCAGATCCTGAGTGGGGTTGTGTCCTGATATTTAGGAGTGCCAAGGGAAGGCATTTCACCCATGACATCTTAGTTTCTAACATAAGTTTTGATATCTGTGCTTTCAGTGTTTGATTCATTCGTTCCACCTGTCCCGAACTCTGGGGGTGCCAGGGTGTGTGATATTGCCATCTGATTCCAAGGGCATCAGCTAGATGTTTTATAATTTTGGAGGTGAAGTGTGTTCCCTGGTCTGAATCAATGGAGTCTGGGATCCCATATCTAGGTATTATTTCTTCTAATAACTTCTTCACTACCACTTGGGCAGTTGCCCGAGGACTTGGGAATGCCTCCACCCAGTGGGTTAGTTGGTCCACTACCACTAACAAATATTTATGCCTCCCAATTTTAGGTAATTCGGTGAAGTCCACCTGAATCCTCCCAAAGGGGCGGTACGCTAAGGGACGTCCCTCCCGTGTGACTTGCCTGATTCTAGATTTATTAACCTTTTGGCATATCATACATCCTAGGACTTCTTGTTTTGCTATTTCGAAGATACCTTTACACCCAAAAAATTTTAGGAATTGTTCAGCTAATGCTTGGGTTCCCCAGTGGGTTTGCGAATGCAATCTCTTTAGTATTTTTTGGGCATATGCCTTGGGGATTAATTCTCGACCATCAGGTAGCTTCCACTTCCCTTCTTCTAATGTTCCCCCTATCTTTTTGAACTCCTCAACCTCCCTTTCAGTGGGACAAGAGGGAAATTCCTGGGGGTCACTCCTGGGGTTCTCGGGGATGCCAAGTGTGAGAAGGGCTGCCCTTCTTGCTTCCTGATCAGCTAAGTTGTTTCCCCTAGTTTTAAACTGAAATCCTGCTTGATGCCCCTTTACATATACAACGGCAATAAGCCCTTGGTTCTCTTATAGCTTCTAAGATCTGTTTTATCAAGTCTTCATGTACTAAACTTTTTCCTCGGGTGCTTATTAATCCTCTTTCTTCCCAGATCTTTCCGAAGTGTGTACCACCCCAAAGGCATATTTTGAATCAGTGAAAATGGTCCCTACCTTCCCTTTTAGTCTCCTCAGAGCCTGTAAGACCGCATGCAATTCGCATGCTTGGGCTGACCAGGATGCACCTAAAGGGCCTGATTTAATTACCTCTCCTGTCTTCCCATTTATGATGGCATAACCTGATTTCCTTTTTCCTTCTATCACTCTAGCTGAGCCATCCACGAACCATTTTTCTCCCTCCTCCAATTCCTCATCCTCCAGGTCTGCTCTTACCTTTGTTTGCAATTCTATTAAGTCAGAGCAATTATGGGTGGGCCCTCCTGATGCTTCCCCAAAAAGGAATTCAGCTGGATTGTTAGCCTTTGTTGTTCTTAACTCTAATTCAGGGGCATGAATTAGAATGGCTTCGTAAATCAGGAGCCTTGCATCTGTAAGCCATTTCTTTGCCTTCTGCTGTAAAATAGTTCTCACATCATGAGGGGTATAAACTACCAAAGGTGCCCCAAAGGTAATTTTCTTAGCTTCCTCCACTAATAGGGCAGCCGCCACTATTGCCTGTAAACATGTGGGCCATCCCCTGCTTACTGGATCTAGTAATTTTGAGAGGTAACCTACAGGTTTTTTATCCCCAGCCCAATCTTGTGTTAAGACTCCATGAGCCGTATGATTGCTTACGTCGATGAACAATTGGAACTTTTTGTTCACGTCTGGGAGGCTCAGGACAGGTGCTGCTATCAGAGCCCCTTTTAATCGCTCTAGTTCTTTTTCATCCTGATCACTCCATTTTACCTTTTCTGTGGTTAGTTTTTCATATAGGAATTTTACCTTTTCACTATACCCCTCTATCCATTGTCTACAATATCCCAAAAGCCCCAACAGCTGCCTCACTTGTCTTTTGTTCCTTGGGGGAGGCAATTCTATTATGCCAGCCACCCTCTCTGGGTCCAACTTCTTCTTTCCTTTGGTAATCCAGTGTCCTAAGTATTTTACCTCGGGCTCGGTAAACTGTAGTTTTTGCTTTGATACTTTCAAGCCTTTTTCTCCTAGAAAGTTCAATAACTCAATGGTGCATTTTCTTACCTTTTCCTCCTTTTCCCCTGCAATTAGCAAATCATCTACATATTGCAGGATTTTTGTCCCTTCCTCAGGGGAAAATTGACTTAATAATTGTTCTAAGGCTTGCCCAAATAAATTCGGAGAATCTACAAATCCTTGAGGCAGGTAGGCCCATCTCAGCTGTTGCTTACGATTAGTTTCAGGGTCTTCCCATTGAAAAGCAAAAAAATCCTGGCTTTCTTCTGATAGAGGGCAGGTCCAAAATGCATCCTTTAAATCTATTACACTATACCATATATCCTCTGGGGAGACCCTGTTTAGAAGAGTGTATGGATTTGCAACTACGGGGAACTGGGTTTTTGTTCTCTCATTTACTGCTCTTAAATCCTGCACCAACCTATAACTCCCGTCTGTCTTCCTTATAGCTAGTATGGGGGTATTGTGTCAAGACATACATGATTCCAAAACTCCCTTGTTTATTAGGTTGTCTATTATAGGTTTCAATCCCTGTCTCCCTTCCAGGGAGATAGGATACTGTTTCACCCTTATGGGGTCCTCAGGTCTCTCGATTTCAATTGAAATGGGGTCCATGTCCAGCTTCCCCGCTTCCCTCCCCGTATGCCATACTTCTGGGTTAATTTTTTTCTCATCCTCACAGGTTAGTTTATATATGCTAACCACTATCCGAGAGTCCCTCACAATCAAACTAATACCCAATGCAACCATTAAATCCCTGCCCAACAAGTTATAATCAGCTTCTTCCACCAACAACATATCCCCCAAGCAGACCTTATTCTCAGATTCAATCTCTACATTTTTTACTATGGGAACTCTGAAAGGTTCCCCCTTTGCCCCTATAACTATCATAAATTCTTTGCTCACTTGGCATCCTGGGGGCAACTGTTTAAAAGTACTTTTTTCGGCCCCAGAGTCCACTAAAAAATCCATCTCTGTCCCCTTGGGTCCTATCTTAAGGGTTATCATGGGCTCTCTTGATGTTAAGGACCCCAAACTAAAGAGCCCTCAACGTCCCTAATCTTCTTGAAATATCTTCTCATCCCTCATTCTTTTCTCGCAGTCCCTTTTCAGGTGTCCTTTTTTCTTACAATAAAAACATTCCAGCCCCTCCCCTCGGTTAACAGGGGTCCTTTTTTGCGGAAGGACCGGCCTTTTCGAGGGTCCCCTTTTCAACGCTTTCCCTGGGTCCTGGGGACGTTCCTGCTTTTGGGCTTCCCTCACAGCCGCCACTAACACCTTAGCTTGTATCTTCTGTTTTTCCTCATCTCTCCTCATATATACTTTCTGGGCTTCCCTTAGTAATTCCTGCAATCCCTTTTCCTGCCACCCCTAGATTTTTTCCAATTTCTTCTGTATGTCCTCCCATGATTTTGCCACAAATTGGGTCTTTAACAATACTTCTCCCACTGGAGAGTCAGGGTTTGTCCCAGAGTACACTTGGAGACTTTTCCTTAATCTCTCTAACCACTCCGTAGGGGTTTCTTCCTTCCCCTGACATTCCCCGAATACTTTACTCAGGTTCTGTCCCCTGGGTACCGCCTCCCTAATACCTTGGATTATTATGTTCCTCATATCGATCATATTCCTTCTACCTTCTTCGGTTTGGGCGTTCCACCGGGGATCCTGGCTTGGCCATTTCTGATCCCCAGGGGTGCTTTGGGGATTCTGGCGCTCCCACTCCCTCATTCCTGCTTGCCTTATCATTTCTCTCTCCTCGGTGTTAAACAAAGACCTTAGAATCGCCGTGAGATCCTCATATGAGTAAATACTGGTACCCAGGAACTCATCCAGCCTCTCAGACACTCCTAAGGAGTCGTCCATAAGCTTTCCCATTTCTTTCTTAAAGGCCCTCACATCACTGGTATTAATCGGTACGTTTACATACCCGATAATTCCTGGGGCCGTGGGCACTTCCCTTAAAGGGAAGAGGTTAGCCTTTTCACTCTCGCTCTCACTCTCCATTCAATCTTTTTAACTGTCGCCTGGTCCTCCTAGTGGGTGGAGTATGTCTAACCTCTAATGAAACCTGTGGAGCCAGGGCTGCGGGGCTGAGGAACGGAGCCAGATCCAGTTCGAGTGGCTGGGTATCGAGGAGCGGGGTCGGGGTTTGGGGAACCTGGGTCACCCCCCCAGACGGTCGGGGAGCAGGCGTGGGTTCTAATGGGGGAGGGAGCCCAACCGGCGGGAATGGAGCCAAATCCTGTGAGGGCTGTGACTCCGAGGGAGGGGCTGATGGAAGCTGCGAGGGGGCTAGGGTCCCTCGCCCCGAGGGATGCCCCGATCCTGAGGGTCCCTGCGGGTTTCCCTGGTTTGGGAGGGGAGGGGGTGAGGGCAAGAGGTAGGGTGGAGGAAGGTTATCTAAAGGTTCCCATTTATCACTCGAGGTATTCACAGGACCCCTTAATTTTACTGGTAAAAGTCTAGCATCGATCCTTTCCCAGACCCGTGCATACTCATATTCTTCTTTTCCCCCCTCTTCTTTCACATAATTCACCAGAGCAGTGCAAATCCATCCCTCAAATATCCCGAAGACGGGCCATATTACGTGGCCCCATACTTCAACTCCTCCCCACACCTCCATACAATAATGTATCATCTGTTTCTTTGACCTCCTTTTCCTCATAGGGCATTCTTCCCAATGCTCTAACATCCATCCCAAAGGACTTTCAATTGGGATTTCAGGGATACCTTTAACGGTTCCCTTCTTGGACTTCCCTGTGACTTTTTCCTTGGTTTTACTTTTCCCTTGTCCCATAGTGTAGGTTCACCAGTTACTGGCCCTTTAAGGGTGATCGAACCCTCTTGGGGTTTTCCTAGTGATTGTGAGCTCTCTTTCTCCTGTTTATTCTCTCCCCTGGACCATTCCTGGTCCTAGGCTGAAAGGTTTACCAGTCCCCGGAACTCTTTTAAGGACGTACCCTTCCCTTTCAGCCTTCCTGTGACCGATCCCCCTTCCGAAACTCCCCGAGTTTCTGGGCTTGACGTGTGAGGTGCATTTTACCCCCAAAACTTTCGCTTCCCCCGCAACCAACCACACCCCTCGCGGGGAAGTGGAACTGCGGTTTTGGGGTCCCCTCTCGCTTCGTGATAAAATCACGTCTCACTCACACACTCGGTCACTCCCACTCAACCACGCAATACTTACGATCCTTTTCCTGCGTGGATTCTTCGTGCACGTAGATTTTTATGAGTTGTCTTCGTCTTCGCCGCGGCTCCGGAGGTCCTGTACCCCAGACCTCCCCGAGTTCCCCAAGAGCTCTGACCTCGCCTAAATGCCTTTTAAGTGTGGCTTTTTGCTTCAGGTCGTCATGTGGCTGATTGGTTCCACAAGGTCTCCCAGCTCTGCCAGGCCGCTGAATCCAGCAGGGTGCCTCCTGGTCAGAGACAGGGGTCCGAGGGTCCCAGTATCACACCATCACATCGGGGTCACCAGATTGTAATAAATACAATAGACCAAATTCAGTAAATCAAAATTTAGAATTTTATTTTGAGACAAAATAACAGTCTCCAGGGCTTCGGCGCTGTCCTTTTAATTGTGGCTATCGGAGACTGTTATTTTGTCTCAAAATAAAATTCTTAATTTTGATTTACTGAATTTGGTCTATCATATTTATTACATAAGAGAAACAATGGGAAGGATTCTATTGACTGATGAATGGAAAAGAAGAAATTTTCCTTTACAAACAAACTGTAGGTTTGTTTATAAATTCAATTGAATATTGAAAGATGAAAGTAAAACTGGGGAAAAACCCATAAATCCCATAAGAATTAAAAATTAGGGGGGTTATACATTAAAAGGGGAATCTTAGGTCTTAGGCGTTTTGGGAAGTCTCTACCTCTCAAGTACCTCAGTGTGAAAAGTGCATATTATATGCAAGATATTTACTATATGTGTTATGTTGTGCTAATTGTTAATGTGGTATTAATATTTTGATAGTATGGTAAATGTAGTTTTGTAGTTAAAATGTAGTTTTTATGTACCAACCACAGGAAAATGTAAATCCTTCAAAGAAGAAAGAATTTACTACTTTCTTATCAGAAGAGACCAGCTCCTCCTGCTTCTCTCAGCCTGGTGGACGCCATAGAGATTAAAGGAAAAAAGTGATACTAACCAGAGACAATTCTTAGTTAGAATGGAATTTATGCATTATGTATGAATTGTATGAATATCCAACAGGCTATTGCTTTTAAGAGATAATTCTTTGTTAACAGGGGTCCTTCTTCAGAGCTTGTAGCTCGGGAGAGGCACCCAGACGTCTGTAACTTTGTTTTTATTGTCTTGTATTGTCCTAACTCTAAAACTGTTCAATTTTTTTTACTCTAATTCTATTTTTATAACCATCTTATTTACTATTAAACTTTTAAAATTTTAAAACAAGTGATTGGCATTTATCACACTCAGCCAATGGGAAAAGTGAGAGGGAAATGCGGCCGGAAAATTAGGATAAAAAGGAAGCTACGTCCTCCAAAAAATTGAGAGACCCCCGGGGAAATGCCCCATAGCCTCTCCCTTTATTCGAATAAAGTAAAAGGACTCCTCTGTCTCCTTTTTGGACATAAACCTCTGGTGTTCGTGTATTAGTTTTCCTAACACCCCCCCCCTCCTACCCCCCACGCAGAAAGGGAACAAGCATTGGCCATGCGAGTGACCTTTCTGTCTCCTGTATCCTTTTATCCTTCTGTTTCTGTTGTTCCCCTTCTACCAATAATGCTAAAAGAAAAGCAAGTTCAAAGAGTGCCACGCAGAAATTTAAAATACGCGCCGAAAAAATAACTCCTTTGTGAGTAGCCACGTGGCAGAGCCATATTGCTAAGGCATGGGATTTTTCCCTTTCGTGGGCGGATACCATCTAGCCGTGCCTGGCAGCACGCCCACTCCGACACGTCATAGAGTCCTTCCAGTCAGCAGCAGGACACATCCCCTTCTGTGGGCCGACCTGGTCCCAGATACCACCGTAGTTACGACCCACAGCTCAAGGAGGCACGCCCCCGGCTCAGATGACCGTGGGAAAACCAAGGCTGGCATCTCAGAAAACTATTTCCCCCCACCCCGCCCCAGCAGGGCGTCCGCCGTTCACCCAAGAAGTAAAACAAAGCCCGAGTCCAAGTTACAGCAGTTTTCACAGATCCTACAGCCTCTCTGTTACCTGATGTTATAAATTGCACGACTCAAGATTTAGTCCCAATTAAAATTTTATTAATTACAGCAAGCGGGGCATAAGCAAATGCAGCGCTGGGCGACAGGGAGAGTCTGCACTCCGCCGACTGCCGCGCCGTTACGGTCTTCCAGTTCCGTTTTATGCATTTCTTTTCTTCTGTTATCATATCGATGTTATCTTGTTGCTAGGAGACCGTCTTTTATCTTCCGAAAACAGCCACAGTTCTCCTTCCTGGAGCTCAAAAAGCCTTGCTAAGCAATAGCATATGTGTCTAAAAAATCATGAGTCATGCTGTGTTTGCAAGTTTAAAGGTTCTCTCAAAATGACGAGTCATCCTGTGTTTGCAAGTTTAAAGGCTCTCTTAAAATGACGAGTCATCCTGTGTTTGCAAGTTTAAAGGCTCTCTTAAAAATCATGAGTCATCCTGTGTTTGCAAGTTCAATGAACAAAGCATTAACTCGTTACAATCCCCCCTTTTTCTTTTCAGCCTAAATTTGTTCATTGAATCTTTCTAATTCCTGTCGGGCCCATTCTAATTTCTCATCTTCTGAGTCTTTAGGTAGCGATTCATATTTTGCTCTAATAAGCATTAAATGTGCTGCTTCTAAGCGTCCCTTCACAATTGTTATCAATTTATTAAAAATACATGGTCCAAAGGTTAATCCAAGTATCAATAAAATCAGTGGTCCCGCAATCGTGGATAGCAGGGTAGTCAGCCAAGGGGAATAATCAAACCAAGATTCATACCAGTTTTGGTTTGCCTCTCTTTCTCGCTTCCTTTGCTCTAGTCGGTTTCTTAATTCTGTCATGGTATCTATTACTACTCCCGTGTGGTCAGCATATGCGCAACATTCTTCTTTTAGGGCTACACACAGGCCACCTTGTTGCAAGAACAAAAGATCTAGACCCCTGCGATTTTGTAACACTACTTCAGATAAAGATCTTACTGACTTTACTAACCCATCGATGGCTTGCTCAATTCTTCCTAAATCCTCATCTACTGACATTCGCAATGTCTTCATTTCTTTCTGCTGATTTATCAAGGAGGCTACTCCTGTCCCTGCTCCTATTCCTCCTATAGTCAGCAGGGTTGCAATGGTCAGGGCCGTAAAGGGTTCCCTTTTTACTAGATGATGCTCTGCAGTAGTATGTTGCTGGTAAATATAATCAGTTGAGTGGTAAATTATTCTGGGGACAATGGTTACTTGGATACAGTAATCTCGAGCATAATTAAAAACTTTTAATGATAAACAGGGGGTAACGCCTATATTGTTGCATACCCACTTTGTATTCGCTGCAGGGAGGAGCCATCCTGCAGGTTTATCCTCTTCTCTTTGTGTCATAATTACTCCACATAAGTATTCCTTTTCTGGTGGTATTTTTCCTATACACCTCCCTTTACCCGTTACTTGGGATAAGGTTACCCCTTGTGTTTCGGTTTTATTCTGTTTCCAAAGGCATTGCGCTGGATTGGTTCCATTGATACGTCGTACTTTTTGTGTACTACCTATACCTTCATAAAAGGGAGGCCTAATGCTATAACACAGCCAGCATTCTTGGGTCAAATTCGGATGTGTTATATTTAATAATTGGTAACTAGCTTGCATTATTTTCCACAATGCACTATACTCTAGTCCTGTTTTTACAACTCCTTTAACAGTCGGGGCTACGTTACTATTCTTTATCTCGTCTCTTTGGTCCTTATATTGTTGTTCTAATTCCGGTTCTTTCTGCAGCACAGAATTTGGCCCAATAAGTTCTGAGTCTTGTGGTGCTGGTTCCTTTTTGATAAAGAAGTGTCCCCCTCTGTCTGTACCAGGTTCCCATAATCGTGCTCCCCACAGTTTTCCTGTTACCCAAGCTTGATCTTCACCTTTAGTAACATTTATCCAAATTCCTTTACAATTCCCCCGCCGTCCTAGCCCTCCATCTCGCCATATTTGGGGTTCTTTACATCCATAGGGATACCATTTTACGGATATGAATTGATCTTTTCCTCCTCCGGGGGGGAATCCATAGGATACTGTTTCGCATCCCCAGTATGCACAATAATAATGCCCAGGATAGTTACAATATGGTTTTCCCGGATTTGAGGCAGGACAAAAATAAAAGGCCCCAAGGAATACAGGTGGCCAAACTGGAAAAAGATCTTTCAATTCACACTGAAAAGAGGGATTCCCTGGGGTAATCATGGAGGACAATACTTTATGGTCTTCCCATCGGATCAAGGACCACTTAAAGGGTTGATGGGGGTTATCGTGCTCTGCGGTAGTACAACATACTAATAATGATAGCATCCATATTATGGTGTGCAGATTCGGGTGCTTGGTCTCACTGGCTATTTTGTATTCTTTCTTTTCTGAAAGCTCTCTCTGGTGGTAACAATGCCAAAACTCAGTAATACTATCAGTCCCATTCTTTTGGCAGTTCAGCGAACATTGCCTTGTTGTCCCATAAGCGAGGCTCTTTCCTCCACCAGTTTTTCTCCCTCTGCCTCGCTCGTCGACTCGGGTGCATCGAGCCACGAGGGGTATCATCTTCTCGGCAGCAGGGGAATTCTTCAGGAGGGATTGCCCTGCTTTACGACTTTGGACAACATGAGAATACCAGTTCGCTTTTTTAACTTGTGGAGAGTTGCACCTGAGCTCCTGTAGCTCCTTTTGGCAACGCCCTTCAGCTATTTCTGCCATGAATGGACTGGGCATGTTTAGATAATATGAGTCTGGATTTGCTCCTTTGGCAAATATCTCCCACCATTCGCTGGATTCTACAGTTAATTCTCCAAGAGATACTTTTAGGTTTAGTAGCCAATCAGTAATATTTCTTTGTAATTTCTAGCAAGGGGTGCAAACCCCTTTAGGGGTCTTCCCCTATAGCAGTGAGTCCACTACCCTTCTCCACACACTTTACAGTTATAACATACAAATGGGTAACAGTTACAGTTCGCTTTATCTTATTCTAACATCATCATTACTAAATATGGATTGGGTAAATATTCAATTGTAAATCCGTTCATTCAGTCTTTTACTTATCTCTTCAGTCTTAATTTCAGGCTTCCTGGTGAGCTGACAACTTTCCACTCGGTAGTTGGTTCTCTAACAGGGCCCTTGATCCTGCTAGCGTGAGTCCATCCCTTCTCAGCTGTTCTTATTGCTGTTTCTGTTGTGAGTAATACAAGGTAAGGTCCTTCCCATCGGGGCGCTAGGGTAGTGTCTTTCCATGTTTTGATTAATACCCAGTCCCCTGGTTTTATTTGATGCAGTGCAATGTCTAATGGGGGTCGTTGTACTATAAGACCCTTCTTCCACATTTCTTCTCGGTATGTCATTAAGGCAGTGATGTATTGATTGATGTCTTGGTCTCTTACACTGGGATGGGTTAAAGGCTTCTCTACATGATAAGGCATCCCGTACAACATTTCGAAAGGAGATAGACCTATGTCTGTTCTTGGCTGGGTTCTTATATTCAGCAACGCAAGCGGTAAACATTTTGTCCATGATAGTTTGGTTTCAATCATTAATTTAGTTAACTGTTTTTTAATTTCCCCATTCATCCTTTCCACCCGTCCTGAACTCTGAGGGTGCCATGGAGTATGGTGTTCCCATTTAATTCCCAGGGACTCCATTGTTTCATTAAGGATTTTGGACACAAAATGGGGGCCTCTGTCGGAGTCTATTGTTTCAGGTGCCCCATACCTGGGGATTATATTTTCTAGCAGCACTTTTACCACAGCTTGCGTGGTAGCTCTGGTGGTGGGAAATGCCTCCACATAATGAGTTAAGTGATCTATTATAACTAATAAATACTTCACTCTCCCGACTTTGGGTAATTCTGTAAAATCTACTTGTATGTTTGCAAACGGCCTTTGGGCTAATGGTCGTCCTCCCAGAGGTTGTTTTCTAAAGCTGGCCTTGTTCACTTGCAAACATGTTGTGCATCCCGCTACTATTTGTTTGGCCAGGTTATGAATTCCAATACACATATATTTAATTCCAAATTGATCTACTATAGCTTGGGTTCCCCAGTGAGTTTTCTCATGTATTCTATGCAAAATTTCCAGCGCTATTGCTTTTGGCAATACTTCTCGTCCATCAGAGAGTTTCCATTTTCCATCCTGGTCTTTACATATTCCCATTTGAGATAACTTCTGCTCTTCTGTTTTAGTAAATCTGTATTCTGCTTTCTCCTCATCTAATGACTCTGTCACGGGCCCCCCTTTTTCTTTTTGTCGTATTATCATTAGAGCAGCTTTCTTGGCCTCCTGATCTGCTGCATTGTTTCCTCTACTTCTAAAATCTATTCCTCTCTGATGTCCTCTCAAATGTACTACCGCAATTTTCTTAGGTTTCCTCAATGCTATTAATACCCTTTTGATTAATTCCTGATGTATTAAATCCTTTCCCTGAGAGTTCATTAATCCCCTTTCTTCCCATATTTTCCCAAAGGTGTGCACTACCCCAAATGCATATTTAGAATCTGTATAAATTGTCCCTTCTTTATCTTTTAATCTTTCTAATGCTCTTAATACAGCATACAATTCACAGGCTTGTGCAGACCAAGTTTTATTCAGGGGGCCTGATTCTATAACCTCTAGTTCTGGTCCCCCTATAATTGCATAGCCTGACACTCTTTTTCCTTCTGTAACCCGTGATGATCCATCTACAAATAGCCTTTCCCCTGTTTCTAATTCTTCCTCCTCTAAGTCTGGTCTTATTTTAGTTTGCTCTTCAATAGTTGTCATGCAGTTATGAGCTAATTCCTTTTCATCTGGCTCCCCATATAAAAACTGGGCCGGATTTTGCAAACTCGTCACTTCTAGGGTCAGTTTAGGGGAGTCTAGGAGGATGCCTTCATATTTTAAAAGTCTGGAGTCTGTAATCCACTTATCTGCCTTTTGTTGTAAAATTCCCCTAATATTATGAGGAGATAACACCTTTAATTCGCTGTTAAATGTTATTTTGTGTGCTTCTTCCGTCAGGAGCGCACAGGCTACAACTGCTTGTAAGCAAGTAGGCCATCCTTTACTAACTGGATCTAACAGTTTGGATAGGTACCCCACAGGTTTCTTCTTCCCTGCCCAATCCTGAGTCAATACCCCGTAGGCTGTTCCATTATCTGTGTTTATGAATAAATAAAAGGGTCTTTTTAAGTCAGGTAGACTAAGTACGGGGGCTTGGATTAAGTCCTGTTGTATTCTTTTTAAGCTTTCCTCATCTTCCCGGGTCCATTTCATTAAACCCTCTTGACTGAGTTTTTGATATAAGAATTTAACCTTGCTACTATAGTTTTCAACCCATTGTCTGCAATATCCTACTAGTCCCAAAAGCTGCCTAATTTGCCTCTTGTTCTTTGGGGGTGGCAAGGCTAATATACCTTTCACTCTCTCGGGGTCAATTCTTTTTTCACCCTTACTAAGGTAGTGGCCTAAATATTTAACTTCTTCTTCCACAAATTGCAACTTGGCCTTTGATACCTTTAAGCCTTTAAGTCCCAAAAAGTTTAGTAGCTTTATGCTCTCTTTTCGAACGTCGTCCTCTCTTTCCCCTGCTAGTAGTAAATCATCTACATACTGTACCAAAGTTACTCCTGGCCTGGTCTTGTAGTCTTGGAGGATTTGTTCTAGTGCTTGTCCAAATAAGTTAGGGGATTCCGTAAACCCTTGAGGTAACACAGTCCACCTCAATTGCTGTCTCCTATGGGTCTCTGGATCTTCCCATTCAAAGGCAAAATAATCCCGGCTACTTTCTGCAAGGGGGCAGGCCCAAAAGGCATCTTTTAAGTCTATTACACTATACCAACAATTATTAGGCCCCAAGTTACTTAATAAGGTATATGGATTAGCTACTACTGGGAAGCGAGCTACAGTCCTTTTGTTAATTTCCCTTAAGTCATGGACTAGCCTGTAAGTTCCATCTGGCTTCTTGACGGGGAGTATTGGTGTGTTGAATGGTGACATGCAAGATTCCAGTAGTCCTTTGCTAACCAGTCTATCAATTTCAGGTTTAAGTCCCATTCGTCCCTCTAAGGATATGGGGTATTGCCTTATTCTAACAGGGATATCTGGATTTTTAAGGGTAACTGTAAAAGGTGGTATATCCATTTGTCCCACACTTTCAGGTGTATACCATACTTCAGGGTTTATTCTCTGCTCATCCTCCACTCTAAGGGGGCATAGCTTAATCTTTAACTCCTTATCTACTACTTCTAAATTAATCCCCAATTCTATTATTAAGTCTCTTCCTAATAGATTATATTCTGCCTCTGGCACTATTAAGAAGTTACCCAATTTAATCTTTTTGTCTGTTTCAATTACTACATCCTTTACTGATTTTACTTCAAAAGGCTCCCCCTTTGCCCCAACTACCAGGGCAGTTTCTCGGGCAAAGGTGCACCCAAGGGGCAGTTTTTGAATGGTTGATCTTTCAGCCCCTGTGTCTACCAGGAACTCAAATTCCTGGCGCTGGGGACCTATTTTTATTTTTATCAAGGGCTCCTGGTGTGTCCTGGTCCCCAGCAAATAGAGCCCCTGACTTCCCTAGTCTTCCTTAAACATTCTCTCATCCTTCATTCTCTTTCTGCAATCCTTTCTTAGATGTCCTTTTCCTCCACAATAAAAACAAGCTCGTGTCTCTCTATTCTTCGGCGACACTTCTTCCCACTTCTGATGAGAAGGCCTGTCTAACCTGTCCCTTCGGGGTGTTTCTTGTCTTCTGCTTTCCCGTACTGCAGTGACCATCATTCTTACTTGTCTTTTGTAGCTTTCTTCCTCTCTCCGCACATATACCTTCTGAGCTTCCCTCAATAACTCGTCCAATCCCCTCTCCTGCCAGTTGTCCAACTTTTCTAATTTCTTCCTAATATCCTCCCATGATTTTGCAACAAACTGTGTTTTGAGCAGGGCTTGCCCCACTGGGGCTTCAGGGTCTATCCCCGAATATAATTGCAAATTCTTCCTTAATCTTTCTAGCCACTCAGTTGGGGTTTCTTCCTTCTTTTGCCTTTCGTTAAATGCTTTGTTAATATTCTGCCCTCTTGGAACTGCCTCACGGATGCCCTGGATGATTATTGTTCTTAAATCCTGCATGTGTCCCCGGTGTTCTGGGTTCTGATGATTCCAGTTGGGATTTTGTAATGGCCATTTAAGGTCTGCTTGTGGCCCTTGTGCATGCTGGGCATCCCAAATGCGCATTCCTGCACGTCTAATCATGTTTTTCTCTTCAGATGTGAAAAGGATGCCCAATATGGATTGTAATTCGTCCCAAGTATAAATGTTGGGACCTAGGAATTGGTCCACCCTTTCTGATACTCCTAGTGGATCTTCTAACAAGTTCCCCATTTCCTTTTTGAAGTCCCGTACATCCCCTGAGCTTAGTGGGACAGAGATAAACCCTATCCCAGCCTGAGGTCCCCCCATGGGCATTTCCCTTAAAGGGTATAAATTCTGCTGCCTCGCCCTTTGTCTAGTCATCGGACCTCTAGGTGGAGCCTCAGCCTGTTCCTGAGCATTTTCATTATCCGGGAGTGGAGGGGCTTGTGGTGGTACATACGGTGGTGGAACTAAGGGAACTTCTTCCTCTCGTTTCCCTCTTTTCTTATCTTCACGAGAGTCAGGTTTTTCTTTTAGGTTGAATAGGAACACACCTGGGGTCTCAACCCATATACTTGCATAGTCACTCTCCTCCTGACTAAAGGGGGTCTTAGTGTTTACCCATAAGTTGAGTTTCTGCCTAACCCAATCTTCTGATGATCCAAATACAGGCCAAAAAACATTTCCAGATATTTCTTTCCCACCCCATACTTCTACACAATAGTGTATCATTTTGGCCTTATCCTTATCTCTAGTCCCAGGATACTGCTTCCATTCAGCTAGCATGAATCCTAACGGACTGTCTTTAGGCACAGGTGGGAGTTTCATGGGTGGAGGGGGCTTGCTCTTCCCCTGTCCCATCTTCTGGAGTGCCTTCTATCACACGTGTGCAACCAATCGCTTCCCCTTGTTCGTGGCCCACGCCCTCGCGGGCAATGGGAACCGCACTACTGAGGGTCCACACTCACTTGGGTTGTCCGGCTGCCGGCTCCCCTCTCACTCAGCACACTCAGCACACTCCAGGATACCCAACCCCGACCGAACGGCTCCCCACGTGTAATTCCACGCAATACTTACGCGTCCTGCGTCTTCGTCCGGACCTTTGTGCACAAAGTTTATAGGGTCGACCGGTCTCCTTTGCTTATGTCCCGAGTTTTAGGTTCGTCGGTGAGAGCGGGGTAGGTTACAGAGATCCTGGGGCCACCTGGAGGTGGGGCGCCTCCCCAGTATTCCTATTCTACCGGAACATTCTCATCCGAGTCACGGCACCAAATTGTTATAAATTGCACGACTCAAGATTTAGTCCCAATTAAAATTTTATTAATTACAGCAAGCGGGGCATAAGCAAATGCAGCGCTGGGCGACAGGGAGAGTCTGCACTCCGCCGACTGCCGCGCCGTTACGGTCTTCCAGTTCCGTTTTATGCATTTCTTTTCTTCTGTTATCATATCGATGTTATCTTGTTGCTAGGAGACCGTCTTTTATCTTCCGAAAACAGCCACAGTTCTCCTTCCTGGAGCTCAAAAAGCCTTGCTAAGCAATAGCATATGTGTCTAAAAAATCATGAGTCATGCTGTGTTTGCAAGTTTAAAGGTTCTCTCAAAATGACGAGTCATCCTGTGTTTGCAAGTTTAAAGGCTCTCTTAAAATGACGAGTCATCCTGTGTTTGCAAGTTTAAAGGCTCTCTTAAAAATCATGAGTCATCCTGTGTTTGCAAGTTCAATGAACAAAGCATTAACTCGTTACACCTGACAGGCAGAGACACTCAGCAAACAGTGAAAATCACTAGGAGAGAGCGGGGGAGAGAGGCAGTGCAGAGTTGCGAGCCCCCAGAGGTGTCCGTGGTAACTAACACAAGGAGCGGGGAGGGCTCCCTTCCCCCCCGACCGCAACCTCCCGTGCCCAGCGAGAGCAGACTGAGTCAGCAGTGGCTGTCAGCCCCTGCGCTATGGCAGACACAAGAGACAAACAGCAACCCCAGTCCCAGTAGCGGCGGAGAAAAATAGTAACCTCAGCCCCAGTTCCAGCGGCGCAGGGCGAAGCAAAGACAGCAACAGTAATTTCCCAGTTCCCTCCAACCCTCCGAGAGAGCAAAGCCGACAGTGGTAGCAAGGAGGAAGAGAAGTTTAAAGACGGCCAAACCAGTTTAGCAAGTTTATGTTGTGAGACAGAAGCAGCCTCATTTACAAGTGAATCCAAAGAGCTACAAAGAAGAGAAGCAACTAAGCAACTCTCAAAACAAAAAATACTTACAAAAATAAAAGACTATAAAAAAGCAAACAACCAACCATGCCCTCTCAGCAGCAGCCAAGACGCAAAATAGACTTTATCAAAAAGAAAACATTAAAATCATCACAAGAAATTCACCAAAGAAAAAGCTCAAAATACCTTAAAACCCTAACCTTATTGGTTTTTTTACAGCTTTGAAAGAAAATCCCACTTTACAAATTAATATTTCATTGAAATTTCAAGAAAAAAGCACCTAGTGATTTTAAAATAAGTTTTTCTATTTTGTCAATTATAACTTGCCCAAAAGACTATATAACAAGCTAATTCTCGAAGCTAATTCCTAAATAATTTTTCCTTTACAAAAGATTTTGCAAAAATAATTTGCGTGCCCATATATGTAATTGAAATAGTTAATTCAAAATTCAAAAGTTTTTGCAAATTACCCTTATAAAAACTCTAAGAAAAATGTCTAATTATTAAATGCATCTTTGAAATTAATTTAAAAACCTTTTACAATATTATACCCCTAAAAACAATTTGTTTTTGTAAATAACTCAAAGAAAATCTAAGAACCTCATAGCCATATAGCAAAATCCAGACACCAAAGGTTAGCAATCAGATTTTAAAAAAAGTCTAAAAGCCATATCTCAAATTATAAAACTAACAACTATCTGCATGTTTTTTAAAGCTCATATTTCCTACTAATAATTTCTTTATATGTTGCAGGTTTAGTAAGGAGAGTAAAGACATCTCTACTCAGGAAAAAGTTCTAAACAATTGCAAAATTTACTTAAAAATAATAATATTTTTCCTTTTTCTCAACAGCAGCCATATTATGTCACATATATTAAATCAAACAGTAAATTCCTAAGTTTTACAGCGAATAGTAATGCAATGACAAACCTTTAACCATGCATCTTGCATCAAAATACATCAGCACTTGTAAAAAGTGTTTCACATATCTCAAAATCAAACTCAAACAATTGTACCTTACCCAAACTACCAAACACTAGCTGTGCCATCAATGGCAGCAAAAATTAGCCCCCAAAATTAAGAGCAAAAAGATATAACACAATATCAGTAATTTAAGCAATTCAAATTCACTTATCTAAGCACCCTTTTTAAAGCAAATTCTACCTCAACATGTAAGAGAAAAAAGACTAAGCATACAATTAAAACATTTCTCACAAGCATTTCTCATTCCTAAATTGAGACATTAATTTTGAAGAATTAAGGATTTTTAGAAAAGTTAAGATAATAAGTGTCTGAATTAGCTGAAGTAGATAGGTAAGCTTTGTTTGCAGTTAACAGAAGCCAGATCTTAGATAAGATATCCCGGATTTAGTAACTCATTGCTTGTCAGCTTTATGTTTATGTAGCTGTGCTTGTAATGAAAAACAAAATGTGGTAAATAGGACATAAGATAGCTGCAGATTTCCTGCTTAAAGGACCCATTGAACACAGGAAACTATAAGTTGTACCAAGGATTCTGAACAAGATGATGCTGAAATTGTGGTAACTAACATTGTGAACCCAGCTTCCATCCTCAGCGGGAGTATAGGAGAACCAGTGATCCATGATTGCCTGGAGACCACTGAAGCCACCTACTCCAGCTGCCCAGATCTGAAGGACACTGCTTGAGGATGCTGAGACCTGGTTTACTGATAGAAGCAGCTATGTCATCAGTGGAAGAAGACATGCTGGGTATGCAGTTACCACAAGCAAAGAGGTAATAGTCTGGACCATTAACATCTACATGGACTTAAGGTATGCATTCGGAGTGGTTCATGCTCACAGAGCCATCTGGAAGGAAAGAGGACTGCTGAATTCACAAGGCAAGAGTATTAAACATGCACAAGAGATACTGAAGCTATTAGATGCCATACAACTACCTGAGAGAGTAGCCATAATGCACATCAAGGCACACCAAAAAGTGAGCTCTGAATTGGAAGAAGGGAATATGCTGGCGGACAGAGAGGCAAAAGAAACAGCAAAAGGTGAGGTACCTGATAAGGCTGTTGAGGCAGCATTGATTCCAGATGGAAAAGTTTCTACTGAATGTAAGCCAGTGTACAATAAGAAAGATAAGAAACTGTTGGAGTCCAGGGCATTCCTTTGGTTGCCCTGGAAGGTCAGGGACCTGGGCAGGGGGGTCTGGGACCCCAGCCCAGAGCTCGGAGAGACACTGGATTTGATTTCAGTCCATGGGAGAGGCTTCTTGCACTGCAGGAAGCATTGCAGGCTACAAGAGTGTAAAAATAGTAGTTTAGTATATCACAGGGTGAAAAAACATTGGGTTTGGGATTCTTGGCATTGAAGTGAATGGGGCAAGATGGTGAATTTAGGGCGTTGTCTCTTTCTTCTTCCTTCTTGTTCCCTCACTCCATTTCTGCAGTGACGTTGGCACAAAGTAGTTAGTGAGGATTGGGTCAGAGTAAAGATGACCTTTTTAGTAATAGTGATAGACATTGGTAATAAATAGTAAATAAAGAATACGTAGCAATTAGTATAAAAGATAAGGACAGCCCAGAGACAAGGAGGAGTCACCAGATGTCCGAGCTGCGGCAAACATCTTTTGGACACTGAGAAAATTGTAAGATAAGTACTAATAAACGAAGCATGTAACCTTGAAGACTCCGTCTTTTCCTGCGTTTGGCACAGAGCTTTGCAGAGGGCCAGAACTCTAAAACCACCTGAATGCCGGGGAATTTAAGCTCCTGAAAAGGAGCCCCCGACAATTGGCGTCTCTGGGATGGGCAGAGACGACTGCCCTCCCCGAGATGGGACAGAAACAACTGCCGTCCCTGAGATGGGACAAGAAACAAGAAACTTATCAAGGTAGAAAAGGCAAGTTATAACCAGGAAGGATGGCCTGTAACAGAAGAAGAGAAACTTGTAGTACCCTCCTATTTATTGTGGTCATTAGTACAGAGGGAACATGAGAAAACACACTGGGGAATAGATGCCCTGTATAACCATTTGAAAGAAAGAATCATGGCCAGGAAATTGCAGGGCACAGTGATACAAGTAACTCGTCAGTGTAGTCTTTGCCTCCAAACTAACCCTAAAAATATCCCAAAGCCTAAAGTGAGACAAATTGAGAAAGGTTGTGGACCTGGGCAACAATGGCAAATTGATTTTACAGAACTACCCAAGAAGGGAGGGTATTGTTACCTATTGGTATTAACTGATACCTTTTCAGCATGGCCAGAAGCCTTTCCTGCCAGGACAGCTAAGGCCCGAGAGGTGACCAAAGTGCTGTTGCAAGAAATAATACCACGATTTGGAGTTCCAGCCACCATATCCTCAGATAGGGGACCATACTTTATTTCAAAAATTGTGCAGCAAGTAAGTCAACACCTGGAAATAGACTGGGAATTGCATACCCTATACCACCCTCAATCTAGCGGCCAGGTGGAAAAGATGAACCATTTGATTAAACAACAAATTGTGAGATTGGGGCAAGAAGCAAATTTGCCCAGGCCCCAGGCTCTCCCATTGGCCTTATTGCGAATTCGGACAAAACCAAGGGCAAAAGAGAAACTAAGCCCTTTTGAAATATTGTATGGAAGGCCATATGCAGTTCAAGGGGGAACAGCACCCATTCAAGTAGGGGAAGAAACCCTACATGGATATATGGTGTCCCTAAATAAACAATTTAGAGAAATTGAGAAATATGTGGCTGGAACTCAAAACAGAGAACTAGATGGGCCAGTACATAATGTACAACCAGGGGATTATGTGTATGTTAAGTGTTTTGCAGAAAAAAACTTAGAACCACAGTGGGAAGGACCATTCCAGGTGCTCCTCACTGCCTTCACTGCAATCAAGATCAAAGAACAGAAGGTCTGGATCCATCACTCCCAAGTGAAGAAAGCCCAGAGGGAATTTGGAAGGTCACACCAGGCGATAACGAACTGAAGCTGAAGCTCACTCAGAACAACAAATAAATGGACTAAGAGTTATTATGGACATTATGTGGAAAGTTGTAACTATTGTAGTAAATGCATCCAGGCAAACAGACAACTTCACTTGTGTGTATAGGACAAGGTTGCATCTGTCTTAGGACAGCATGCCCCATCGTAAAGATAGACAACCAAATCGTGAATGAGACTCAATTCAATTTGTGTGTTTGCAATTTTGTTAGAATTAAGGGATATGATTTTTCCTATCGGGCACTTGTAATATCACATCAATATATAAAGGCCAACCTAGCCACTGTGCAGAAGATACTGCCTGTGCCCATAGGAATGAATTTGACTTTAGTTGCTCAATTGTTGAAACATCATGGATTGAGAGAAATCTTTAAAGAAGTTAGAGATGGAGGGGAAAAGACATTAATTACCATACACCATGACACAGAGACCATCAAAGGGGTTTTTAAAAGGCTTGAGGAACATTTGTCTCATTAGTGGGATGTGCCTTTTAGGTGGTCACTGACAGCAACCAGTATGTTGAATGCCTTAATCCACCCTATAGTTGTGTCGCTTATTTTGATCAGCACAAGTTTAGTGTTATCTGTTGTAATACTTGTTTAGAATTAGAAGATGCTATGACAAGTGGCAGCTTTAACATCACTGTCAAAGGCGTATGGCTTGGTCTTGAGAGACACTAGCTGTACAGCTTGGATAGATGAGGAAGACTCTGTATACTGAGTAAAAGAATTTACTCATTTCAAAGAAGAAGTGGGGAATGAGACATTAAATTTGAAGAATTAGGGATTTTAGGAAAGTTAAGATAATAAGTGTCTGAATTAGCTGAAGTAGATAGGTAATCTTTGTTCGCAGTTAACAGAAGCCGGATCTTAGATAAGCTGTCCCGGATTTAGTAACTCATTGCTTGTCAGCTTTATGTTTATGTAGCTGTGCTTGTAACGAAAAACAAACTGTGGTAAATAGGACATAAGATAGCTGCAGATTTCCTGCTTAAAGGACCCATTGAGCACAGGAAACTGTAAGTTCTACCAAGGAGTCATTTGTCACGAATGCATTGAAAAGGTAGAAAGGTCAGGACGAGGAAGACTCATCTTACTTCCTCATTTTGGGTGACCCCTCCCCAGAAGAGTCCCCCGACTCATTTTAAGAAACAAATTACGCATGCTTAATAGCCTTTTTTCACAGAATCACAGAATCACAGAATAATGAGGTTGGAAGAGACCTCTAAGATCATCAAGTCCAACCTATGCCTTAACACCTCAACTAGACTATAGTACTAAGTGCCATATCCAGTCTTTTTTTAAACACATCCAGAGATGGTGACTCCACCACCTCCCTGGGAAGACAATTCCAGTGCTTTATTATTCTTTCAGTGAAAAATTTTTTCCTAATATCTAACCTGTACCTTCCCTGACGTAGCTTGAGACTGTGTCCCCTTGTTCTGTCAGTTGCTGCCCGGTGGAAGAGACTGACCCCCACCTGTCTACAACCTCCCTTCAAGAAGTTGTAGAGAGTAATAAGGTCACCTCTAAGCCTCCTCTTCTCCAGACTAAACAACCCCAGCTCCTTCAAACGTTCCTCATAGTGTTGGAAATTAGCCATGTTGCTAGGAGAAGTACAAGGAAAGAATGTGCTGACAAACGAAGCATGAGGAACGGACCAAGACGTCGCGGTTAGGTGCTCACGGTGGTCAAAGAAGAATAGAATTTATGGTGGGAGCCTTTGTGTAAATAGAGATAGGGAAGCAGGTGTTGTGGGAACGGGATATAGTCTATAGAAATTAGAAGATTAATGTTAAACTGAAATGTCATGTATAGCACGTACGTTGATGATGTAATCTGTAAGAAATAGTATAAAACCTGTAAGAAAATGAGGGTCGGTGGGATTCTGATTTGGGACGCTAGTCCCCGGGTCCCCGGGCCCGAATAAAGCACCGCATAAACTACTTTGTGGTTTGTGTTTCTCTTCGTTGGGCAACAGTTTTCTGGCGACCGCGGCAGGACTCCGAAGGTTGCTGGGGCGGTTCGCGAGGTGATCTACTCCACGCCGGCACCAGGTGATTTCTGGGGAGACATCAACCCGTGCCCGACCCCGCGCCTGTCGGACAACTACGAGGTAAGCCCAAAAGGTGCTTTATTCTTAAAGGATTTTAGACGCCTGCCGATTAAGACGGACCTACGCTCCGCACGGTTGGGCTTGGACGTCCCAGGTTGGTGGAAAAAAAATTGACCGTAAATCTCGACGAAAGTTGAGTAGGATCAATACCTGCTAGCAGGATATAAGGTGGTAAAGGATATAAAGTGGTAAAGGACATAAAGTGGTAAAAAAAAAAAAAAAAAAAAAAAAAAAAAAAAAAAAAAAAAAAAGATGCCATTTAAAGGGTTTAAAACATCCTCGGCAGGGATTGAAATCCCGGAGGACTCACCACTAGGTTGTTTAATAAGGAAATGGAAAGAAGGGAATTTTGGTCAAGAATTAGCTAAAGATAAGTTGATTGATTTTTGTAATCATGTTTGGCCGCAATATGACACCGCGGGAATGCAGTGGCCTAGGAATGGGACGCTGAATCATGATATTATTACTCCAATGATGCATTATTTACAGGATAATGGTAAATGGGAAGAAATACCATATTTGGATCTGTTTTATTACTTGGGACGGAGAACTGATTGGCAGAAGGAATGTGGAGTAATGGTTCTAACTGTGGCAAATGAGAAGTGTCGGGGTTGCGAGAATCGGAATCAAAAGGCGGACTATCTAGTTAAATATAAGGACCCTGAGGAGGATGTGTCCCTACTGGTCTCCCCTAGTGCTCCCCCACCTGAAACTGCTTCGGAAGAAGAGGGAGAAGAGGGTGGGGAAACAAGGGAAAAAGGGGATGGCAAGAGTAAACGGCATACCCCGATATCTAAACGAACAAGGGGTCGCCTAGTCTCTAAGAAAGGGGGCCGGGAGGGGGGAACACACGTAATGGCCCCGCTGAGAGAGGCAGTGGGACCCCAGGGAGATCGAGTAATGGTGAAAGTTCCGTTTTCCCCGAATGACCTGATAATCTGGAAGCAATCTGCAGGATCTTATAGGGAGGATCCCGACCGTACGGCCAGGGTAGTAAAAATGGTAATAAAAACTCAGAACCCTGATTGGAATGATTTACAGGTTTTATTAGATACTTTGATGGACTCTACTGAAAAGGAAATGGTGTTGCGGGCTATGACGGAAAAGGCGAGAGAAATGATAAGGTTGCGGGTGGCGGATGGAACTCTGAATGAATTAGTACCAAGGGAAGACCCTGAATGGGACCCCAATACAGCACGGGGACACCAAGCATTGAAGGGATACCAGGAGTTGTTAATTGAAGGAGTTAGAACAGGCATTCCAAAGACAGTAAATTGGTCCAAACTTTATTCAGTGAAACAAGAAAAGAATGAATCCCCTTCTGCTTTCTTAGAAAGATTGAAGGAAACTGCGAGACGGTATACTAGTTTAGAAGTAGAGGGGGAAGCGGGAAGGTTACAATTGGCATTAATCTTTATGGGGCAGTCCCAGGAGGATATTAGAAAGAAATTGCAGAAGCTAGAAGGTGAGGATACCCGTAATTTAGAAAAATTGTTGGAAGTTGCCTGGAAGGTCTATAACAATCGGGAAAAGGAATCGGTCAGGAAGCAACAAGCTAGCATGTTGGCAGTACTCCAGCAAGCCGTGGGGAGAGGTAATGGGAGGGGGCGTGCTCGAGGCAGAGGAGGATTTGGTAGGGGTCGTGGCGGGGGCCAGGTGAGATTGGGATATGACCAATGCGCCCTTTGTAAAAATAAAGGACATTGGAAAAATGAGTGCCCGTTGAATAGTGGGATTGGAATTCCGAGGCAGTTTGGGAATTCGTCAGCAGAGGTCGCCCAGGCGCTGGTAATGAGGGAATATCAGAATCAGAGCTGACTAGACCAAGATCTCAAGGTTATCATGGAAGTAGAGGGAGAACCGTTAGAATTTAGAATAGATACAGGTGCCACATATTCTGCAATTAATACACAGGTAGGGTCATTAAGTGACACAAAGATACAAGTAGTGGGGGTTACTGGAAAAATTGAAGAAAGGGCATTTCTTCGGCCAGTAGATATAAAGTTTGGGGGAAAGGAATTTGATCATCAATTTTTGTACATGCCAAATAGCCCTGAATCATTGATAGGACGAGACTTATTGTCGATGTTACAGGCCAGAATTATTTTTGAAGGAGGTAGGGTCAAGTTAGAAATTCCGGAAGAAAATATTGGTAAAATGTTCATTATTAAGGAGGTAGAGCCCCAACCCATTACAGAAGAAATTGAGCAAGCTGTAGTTCCCTGGGTATGGGAAACTGGGACCCCCGGAAAGTCAAAGGCAGCACAGCCAGTAGTAGTAGAACTAAAAGAGGGGAAAGAGCCAGTACGACTAAAGCAGTATGCAATCAAACCTGAAGTCAGGCGAGAGGTAGCCCCAATTATTGATCAATACCTAAATTTAGGCATTTTGCAGGAGTGTGAATCCGAATATAATACTCCTATTTTTCCAGTTAAAAAGCCTAATGGGAAGTATAGGTTAGTGCAGGATTTGAGAGCAATAAATGAGATAACCAAAGATATTCATCCCGTAGTTGCTAATCCTTATACCTTGTTGACATCTGTATCAGAGAAATTTGAATGGTTTACCGTGATTGATTTAAAAGATGCCTTTTTCTGCATCCCACTGGCACTTGAAAGTAGGAAATATTTTGCATTCGAATGGGAAAATCCAGACACAGGACGAAGAAGGCAGCTGACTTGGAGCCGACTACCACAGGGATTCAAGAACTCCCCTACCATTTTTGGAAACCAACTAGCTCGGGAACTAGAAGAGTGGAAGACAACCCAGGTAACAGTACCAAACATGTTCTATGTGGTTCTCCAATATGTGGATGATATTTTCCTAGCAGCTACGGAACGAGACATCTGCTCCCAATTAACCATAAGCCTTCTGAACATGCTGGGACAAGGAGGATATCGAGTTTCACGAGACAAAGCACAGCTGGTAAGAACAGAAGTTGTCTATTTGGGGTGTGAAATCTCTAAGGGGGTACGGAAATTGGGGACTAACCGCATAGCGGCTATCTGCGCCATACCCGTCCCCCGAAACCATCAGGAACTCCGATCCTTTCTTGGAATGGTAGGGTGGTGTCGGCTGTGGATTCTGAACTTTGGACTGCTGGCACGGCCCCTATATGAGGCCCTCAAAGAAGTGCATTGGACTTGGGGACGTGCACAGGAAAAAGCCTTCCTAGAACTAAAGCAGGCCTTAAAAGAAGCCCCTGCGCTGGGATTGCCAGATTTGAGCAAAGATTTCCAGCTATATGTTACTGAAAGACACAGATTGGCATTAGGGGTACTAACACAGAAAATAGGGCCATGGAAGCGGCCTGTGGGGTATTTCTCTAAACAATTGGACACAGTTAGCTCCGGCTGGCCAGGATGCCTGCGAGCAGTAGCGGCAACGGTGCTGCTAATACAAGAAGCAAGGAAGCTGACTTTGGGAAGGAAGCTGGAAGTATATGTGCCCCATATGGTAATTGCAGTCTTAGAGCAAAAGGGAGGTCACTGGCTCTCATCCAGCCGTCTGTTGCAATATCAGGCGTTGCTGCGGGAACAAGATGATATAGAACTGAAAATAACACCCCATTTAAACCCAGCAGAATTCCTCAGGTCAGAGCGAGAGGAAGGGGAACTCGTCCATGACTGTGTGGAGATAATTGAGCAGGTCTATGCAAGCAGAGAAGATTTGAAGGATGCACCGATCGATAGCCCAGACTGGGAGTTGTTCACCGACGGGTCCAGCTTTGTCGAGAACGGCACCAGGTATGCGGGTTATGCGGTAGTCACAACTCTTCAAGTAATAGAAGCAAAGGCTCTTCCCCCTGGAACCTCGGCTCAAAAAGCAGAAATTAGAGCCTTAACTCGAGCCCTCGAATTGAGCAAAGGAAAGAGGGTCAATGTTTGGACTGATTCAAAATATGCCTTTGGGGTGGTGCATGTACATGGAGCTCTGGGGAAAGAGCGGGGATTGTTAACGTCTCAAGGGTCAACAATAAAACATAGGGACGAGATCCTACTCCTGTTAGAGGCTGTAAGAGAACCCGAGGCAGTAGCAGTAATGCATGTGCCAAGACACCGAAGAGAAGATGGAAAGATATATCAAGGTAATCGATTGGCGGATAAGACGGCTAAAAGAGTAGCGAAGGAAATAAGGATTCAATCAGCTCTTATTCCAGCTAAGGGAAATCCGGCGGATTCCTACATGAAAGATGAGCCTCCATACCTACCAGATGACGTGAAGTTGGCCCACCTGGTGAAAGCTCAGAAGAATGACAAAGGGTGGTATGTAACAGCGGCAGGGCAGGTAGTAGTCCCTGCGAAGATAATGCGAGCAATCTTGGAGACTGAACATTACAAGTGCCACTGGGGAGCAGAGGCCTTGGTAAAATTTTTAAAGAATGAGGTAATCTCTAATCAGATGTTAACAATGGCAAAGCGAGTTAATGCAACGTGTCCCACTTGTGTGAAAAATAATCCCCTAGTGCGAAAACAGGTTCAGATGGGAGGGTTAAAGGTAGGCCCACAGCCTGGAGACTACTGGCAAATAGACTTTTCGGAGCTGCCTAAAGCCCAAGGTAATAAATACCTTTTAGTGTATGTATGTACCTTTTCAGGATGGCCGGAGGCGTTTCCCTGTCGCACGAATCAGGCAAAGGAAGTGGTTAAAACCCTTTTGAAAGAGATAATCCCCCGGTTTGGAATCCCGTTAGGAATGTCATCAGATAGGGGACCGCATTTTGTGGCAGGAATCATTCAAGGTGTAGCCAAGGCGCTAGGGATTAGATGGGATTTACACACTCCGTGGAGACCGCAGTCTAGTGGCCAGGTAGAAAGGATGAATCAAACATTGAAAAATCAGTTGAAAAAGATTTGCCAGGAAGCCAAAGTTCAGTGGCCCCAAGCTCTGCCAATAGCATTATTGCGCATCCGAATAAAACCCAGGGAGAGGATAGGAGTCAGTCCGTATGAAGTATTGTATGGTAAAGCTTATCATGCTGCAACCTATCAGGGGGACCCCCATTTAACAGGGGACCAAGTATTATTAAATTATGTGTTATCTTTGAATAAGACTCTTGCAGCTGTACGGGGAGCCTTGCAGTGGAACCGCCCGCTACCACTAGAGAACCCAGTTCATGACATCTCGCCGGGAGACCATGTGTACGTGAAAAATTGGAGCGTGGAGCCTCTGAAGGAGTCATGGAATGGTCCCTACCAAGTGCTGATGACCACGTACACCGCCGTCAAGGTCGCTGGGATTGATAACTGGATACACTACACCAGGGTGAAGAAGGTACCGACGAGATGGGAAGTGCAGCCAATAACGGACACCCGGATGGTATTCCGAACAAAGCCCTGATCATCTTGATACTGATTGTTTGTCAGTTAGTAGCCTCAGCAGTTATAATTCATGTACCAGACCCTTTAGTCTTAGTACCGGAAAGTGGAAATGTTGAATTAACCTGTTTGTTTTCTGACAACCAGAAAGCTAGATCCCATGAAATTAATGTGAGATGGAGAAAAGGCCTTGACATCGTAAGTAAAGGAATAATAACACTTTGGGATGACCATCAGCAATCAGGAAACACTACCTTAAGGATTCCTAAAATCTCAACTTCTGGAGAAGGTAGATACACCTGTGTAGTATGGATAAAAAGTAGTTTTGATTATGGGGATTTTGAGTTAGAAATTATAAATGAAAACTATACCAGTGCAGGTTCGGTAATAGTAGCACCCTTGAAAACAAGCCAGGATATTTGGTTGGGCCCGCCATTGAGAATTAGTTGTCAATACACCTTGAAGAATAATTGCAAAAGAAGAATAAGGATTAGCTGGTGGAAAGAGAGAGAGATGGAATGGGATCAATTGAAGGAAGGAAGTAGTGAGTGGAAGAAAGAGTCTAAAGGGGTCAGGTGGTATAATATCACATCTTTTGCTTCAACAACTATGGCAGGGAATTATCTGTGTATAGTTAAGTGTGGATTAGATGGAGGATTTGGACTTCGGGAAGTGGTCGCTAGAACAAACCCGGATCAGGGAATAGGAGCAACTGAAAGAACAATCTTAGCAGTAGAAAGAGAAAATATTGCTTTAAATTGTACAATATCCCAAAATTACACTGAGTATGGGTGGTGGCATGAAACAAGGATTAGGCCGGGATCAAAGTATAAAATCACAGCAGGGAAAAAGGAAATAGCATTGCAGATTACTAATGTACAGAAAGGGGATGACGAAGGAGAATATTGGTGTTGGATAGCCCGAGATAATTGGTGGGGTCACAGTCAGGTAACGTTAAGAGTAAGGGACATACGAGTTACCAGACAGGTCCCAGAGAGAAATCAAACCCTAAAAATAAGAGAAGGACAGGAAAATTTAATAGTAGGACTAATTCGAGACTTCGGAAGAATGCAAAATACAACTTCAATAACAGCCTGCCTGCCTCTTCCTCAAGCGGCTGGAGACCCGATCCCGTGGGGAATTATACCCATAAGGGAGATGCCAAGTGCCACCGCGAATGTGACCTGGAACTGTGAAATAGTGTCTAAGGAGATTTTAGACTGGGTAGAGGTTTGTATGTTACGAAGAAAGATTAGTAAGCAAAATTGTCAGCAAATACCAGGATATTATAGATGGATAGAGGATTCAAAATTGTCAGCAGATACCAGGATATTATGGATGGATAGAGGATCCAAGCTTAAGGGAAATTGTTTGGTGATTGGAGAAGTGTCCGAGCCATGCGATAAGATCCGAGTTCGGAATAAGAGAAAGAAGATAGAAGAAGTATGTCAGAATACCACTGAGACAATGACAATGGAGGAGTGGAAAACAATCTGGGGACCTAGTCTGTTAGAAACTTATAGTTACCTAGGGAAAGTGAATTGGTGCATAGTGTGGGAAGGGAAAAAGAATCAAGATTTTGGGCAGAAGTCATTATTCAAAGAACAATATAGGAAAAAGGTGGAGATGATGGAGTTATGGAATTGTACACAGGTACTAACCTGTGACACTCCACCAGTGCAGATTGGACTTGAACCAGTGCGAGTGCTGTTGCAGTGGGGATGTGAATGTAGAGGATATAATCACACCCTTGCAAAGAAAGAAAAGGAGCCCTGGGATTGCAAGACGACCACGGTTAGGAGCCCAGGAAATTTAGTTTGGGTTATGGGACACGGATTATGGACTACACACATGCCCATAGATGGTGCAGTTACACAAATTACATTAGGGGTTCCTACCTTATGCCCATTCTGGAAAACTTCTAAGCTGCGAGAAAAGGAATTGGTAAGCAGAAAGAAAAGGGAGATAGAAGATGATGCTTCGATTCAGGAAGATTGGCATGAACCTGATAATGGAGTAAAAGTAGGATGGATGTTAGAATCACTGTTTGCCCCTATATCATCTTACAGAAACAGGGAGATGTTGTACCGATTATTAGGACAGACGGAGAGGCTTGCAGCTACAACTAAAAAGGGTTTTAGAGACTTGAATCTTCAGCTGCAAGCGACTACTAGAATGACATTACAGAATAGAATGGCATTAGATTTGCTGCTACTTAAGGAACATGGGGTTTGTGGATACTTAAGAAACAGAGTGGACCATTGCTGCGTGCATATCCCAAACGTGACGGAGGAAATAGAAAAAGATATAGATCAATTAGAACAAATAGAGTCCAAAACAAAGGAAATACAAAAAGATGCTGAGCATAATTGGGTAGGAGCCCTGTTGAGCTCCTTAGGGATCCAGGTTTCCGGTTGGGTATCATCTATAATACAATATGTAATAATGTTTGTAATCGTGATAATTGTAGTGATCATTGTATATAGATGTCTTTTAGGAATGATTCTGAAAGAAGGGGCTCACACCAAAACGATAATACAAGCAGTTACCCGAAGAGAAGTGATACAACCTCGTGTAGCTGAGACTCAAACCTAAGAAATTGAGCATCCTTGCAACGGAATTGAAGAATGCTCAAGAGGGGGGACTTGTTGGAAATTAGCCATGTTGCTAGGAGAAGTACAAGGAAAGAATGTGCTGACAAACGAAGCATGAGGAACGGACCAAGACGTCGCGGTTAGGTGCTCACGGTGGTCAAAGAAGAATAGAATTTATGGTGGGAGCCTTTGTGTAAATAGAGATAGGGAAGCAGGTGTTGTGGGAACGGGATATAGTCTATAGAAATTAGAAGATTAATGTTAAACTGAAATGTCATGTATAGCACGTACGTTGATGATGTAATCTGTAAGAAATAGTATAAAACCTGTAAGAAAATGAGGGTCGGTGGGATTCTGATTTGGGACGCTAGTCCCCGGGTCCCCGGGCCCGAATAAAGCACCGCATAAACTACTTTGTGGTTTGTGTTTCTCTTCGTTGGGCAACAATAGGGCTTGTGTTCCAAGCCCCTCACCAGCCTCGTTGCCCTCCTCTGGACACGCTCAAGCATCTCAATATCCTTCCTAAACTGAGGGGCCCAGAACTGGACACAGTACTCAAGATGTGGTCTCACTAGTGCCGAGTACAGGGGAAGAATGACCTCCCTACTCCTGCTGGTCACACAATTCCTAATGCAGGCCAGGATGCCATTGGCCTTCTTGGCCACCAAGGCACATTGCTGGCTCATATCCAACCGGCTGTCGACCAGCACCCCCAGGTCCCTTTCCGCCTGAACACTGTCCAGCCACACTGTCCCCAGCCTGTAACGCTGTAGGGGATTTTTGTGGCCAAAATGTAGAACTCGACACTTAGACTTATTAAACTTCATACTGTTGGACTCTGCCCATTCATCCAACCGATCTAGGTCTCTCTGCAGAGCCCTCCTCCCTTCCAACAGATCAACACAAGCTCCCAGCTTAGTGTCGTCTGCAAATTTACTAATGAAGGACTCAATGCCCTCATCCATGTCGTCTATAAAAATATTAAATAGAACTGGTCCCAATACAGACCCCTGAGGGACACCACTGGTGACTGGTCGCCAGCTGGATGCTGCACCATTCACCATCACTCTCTGGGCCCGGCCATCCAGCCAGTTCCTAACCCAGCGAAGAGTGCTCCTGTCCAAGCCGTGGGCTGCCAGCTTATCTAGGAGTATGCTGTGGGAGACAGTATCAAAGGCCTTGCTGAAGTCTAAATAGACAACATCCACAGCCTTTCCTGCATCTACCAGACGAGTTACCTGGTCATAGAAGGAGACCAGGTTGGTCAGACATGACCTACCCTTTGTAAACCCATGTTGACTGGGTCTGATACCCTGGCCATCTTGTAAGTGCTGTGTGATAGCACTCAGTATGAACTGCTCCATTATCTTACCTGGTACTGAGGTCAGGCTCACTGGCCTGTAATTACCAGGATCCTCCTTCCTACCTTTTTTGTAAACGGGTGTCACATTGGCCAGTTTCCAATCGCCTGGAACCTCGCCAGTGAGCCACGACTCCTGATAAATGATGGAGAGCGGCTTCGCAAGCTCATCTGCCAGCTCCCTCATCACCCTAGGGTGGATCCCATCTGGTCCCATTGATTTATAAATATCCAAGTGTCCCAGCAGTTCTCTGACTGCCTCCTCTTGGATAACAAGAGGACCATTCTGATCCCTGGCACCACCTACCAACCCCTGAGGACAGTTGTCTTGAGGATAAGCTGTCCTACCAATAAAGACTGAGGCAAAGAAGGCATTAAGCATTTCCGCTTTTTCCTCATCTTTAATTACTAAGTTGCCTGCCTCATCCAATAAGGAACCAAGGTTGGTTATACCCTTCCTTTTATCATTGATATATTTGTAAAAACTTTTTTTATTGTTTTTAACAGAAGTTGCTAAGTTAAGTTCAAACTGGGCTTTGGCCTCCCTGATTTTTTTTCTACATGCCCTAGCAGCTCCCTTAAATACTTCCTGAGAAATCAGTCCCTCCTTATAAAGATGATACATCTTTTTTTTATTTCTAAGTTCCTCCAAAACCTCATTGCTCATCCAGACTGGGCGTTTGCCTCGTCGACTCGTCTTTCGGCACACAGGGACAGTCTGTTCCTGTGCCCTCAAGATTTCCGTCTTGAAGCACACCCATCTCTCCTGGACTCCTTTGTTTTCAAGGACTGTTTCCCAAGGAACTCTTTGAATAAGTCTCTTAAATAGGCCAAAGTCTGCCCTCCGGAAGTCCAGTGTAGAGATCTTATTGATATTTCTCCTTATTTCACCAATTATCGAGAATTCTATAATTTCATGATCACTGTGCCCCAAGCGGCCTCCAACCTCCACATCACCCACCAGTCCATCTCTATTTGTGAACAATAGGTCTAACACAGTCCCTCCCCTGGTGGGTTTGCTCACCAGTTGTGACAAAAAGTTATCCTCCACACACTCTAAAAACTTTCTAGATTGCTGTTTTTCTGCTGTATTAAGTTCCCAGAAGATGTCTGGTAGGTTGAAGTCACCTACAAGAACAAGGGCTGATGATCCTGAAACATTGTTCAGTTGCTTATAGAATAAGTTGTCCACCTCTTCATCTTGATTGGGTGGACGATAGCAGACTCCCAGGAGGATGTCAGCCTTGTTGGCTTTCCCCTTAATTTTTACCCATAGGGACTCTACTTCATCATCATTAGTTTCAATACCTGTGACATCCAAAACTCCCCTAATATAAAGGGCCACCCCTCCACCTCTTCTCCCTTTTCTGTCTCTTCTGAAGAGCTTGTAGCCATCTAGTGCAGTGCTCCAACTATGTGAGTCATCCCACCACGTTTCTGTGATGGCAACAATATCATAGTTCCTCTGATGCACCATGGCCTCTAGCTCTGCCTGTTTGTTACCCATGCTGCGTGCATTGGTATACATGCACCTTAGCTGGGCTACTGATTTCTCCCTTAACACAGTCTTATCATCCTTGGGCCTGCTTCCACACAGCCCAGATGCATCCCCTTCCCCCTTCAAACCTAGTTTAAAGCCCTCTCAATAAGGTCTGCCAGTTCATGGGCTAAAAACCTCCTGCCCTTAACAGAGAGATGTATCCCATCTGATTCCAGTAGAGCAGGTGCCATAAAGGTTGCTCCATGATCAAAGAATCCAAAATTTTGCCGATAACACCAACCCTTGAGCCATTTGTTAAAGATGTGGGTTCTCCTATTTCTTTCATCATTTTTCTCTGCCACCAAAGGAACTGAGCAGAACACTACTTGTATACCTGTCCTATCAACCTCTTGACCCAGTGCCCTAAACTCCCTTTTAATCGCCTTGACACCCCTCTTTTCAATCTGATCACTGCCAGCCTGGAGTATCAGCAGTGGGTAATAATCAGAGGGCCGAATCAGCCTAGGAAGTCTCTCAGTAATGTTTCGTACCTGGGCTCCAGGGAGGCAGCAGACCTCCCTGTGGGATGGGTCAGGTCGACATATGGGGCCTTCTGTCCCCCTCAGAAGGGAATCACCCACTACGATCACCCTTCTTTTTTTCTTGATGTTAGAGGTAATAATCCGTTTTTTAGACAAGTTGTAATTGGAAGTCTCACTGAGCAGGTAATTTTCTTCTAAATTATCTGTCTGGCTCTCTAGATCCAGGACCTCATACCTATTCTGAAGTGGCACCTGGCTAGGGGATGGAGGGCAGGAGGGATTATTGTTATTACCTCCCCGAGCAGGGACCCGTTCCCATTCCCCTTCATCTACCAGGTGCCCCTCTATTGCCTGAGAGTGAGAGGCATATGGGTCCTCTGACTCCTGGTGGGCCTCCCTTAAAGATGTAAGGGCTGAACTCCACCAGTCTATTTCCCTTTCACTATCTCTGATACTTCTTAATCTTTCAACTTCCTCCCTAAGCTCAGCCACTAGCAAAAGGAGGTCATTCACTTGTTCACACCGTAGGCAGGCCTTTTTCACAACATCCCCTGAAGCCACTGACAAGCTCAAACACTCCGGACAGGAATGGGTCTGTACAGACACATTCTTTTTGGAGGGCTCTACTTGGTCACATACACCTGTACCAACCACAGATTTTGACCGGGTTGAAACCATTGTTTAGGAGAAAGCCCAAGATTAATAAACCAATATAAACACTACACCAAAGTAGCAACAACCAGCAGCCCCGCCTGCTTGCCCTGCCTGCGCGAACTGCTGCGCAAACTGCTGTGACCCTGCGCTGTGACCCTGTTTGCCTGCTCCTGTTCGCCGCGCTCCGGGTCGCCGCGCTCCGGGTCGCCGCGCTCCCCGGTGGTCTCTTATGATGAGTCACTCAGGAACAAAGGAAGCTCCACCTCCCGTTCCTGAATGGCCCTCACTGCAAGCCCTCCACCTGCTTTTATGATGAGTCACTCAGGAACAAAGGAAGCTCCACCTCCCGTTCCTGAATGGCCATATTTTTGCCAAATAGCATACAAAGCGAGGAATGGGAGGTGACAGGGGTATGAATATGTATTTGTATTTGGGTATTCAACACTTTTGTAAATAAAAGGCTTTGTAATCACCTGTGAATTTTGCAGTGCGTATTAGGGAACTATCCCGCGTGCTGCCTGGCCGTAATAAGCATACACTTTCTAACTTTAAACTATTAGAGAGTTTTTGTCCGTCACAGTTGGGTATCAATACTAGATCAATACCCATATTTCTTTAATAAGTCAGTTTGTGGAGTTGGAAGTTTTAATTTTGTGTTTTAACTATTTTGTGTAGCATTATTACTTTAAGTTGCCTCACTATGGACGAATATCAAGTCTTAGTAATGTTTTTAAGGGCATGAGAAGATTTGGTATTACTTATGGATGAGTATAAATATTCCCCGGAAAGGAAAAAGTTTTAGGAAAGGAATATAAACTTATGGAGAGATATCAAGTTCTGGTAGTATTTTCAAAGCATGAGAGACTTGGTATCACTTATGGACGGTATACTTCCACAGTATACACCTATGGACAATTTTGTTATTGCTTATTTTAATAATATTAATCTTAAGTTTGCTTAAGTATATCTTTGTTAAACACATTAAGTGTCAAGGAAATTACACTATATTGTATTTTACTTTTAGCAGCAAAAGGTTTTAAATGCTGCTAATTTTCCAATTTATATATTTCAATACCTTTTCTTAACTTAGAAATTCTACCAATTCTAAGTTCTGTTAAATTGATTTCTAGTTTTGCTTTAATTTCATAGAAATTAGGTAATTAAGTTCAATATTGTCAATTTAAAGTATCATTTGTAAAATGGATTTTACTTATCATTATTAATTGTGTTGATTGTATTGTCTTGCTTTAGTAAGTGCCTGCAAAGATCCATATAGGGGGATACCCTTTAGGATTAGGGTGAGAAAAACCTTCCTCCCAGGAGCCTTTGCAGCCACGTTAATATTTCTTAGGTTTCGTTGTTTCATTGGTTTGTTAAGTTTATGTCACCCTGTTTCCATATATGTACACCTGCCAGAATGTTCTTCTTTCCCCTGACCCCCATTGGGTTATTTTTGCCGCAGTAACACACCACTGTAATCCCATTAGTCCCCCCCCAGTTCCTAGCCACCCCTCTGCACCATGTTTCCCTATCTCTATTGCACCTTGACCCTCAGAAACACCCCTTTTATCTGGTATATAACCCTGGATCCTTGGCCCATTTTTGGCTCTGGTCCCTGGTCTACATTCGAGGCTGCACCCACGATGCACGCGTCGACAACAAACAGCCCTCGGATTTCCAAACGGGATCCCGTCTCCTCGCCTTTATAATCAGGTCTTTATTAGCAGAGTGCACCGGGCCCCAGAGGCACTGGTCGCTCTCAGGGACACGCAGTAGTGCGATGCTACAGCTGGGTTTAACTGAGGTATGCAAGGCACCCTTCTATCAGGTGACGTGTCAGTTTGCCAGGGTTCATTGCCTGTTCAGTTGTAAAGTCCCAGGCAATGGGAGGTGATAACCACTCTAGGAACCTGCCCAAATCCTTCCACACACACTGCCATCCAGCGACCAGCCGCTTCAGGGCACATTTCAGTATATCCTCACCTACAGTTTGCTTTGTCTTACACCAGGATGACACCAGATTCCACAAACCCCATAGTGTGCCAACAGTATTAGTTATTAGTATTAATAGTATTCATCAGCTTCATATAAGGATGAACAAGGAATGTGGCAGCCTGCATTCTAAAACAATACACATCGTTCCCAGGTAGGGAGAGGGATTCCCGGGATTCCCTCATTGTCCCCAGAAATAGCTCCCCCAGCACAACAAAGCCATCTGTGTCACAGCAAAGCACAGAGCCACTGTTTGTATTAACACGTTCCCAAACGCAACAAAACAAGGAGATAAGCAGCATACCTGACAAACTCCATGTCCCACACAGGAGCTTGCTGCTCAGTAACTACTATTACTATGGCATGCAAGATATATAACCAGCATTTTTTCAGCCCACATTGGGCACAAAATGAACTGTGGTGGGGTGGTTTTGGCTTCACGCCAGGTGCCCACCAGACTGCTCTATCACTTCCCCTTCTCAGCTGGACAATGGAGAGAAAACAATATGAAAAACAACTTGCGGGTTTTGATAAGGCAGTCTACTAAAGCAAAAGTGAAAGTTTGCACATGAACAAGGAGAGGGAAAAAAGAAAGAATTTATTGTCTAGTTTAGATCAGCAAGCACTGCCTGCCCACTTCCTGGGAAGCAGGGCTTCAGCACAGAAGTTGCTACGAAAGGCAAACGTTGTAAATAAGAAATTCTTCTCCTTCCTCCTCCTGTACTTAGCTTTTATATCTCAGCTGATGTCATACCGTGTCGTGACAGGTAGAAGAATTATAAAAGAAAGGCCTCATAAAATCAGGCCTGCTCTAATAAATTAATAGCTATCCTGTCATCTCTTCTAAGTGTAGTTAAGCAATTTGCAAGTTCCCATGCGAAAACAAACTTGGTAGGAAGGTTCGTTAGCACAACAACCTGTTCTTGGGTTGAAAAGTAAGTGCATCTGTGTAAACAATTAAATCTGTTCCATGAGAACCCATAAAGGAAAATTGTAAACAACCCGAATCTTAGCATGTACACACAAATACCCTTCTGACCAATAAATGAAGTAGTAAGAAAACTACCAGCCAATGGGTGTTGCACACGAGGTCTGTGAAAACTGTATAAAATGAGTTATGTGAATAAAGAATTGGCTTTCCCCTGCATGAAGATAATGGAGTCTTGGCTGACTTAGTACAACAATAGAGTACAAAAAATCCCTCTGGCCAGTTTGGGTCAGCTGTCCTGGTTGTGTCTCCTCCAAAGATCTTGCCCAACCCTAGCCTACAGATGATGGGGTGGAATGTTGGAGGGACAGCTCTAATGCTGTTGCCAGCACTGAACAGCAGTAGCCAAAACACTAGCATCTTATATTCCTGGTTAGAGGAGTAGGGTGCCAGTTACAACTAAGTGGGTGTAAACCAAACTGTACTGTCTGTGTGTCAGTTCTGATGAACTGTTAATGATGGAGCATTTTCAGTAGCTGCCCAAGGCACAACTGTCATCTCAGACTACAAGATGGGTGTTAAACGAGGTAAGGAAAAAGGCAAACTCTTCAAGGCAGGATAAGGGTTGCTTTTCTTCACAAATGACTCAGATGTACTAGCTCCCCTCCAGGAAGTATCAGCACAGTCCCACCCATCCTGGGGGGGTAATTTCTGCTAATGGGTCATAATGGACTAAATGGCATTAGAAGAATAGGCAGCTGTACTTGATGCCTTATCGGGACTACCTAAAAACAGAGGCCGGACAAAATTAAGGGAATAAAAAGCGGTTATATATATATATATATATATTGAAGGGCCTTCAGGTACATTTTGGGCAGACAAAGCCCCCCAGGGGCTATACCCAAAAATGGACAAGGGATCACGGGTTTTCATACTTTTATAAGTTTGGTCCATCTGCATTCTGAGGGTTAATCTTCCAATTACAGCTTCTGGTAATGAAGTCATTTACCCCAAGTTTGCTCCCCCCTCCAATTCACTTTTGGTTACATTTCTCAGGGCCTGAGGCAGTAGGGTGTCCTTGGATCCCAGGCCTAGAGAGGAACTGTTTTATCTGACCAAAACAGGAAAGCAGTAGCTAACACTCTATATGGAGTTTAGAGTTACACACTAAAGAATTGCACGATTACAAATATAATGAAAAATACAAAAGCATCAAAGACTCCCAAAATATCCCATGACTCACAGTATTACATCATTCCATTGTGAAACGCCCCACCCTGGGGGAGGTACTGAGCATTCCCCACCTGAATTTAAGCATATATATTTGGGTTTGGGGACTTGGGACACCAGCACTCAAGGGATCCGGAGGAAGACCAGAACATGATGGCCTGAGGCATCATGGGCCCATCGAGTTTGGAAAAATCTCTCCCTTGTGTTGCCAGTCCAAATGTATCTGTGACTCCTCTGTTTTTGTAGCCTGATCCACCTGTTTGTTGTTTTGGTGCTCCTCATTAGCCTGACTCTTGGGCACATGGGCATCCACATGACAGACTTTCATAGGTAGCTTCTCTGCATGAGAGGCAATGTCTTGCCATTCTTCAGCAGCCCAGACTGGTCTTCCCCTGGGCTGCCAGTTGTCCTTTTTCCACCTTTCCAGCCACCCCCAGAGAGCATTGGCTACTATCCATGAATCAATGTAGAGGTACAGCTTTGGCCATTTCTCTCTTTCAGCAATGTCCAGGGACAACTGGATGGCTTTGAGTTCAGCAAGTTGGGCCGATACAACTTCTCCTTCAGTAGCTACTGTGACCTGTCATGTGGGGCTCCATACGGCTGCTTTCCATTTTTGGTTCATCCCTACAATGCAACAGGAACCATCAGTGTAAAGAGTGTAGCATGTTTCTTCTGTTGGCAGTCGGATGTACAGTGGAGATTCCTCAGTATGGGTCACCTGTCCCTGCTCCTCTTTGTCAGTCAGACAGAAGTTTTCACCTTAGGGCCAGTTTGTAATTATTTCCAAGATCCCAGGGAGATCTGGGTTTCCAATACAGGTGCGCTAGGTGATGAGGGCAATCCATTTTCTCCATGAGGCGTCGGTGGCGTTGGTGGTATGGTGGGTAGAGGGAACCTTTCCTTTGAACATCCACCTGTTGGGGGTTAAGTTTTCCTGTGGAATTTTTCCCCCCCATAAGTTGCTAGGAGACTAAATACTGATGCTTAAAGGGTGCTTGCCCCGTACAAAAGAAGTGGATCACTTCGTTTAGTGGGGGAGGAAAAGGCTCCCGAGAGCTGAGGGTAGTAGTCTCTCGGCTCTCGGTTTTCCGGTTTTCCGGGGAGGACGGTCGGGCGACGGCTGGCTGCGTGGAGTCCACGGTTAACGGAGGAGTCCAGTCCTGGGAATTCTGTCGTCTGCTGGAGCGCCCGGGAGTTCAGAGCTCTTCGCCTGCCCTGCGGGATTTGGGTCAGCCCGGGTCCAGCTGCCGCAGCTTCTTCAGCACTGCTCACTTTGCCTGCTGGGACAATCCACCGTTTCCAGTCATCAGCCCCGAGTTTCCACCGTTTCGGCTTGGTGCTCTTGGGGTCCCAAGAGATCAGACTGCCCGGGACTTGTGAGACAAAGCCCCTCGGGGTTCTTGGTTCTGTTTATTATTATTATAATTGCTGTTGTTGTTTGTCTGTCCTGTTATATTTACTAGTAAAGGACTGTTATTCCTTTCCTCATAGCTCTGACTGAAAAGTTGTTTTATTTTTTATTTTAATCTTCCAAATCATAATAACATGGAGGGAAGGGATTGGAATTCCCCATTCCTAGAGAGGCCCCGCCTCTCCTTAGCAGATACCTGTCTTTTCAAACCAAGACACCACCCTAGCACCAGTAGTCAGGGCGCCAGGAGGACTTGTGCTCCTGTGCCAATCATCTACAAGGTGGCATGGACTCCTTCACAGGCTGACAAGATTACCTTCTCTGTTGGGGTGTTGTTGGCTTTGGACCCTCTGTAACTTTGGCTCCAGAATTGCAGTGGTTGACGCTGAGTCTCACCAGGCACCTTCTGCCAAAGGCTCCAGGACAGACCATTGTTCCCGGCTGCAGAGTAGAGCATATTCTTCACCTCTGGTCCTGTCCTGACTGGGCCAAGGGCTATCGCATGAGCAATCTCCTGCTTGAGATCTGGGAGAAGGCTTGCTGCTGTTCAGGGCCCCAGTGGAAATCATTCTTTTTGCATGTTACCAGGTAAAGAAGGCTCACAATCTGGCTGTACTCAGGGAATGTGCATTTTCCGGAAACCTATGGCACCTAAGAAGGCTTGAGTTTCCTTCTTGCTGGTTGGTAGAGATATCATTGTGATCTTATTGATGACCTCAGTGGGAACCTCACACCGTCCATCTTGCCACTTTACTCCCAGGAACTGGATCTCTTGGGCAGGTCCCTTGACTTTACTCTTTTTGATGGTGAAGCCGACTTCCAGGAGAATCTGGATGATTTTTTTTCTCCTTTCTTAAATACTTCTGCTGCCGTGTTCCCCCACACAATGATGCCACCAATGTACTGCAGATGTTCTGGAGCCTCACCCTTTTCCAGTGCAGTCTGGATCAGTCCATGGCAGATGGTGGGACTGTGTTTCCATCTCTGGGGCAGTGGGTTCCAGGTGTACTGCACTCCTCTCCAGGTGAGGGCAAACTGAGGCCTGCACTTTGTTGCCAGAGGAATGGAGAAAAATGCACTTGCAAAGTCAATAGTGGAATACCACTTCGCTGCCTTGGAATCCAGCTCATACTGGAGCTCCAGCATGTCTGGCACAGCAGGGCTCAGCGATGGAGTTACTTCATTCAAGCTACGATAGTCCACTGTCAATCTCCATTCTCTGTCAGACTTGCGCACAGGACAAATGGGGCTGTTGAAGAGTGGGCCTTGCTGACCCCCCCCCCCCCCCCCCCCCCATGGCTCTCCAGCTCACAGATCATCTTGTGGATGGGGATCATGGCATCTCGATTTTTCCAGTACTGCCAGCAGTGCACTGTCAAGGTGGAAGTTGGTACTTATTGTTCCTCCACCCTCAGCAGTCCAACTGCAGGAGGATTCTCTGACAGTCCAGGCAAGGTGTTCAACTGCCTAATGCCCGCTGCCTCCACAGCAGCTATCCTAAAAGCCCACCTGAGTCCTTTTGGGTCTTTGAAATAGCTGCTCTAGAAGAAATCTATGCCCAGAGTACACAGGGCCTCTGGGCCAGTCACAATTGGGTGTTTCTTCCACTCCTTCTCAGTCAAGCTTACCTCGGCTTCCAACAGGGTCAACTGCTGTGATCCCTGTCACCTCAACAATAGAAACGGGTTCTGCCCCCACATGTCCCGATGACATTAGGGTACACTGCGCGCCAGTATCAACCAAGGCTTCGTATTTTTCTGGCTCTGATGTGCCAGGCCATCCAATCCACACAGTCCAATAGACACGATCCTCCCGTGCCTCTACCGGGCTAGAGGCAGGGCCCCTTTAGCCCTGGCTATCATTCTCTTCCTGGGCATACATTCTGGAGGTTCCTTCAAGGGTATCAGACATATAATCCTCCCTTTGTTTATATCTGACAGCTTGGTAATGGGAGACTGAGGCTACCTTCACTTTAGTGGAACTCCCTTGGTTAGTGTTTTCCTCCTTGAGTTGACACACCCATGCTGCCAGGACAGAAGTGGGTTTTCCATCCCACCTTCTCATATCTTCCCCGTGGTCACACAGGAAGAATCACGGGTCAGCTCGTGAGGTGTACTCCCACTCCCTAGCTGAGGGATGTCGGGTTCTTTTGTTGGGGCCTGTGACTTGCACTGGTGCCACACTGTTCTATCTCACCTCCTCCTTCATCTCCCATATCTCTTCTTTGAGGTCCTTAACCACAGCAGAGATATGAGCCTGCATTGGGACACTGACCACACTCTCATAATTCCTGAGCTTGTTTGCTTCAGAACCCACTATCTATTGGTTGTCCTAGGCACTAATCATTCCAATGAAGGTGATGTATTGGGATGGCCCTAGATTTGTCAGGTTCCACAACATTTGCCCTGTGCACCTGACCTTGTCAGGGTCATTATTGTGCTGTCCGTCCGTTCCAAAAAGCACCTCTAATACTGACTCTTCCCTCATGTGTTGGATCCCTTTCTCAGTGGTCTTTCAGGGCATTCTCTGATGGTGCTCCTGCATTAGGTCTCTGTGAACAAACCTCTCTCTTACAGTCATTAAACGTGGCTTCCAGAGAGGAGAGGGCCCTGGCTCCCTCACGAACACCCGATCAATACCTGCATCCTGGGTCACGGATCACAAATTCGTTGCCTCACCACTATCCGGTTGCACGCCTGGACCCATAAGGTCCCAAATCCTAAGTAACCAGGCTGAATAAGCCTCACGCCCCTGTCGCACAATGTCTTTTTGCAGATTACGGAGCATGTCACGCGACAGGGACTCAGTGATGATTTCAGGTTCCGGCTGCCTTGCTGGTTGCAAGGGTCCTGGTACCTCATCATCAATAACTGGGCACACTGATTTAGTCTTATACTTCCTCCTCTACACAGAGGTGACTGCTGCTGGCTGTGGCTGCCCTTGTGGTTCAGCTGGAACCTGAGCGGTTGTAATGTCTGTGGGTTCTACTGCTGCACCATCAGACTCTCTCCCTTTGAGGCAGGGGGAGGGTTTCCCACCAGCTGGGGAAGAGTATTCCCTCAGCATCTGGCGCATCCCCTCCGATACCCCCATCCAACCAGGTGGTTAATTTCTGAGGTGGGCTGTTGGGCAGTGTCAGGCTGTGGGGCAGCATCAGGCTCTGGGGCAGCATCCCTAGTCTCTAGGGTAGATCTTAGAGTGGTTACATGTTGCTGTGTGTTATTTGGCTTCATATTGTATTTCATTTTTATATTGGCTTTTATAATGGTTCTTCTGTACCCCCCTGTTCCCCTAGAAAATGTAATATCCCAAAGTTTGTCCCTGCCCCTTCCCCCAGCCCATCTCCCCAGTCCCCTTTCTGGAATGTAATCCAACCCTGTTCCACTCCCACCTTATCCCTGATTGGGCATTTGGCTTATCCCCGCCTTTAGCCCCTTCCCTAGATATAAGTCCCACACCATGCGGGCCCCCTCGCTCTCTTGGTTCGGGCAGTGAGACGGGGCTCCTGACCCAGGCTGGGGCAGGACCACAGAAGAAAGACTGAATAAAGCCCTGGTTTCTCCCCGGATCAAGTGCAGACCTTCCTTTGCCATCGACGGGGTCTTGCTCTCTCTCTCCTAAGGGAAAGGTTCTCGGCCGCCTCCTGGCTTTTGGGACCCTGAGGAAACCCTTCCAACTGCAGTTTGTCTCTCGAGCTAGTCGGGGTGAGAACGGAGCCGGAGAGCTCCGTGAGAGAGACAAGCCACAGTTACACAAGGCAATCTCACCTTGTCTCAGAATGCTAAATAGAATAGGTCTATCAGCAGCACCAGCATTGTACGATATAATTAGCATCTAGAGAATATTTGAACCCTTCAAAAGCTGGTAGGGTAGGCCCAAAGAAATGGGCGAAGGATTGGGAGAAAACTTCCCCCAGTGTTACTTCCTCACAATTGGTACCATTATTAATTAAACCCCAAAACATACACTTAGTGTGTGATAGCCATGTATCCATGTGCTCACGTTCCAGAGGAAGTGAAAAATCCATTAATTCCTCACCTTACTGACCCATTGTGAAAAGTGGATAACAGCCACAGTAGCCTTAGTCATAGGACCCATGTTTAGATAAGGAGATGCAAATAGGAAAAATGTAGCCACAACCACGTGCCAACCGAACCAGGATAAGCTAGACCACGTGGTGCCGCTTAACGAGGTTTCTATATTCAGCACACAAAACTAGGTTACCCAGGAACTGTTATTCCTTTTTCACACTTTCCTCTCAATGCCCTCAGGCCCCACCATTAGGCACCAAAATCTGTCCTGGTTTGAAGGGCAGTTGTCTGCCAAGGAAGACAGGAACCTCCCTTGGAATCGAAATGTGACCCCCTTCCCTCCAAATTATTATACTTTAAAATTATGGGGCTTTCAGGCAAAGATATGGGAAAGGAATAACAGTTCTTTACTAGAATATATATATATAAGACAAGGCAAAAAACCAACAACAGCAGCAACAACAAACAAAAACAGAAACCCAACAACAGCTTTCTCTCAGCTGTCTAGCACTTTCCCCTTCTGTGCAGCTATGGTCATAGCCAACAGGGGCACTGTTGGCTCCTGGCTGGGCAGGGCAGGTGCAATGACTACCCCACGGCTGCAGGGAGTGCTGTGGCGCGAGCTCAGCCACCACACTGCACATGGGTAATGGTGGGCAATCTGGCAGAAGAGATAAAAAAAGGGGCTCCCTTTACAAACTCACAGGGGCAGCTGGTCTCAATGCCTCTCCGGATGGTGAATTGGACTGTAGCAGGAGCCTCGGAGCAGCAAGCTGGAATGGCAGAGGCGAGCAGACCCTGGGGTGGAAAACAAAGTATAGCAGAAACTCCACAGCCGTAGCAGGAACCATGAGGGGGTAAGGCAGACATGGGGTGTTGGGTTAAAAGGTAGCAAAAACCCTGAAGCCGCAGCAGACAAACAGCAGGGCTGGGCAGTTGTAATGCAGTGGCAGCCAGGCTTCTGCAAGCACCTGCTGCACACAGCCAGGAGATTGCCCCCACTGGGAAGGGGTGGGTGGTTGGGGTCTCCTGCCCAGTGAGGTTGGGTTTTGGAAAGCTCCTCAGCACGTGTCACCCTGCTCCTCTTCTTCTTCAGAAGATAGTCTAAACCTCTCACCTTCAGGCCAGTTTGTGATGATTTCCAAAATCCCAGGGTGATTAGGATCTCCTGTCTGGGCTCACTGTGTGATCAGAGTGATCCACTTACTCTACGTAGCATTGGTGGCATGATGTGTAGAAGGAACCTCTCCTTTGAACATCCAGCCATAGCATGGGTAGTTGGGGTGGCTAGAAGCAAGCTGTGCTTTGGTGCCAATCGCTTCTAAAGTGGCTCAAACCCCTTCATAAGCTGCCACAATCTCTTTCTCAGTTGGGGTATAGCTGGCCCTCAGATCCTTTGTATCCCCTGACTCCAGAACCCCAGCGGCTGTCCTTGGGTCTCCTGGGTACTTTCTGACAGAGGCTCCAGGAAGGACCATTCTCCCTGGCTGGCTGCACTGTGGGGGCACGTTCTTCACATCCTGTCCTGTCCTGACTGGCCCAAGGGCTACTGCATGGGCGGTCTCCTGTTGATCTGTTCAAGGCTTATTGTTGTTCAGGGCCCCACTGGAAATCATTTTTCTTCCACGTCATGAGGTAGAGAGGGCTTCCATTCTGACTGTACTCAGGGATATGCATCCTCCAAAAGCCCACAGCACCTAGGAAAGCCTGTGTTTCCTTTTTGCTGGTCGGTGGGGACACAACTGGTATTTTGTTAATCACTTCCATTGGAATCTGGTGACATCCATCTTGCCACTTGACTCCTAGAAACTGAATTTCCTGAGCAGGTCCCTTAACCTTACTTGATTTAATGGGAAAAGCAGCTTTCAGGAGAATCTGCATTATCTTTTCTCCTTTCTCAAAGACTTCCCCTGCTGTGCTCCCCCATACAATGATGTCATCTATATACTGTAGATGTTCCAGAGCCTCGCCCTTTACCAGTGCAGCCTGGATCAGTCCATGGCAAATGGTGGGACTGTGTTTCTGCCCCTGGGGCAGTGGGTTCCAGGTGTACTGCAAACCCCTCCAGGTGAAGCAAACTGTGGCCCTGCACTCTGCTGACAAAGGAATGGAGAAAAATGCATTGGTGTTATGGGCTTAGGCTTCTCAGTGAATTTCTTCCCATTATCATTGTGGAGGTGCTGGGAGGGGAAAGGGGTAACTCCTAGATGAATAGCCAGCAATACAATAGACACAAAAGGAATAGCTAATACCCCTGGGATACCAACACAATTGTTTTGGGGAGGGGAGAGGAACAGGAGGTTGGGGAGTTTTTAGCTGGGAGGAGGGGGGGGGGGGCTCTTCCACTAATCGGATCTGCGAACTGTCGAACTGTCGCGTGGTGCCGTGGAGGTTGTGCACTCTGACCCGCGGGGGGCTTTGCTGCGCTGCAACTCAGCACTACGATTGAGTTCTGCCTACCTTTCCCCACCTGTGCCCCGTTGCTGCTGAGAAGATTCCAGCCGCCAGCTGTCTGCCGCCCGCACCTCGACCACTACTAGCACTGAGACCAGCTGCCACCTGCGTGAGTTTGCAGGAACCTTTTTGAAAGGGGAAGCACCCCCTTTTTCTCTCTCATCTCAGTGCAGCCCAGGCCACCTGGGGAGGTTCCAAACTTGCATCAGAGCAGCCCCTGCCAGCTGTGAATCAGTTTACTGCAGCTTTTTTCTTGCCTCTCCTTGTGATGTCCTTTTGGGTCTTTGAAATACCCCACTCCTGAGGTAATCTATGCCGAGGATACACAGGGCCTCTGGACCAGTCACGATGGGGTGTTTGTGCCATTCTTCCTGGTCAAGTTCACTTTGGCTTCAGTACAGACAGCTGCTGTGATCCCCCCTGTCACCCCAGAAATAGAGATGGATTCTGCCCCCACATTTCTCAATGGCATTAAAGTACATTGTGTGCCAGTGTCAACTAAAGCCTTATACTTTTTTGGGTCTGATGTGCCAGGCCATCGGATCAATGCAGTCCAATAGACCCTCTCGTCTACCTGGCTAGAGGCAGGGCCCCTCTAGTTCTGGTCATGGTACTTATTGTTCCCTTCCTGTAAATATGACCTGGAGGGTCCCTTCAAGATGACTGGACATAATATCATCACTCCTATACTGCCAGGAGTCTATCCTCGTGGAGCGTACCCTCCCTCCTAAGCTGGGGGATGCCTGCTCCTAATAGCAGAGACTCTCGTCTGTCCTGGCGAGATATGGAAGATTCCCTCCTTAAGCTCCCTCTCTTAGTTTCTGGTAGCCCTCTTCAATTTTCTCTTCCAGGCTCCAGACATGCTCAGCCAGTTTCGTTTCCACAGGCAAGACGTGGGCCTGTAACGGGGCGGCGACAGTGTCTTCATAAATGCTGAGTTGACTAACCAATGCGCCCACCTTATCTTCTCCCCTCCCTCCATTGCAGCGTCGCTAAGAAACAGGAATATATTTCTGACCACCGAGCTGAGCGAATTTCAGCCACATTTGTGATGGGTACTGGACACCGTCTGCACTTTTTGGGAATCCCTTGTCCTGTGGAAAAATTATCTCCAGCAGGGCTAATTACATCAGGCATCGGATACCTTGCTCCATCATGTTCCACTGTCCTTGCTGCACATGCAAGTCCTCCTCACAAAGGTGTCTTTCCCTCACACTTGACAGAAGTTGTTGCCAGAGGCTGAGAGTTTCCTGTCTTTTCCCAATCCCCTGGTCAATAACCACACTTTGGGACAGGGATCCCAGTTGCCTGGCTTCACTACCATCTAGAATTGTATCATTAGCCATGGCATCCCAGATTCAGAGCAGCCAGGTCAATAGGGACTCATTTGCCTCCGCATGTGAACTCTCTACGCAGCTCATGCAGCTTTCCCAGGGACAGGGATCGAGTGATATTTTCTGGCTCTGGCTCTTCTGCTGGATGTGAAGGTCCTGCCTCTTCCTCGTCATTCACTATGTGGATTTTCTTTTCTGAACAAGGCGACTGCTACCAGCTTAGGCTGTCGTTCTGGTTCAGCAATGGTTTGCATGCATACAGCGCCTGTTGATTTGTTTCCTTTTCCCTCTGGCTCAGACGTGGTTTGTGTGGACATGGTTCCTGTTGATGTGTTCCTTTTCTCCTCCTCCTGAAAGTGTTGTACCATACCAAGCAGTGTCTGGTAAGCAATGGCCAGGGCCCAGCAGGTCGCTGTGAGTTGTCCATCTCTGGAGCTGTCAGAGCCTTTTCCCTTCAGATAACTTATTATTCTAACAGGGTCCTGCAGTTGTTCAGAGGTGGACTTCCAGATCATTGGAGAAGTCTTCCAAATACTGGCCCATCTCCTTTGACATCCCATGCCATTCAGGATTATCTACTCCCAGGGCAGGCCTCCAGACAAATTCCCTAGAAGCCTCTGTCCTGACTCTAGCATGTGTAGACAGTGCAAGCCGTATAGAGAAAACTTAGCAGAAACTAACAAGAAGATTATGCTGTCCTTAACATCTAGAGGGAACTCAACATTCTCAAAACTGTTGTAGCAGGCCTGAAGGGCTGGAAAAAAACATTCTCTCCTCTTCATCCCACAGGCTTGATGCCTTCTATTTTTCAAATCCTGTACCTGCATTAGTGCATAACTCTAAACTCCATAGAAAGTGTTAGCTAACTGTCTTCACATTTTGGTCACACAAAACAATCCCTCTCAGCCTGAGATCCAAGGACAACCCTACTGCCTCAGGCCCCGGAAAGTATAAACAAAAGTGAATTGGCGGGGGGACGGGGAACGGGGACCCCCCGCCCACACACACACGCAAATTGAGGGCATATGACTTCACTACCTGAAGCTGTAATTGGAGGATTAACCCCTGATATGTAAATGGACCAAACTTATATCAGTCTGAAAAACTCCTGACCATCATCCATCTTGGCTGTAGCCTCTGAGGCTTCTGACTGCCCAAGGTCTACCTTCTGAAGGCCTTTAATAAATACCTACTTTTATTCTCTTAACCTTGTCTAGCCTTTTCCAGGTAGCCACTCCAAGGCATCAGGCTGAGTGCGATTATTAATGAGGCCCCAGAGGTAGCAGCCCCGACTAGGACAGGCAAACAAGACAGAATATACATTCCAAATGAAACTTATTGCCTCTGATGTTATCATGCCATAAACGCAGTAAATCAGCAAAGCAATTCTGATTCCTCTCCTGATCGTAAAGAGAGCATCGTGATGGGCAAATACTTCCCCCTACGCAGATATATGTACACAGTACAACCTGCACGTGAATACACCGAGAAATATGATGATCAGGAAAGTTTTATATACCCCAATACACCAAGGCTTTAGAACAAACTGTAATTCCGACCTCTCTCGAGCCTCACATTGGGTGACAAAAGATGTGCTGGTTTAAATGTAAAACCGTCAGGAGAAATGACCCCATTCAACTGCCTCAAGAGAGATTAGCGGTCGGAGTTACAATTTACTAAACAGTTACCATAAATACAGTGATACGAGAGGAACTGGTTTTTAACCCACAGAGTATAAACTGGCACCCTGCTGGGCAGAGTGATGGTCGCAGTCCTATCAAGTGGTGGCCACAGTCCTGTTGAAGTTTTGGTCCTCCTTCGGATCTGTCGAGTGGTGGTGTCCAAAGTCCCCAAACCCAAAGATTAGACATGCTCAGTACCTCCCCCAGGACAGGGAGTTTCACAGTGGAGGAATGTAATACTGTGAGTCATGGGATAGTTTGGGAGTCTTTGATGGTCCAAGTCACTGCAGCTGCCTATGATCCTAGTACCATTGATTCCATTATGGCCCAGTAGCAGAGATGACCCCTCAGGCTGGGTGGGAATGTGCTGGTGCTTCCCCAGAGGGGAGTTATCATGGCTAAGTCATTTGTGTGAAGAAAAACACTACCCTGCCTGGGAAAGGTTGCCTCTTCTCCCTTATCTCATTTAACACCCATCTTGTAGCCTGAGGTGTTGGGTGTACAGTAGGCAGCTACTGCAAGTAGCAGTTCATCAGGAATGACATAGAGGGTGGTACAATACAGTTTGCTTACATGCACATAGTGCTAAACTGGCACCCTACTCCTATAACCAGGACACCCAGGTCCAAGAGGAGGTGGATGCTTCCAACACAGTGCACCATGGTGAATCCACCCTTGGAAAGCATGCATGTAGCCTCACACACAGTATCTTCTACAGTTTTAGCAGCAGCCTACATGGGCTTTCTGTATGTTGCTGTACCACTGCCAAAGAGCTAAGACTTTGCTTCCTACAAGACCTGAGAGACTGCTAAGCGCTTCCAGCTTCACGCTTCAAATGAACAGGCAAATCACCATCTATCACTGAAATGCTGTTATCTGGCTGAAACATTTCACATACTTGCATTTCAGAGAGACACCGTTTCAACTTGCAGAACTACTTCCCCTCAGTAAGACGCGCAAGACAGAGGTGATATCCCCATGACAAATCTTTATTGTGCAAATGCTGCTCAAAGCTTTTATTACCTTCCACAGGCACGCGGCAAAAAAAAGTGATTCATCAAAAGCCGCTGGATTGATGGGCAACAGACGAAATCCATTCAGCGGCGATTCGTACACGTGCAGCAACTCTTGCGGTGCCAAAATCTTAGCCAGGCGGCCAGCCCACCTGACGGCCACCCAGAACGGGTAGATGTATGCGATAGACAGACTGCCCACCCTCGGGCCCTTCATCCACAACCATCCGGAATCCATTGGTCAGGCCCAGGGGAGCAACACACATCTCGCCAACAATCATTACATGCCCAAGAAGCTGGAGAAGGAAGTACAAACCCATAAATAAGTAAAATAAAAAGACTAAAGCAACACATAAAGAGGGGAGAGGGCAGGAAGGGAAGGAACGAGAGCAGAGAACCACCCAGAGAAAGCAGCCAGCCAACTCCTAGCAGTTCAACCATTGCACGTCAAAATAATGTCCGTCCGACCGCCGGCAACTAAAACTTTCCAAGAAAAGCTACCAAGACCAATTATGCACACTATAGGGGCAAAAGAGAGCTGGGCATTTTTTCTCAAGATAGACAGCAAAGGACTACAAAACAGCCACAGAAGCTGACACTGTCTCCAGGTTAAAGCCCCCATTGTGTCTTCAGGCAACATAACCAAACCTGCTGGAAAACAAACTTTAGGCTGCCTTTTGCATGGGTTTAAAAAGTCTTTCAACATGGCCTTCATAGCTTAAAGCAAAATATCCAGCACCTCTCCACCAGCTTGGCCCTTCCTTGCCCCTGACCTGCCAAAAACCCCAATGCCTCTTCCCCATGTTAGAAGTACTACTACTCTGACTCTAAACCACGACAATAGGCACCAGACCGCACTCCAAAACAACACTGCATTTTGCACCACAAGTACATACCCTGGGACCAGCACTGCTTTATAGCACTGCTTTTAGTCAAAAAGCTCAACTCCATTACAAGCTAGAGGCAAAAGATTATAGCGCCAGAAAACCCAAAGTAGCCTACTGTGCCCTTTCAAGGGGGAAAGGGGGAATGGGAAAGAGTCTAGTAAATGAGGAACTATCTACAGGTACAGTTTCGCATACAGAAAACTCCCACAGTACTTACAGATTCACCAGAATCTCCTGCTTCAGACAACTCAATAACTGGCTCCTCAAGCATGACTAGGAAAAGCGTCGCGTCTAGGGGCGAACGATCACGGAACCACAGCACTGGAGGAAGAGTAAACAGTTAAAACATAACTGGCTACAGAGAAAGCTAATAGCTTATGCAAACCCATCTGAACTCCTACAGAAGCAGATTACCAGATACCCCAAACACAAGCCAGAACATTGATTTTTCTTGCATGATCATTATGCTTTCGATACCCAAAATATAGAATATTTACAGAGCCCCCTCCAGAAGTAGGATTCGTCATGCAAGACCATGGGGGAAGGAGACAGGCTAGTACTTGCGATTAACAATCTCCAGTATGTTTTAGTTCGGACTGATTCTTTCCTAAGCAGTTTTTCTATTGGATGTGGTCCACGCAGAGACTGGAGACAAATGGCTTAACTGAATCAGCAAAGAGTTTAGTAAAGTGGAAGAGCAGCGGCCATTCATTATCCACAGGACAGGGAGCTCAAGTATCAAACACACGCATAATGACAGGAAGCCTGCAAGTGCATAGGACGAGTCTGTCTTCTAGACTGCATGCAAACCCCACCTTCATAAGCAGAAGGAATCCCTAACTGCTAACTTTCAGCATTTTAATAACTAAATCATATGGGATATTACCTTAAAGTTAGCATCGCACAGGCAACGGCTGCATTGTTTTATCCCCGGTTTAAGCAGCTCACTCAAGTTCCCAGCACCAGCATCCGTGACCCTTGCAAGCATGCTGTTATCACGGTCTTACTTCCCCACAGAAACGAGTTCTGGAAAGCTATGGCAGCCTGCAGGATGACCACTTTGTAATTTTTTTTATTTTTTTTTAAACTAGAGAAAGACGTAATTCTTTGCCCCCATAATCCAGTTTAGGGGTTCAGAACCAAAGCCTAGCACAGCGAAGCTGTGCAACCTCATCGATGCTGTTAGGAGACACACTGAGACCAAGTTACCGTCGGAGGTCCTTCTCTGCGCGCGCACACGACACGGTGGGGGTGGGATGCGAGGCGAGTCCGGAATACACCAGCAACCCAGTACGCCCGCGGCAGCCGGAGGGGTGGGGGTGCGGCACAGAAAATGCCATGGGGATGGTGCAGTAGAGAGCGCCACAACCCAGAGAGGCCCCGTCCGTCCCGCGTCCCTGCACCCACCCGCAGCAGCAGCAGCAGCAGCAGCAGCGCCGCCGCGCGCCCGGGCACCGCGCCCCGGGTGTCCTCGGCTCAGATGCCCGCAAGCGCGGGAGCAGGAGGAGGGGAGGAAGGGAAGACGAACCGCGCACAGAGAGCAAAGCCGCGGCTACCTCCTCGTCCCCTTCGCTGACGATACCAGGAAAACGCCTTGCGATGAACTTTCCGAAGACAATAGTGGCGCCACCACAGCAAGAAGACAGCACCCCGATACTCTCGCAGGCAAAAGACAACGCCCGTCTCCGCCCCGACACTTCCTCCACTAAGCCCGGCCCTCCGCGGCGCCCATTGGGGCGATGGATCGTGGCCCGCGTCTCGATTTGCTGTCTCGCCTGTCTTTTTCGCTTTTCCCCGCCCCCTTGGCGGGTCCGTCCTCGTCGACCTGCTGCCCGCGGGGCGCGGAGGGATCTGCCCCGTGTAGTGAGTGCTGCGACCCTGAGGGCGGCCTACGAGGTCGCGGAAGACGCTGTAGTAGCTACAGCTACGATTTCTTGTTATTTGTTACCGCATCAAGTCCACCCCAAAGGTGCCTGGGCCTTTTCGGTGCTGCTCCCTCCAGTCAAATGTCTGCTTTGGCTAGGGCAGGGCAGGCCTGGCCTTAACTTCTCAGGACATTTTGAAAAACCAACAGAAGTTGCTCTACACTGTTTGCTGGATGCCTCACTTCCAGTGCAGACGTTTCTAAGCTGCACGTCTCCTGGAAGGAAATAAAATATAAAGCATGCGTTTGGCAGTGCTGGCTTGAGGGCTCAAGATAGTAGGATTTGCGTTAAGCTGGATAGGAGGCTTTTAGAAAAATAGGCAGTGCCCTCAAGGCTGCCCAAGGGTGGTCTGTGGTGCCCTGCAGTCCCGGGGACAGTGAGCGCCTTGAATGGTCCACACAACTGTCTTGCAACATATATAAACCCTGCTTTCCTCTATATCGGGCTAAGGATATCCCTGGCCGCCTTTGCGGCAAGGGCACATTGTCCTATTTTGCAAAGCTGCTTTCCAGCCGATCGACCTCCAGCATGTACTGGTGCATGGGGCTGTGCCTCCCCAGGTGCAGGACTTGTGTATCCACAGGTTCCTCGGGTGGTCTCAAAACAGATTGTTTCCTATGATGGAAGGGACTTTGTTCCCCAAGTCCCTGCCTTGAGGTTCAGGGTCTCAAGAGGTTTGGTAACTGTGCCAGTGAAAACAAAGGAAAATGACTCGCCCAGTACCACAGCCTACTCCATATTGCTGGCCACTAGACCTCCTGGCTTATTTATCAGCAAGGGGGAGTGGAGGTGGGTTGGCGTACGCTTTCTTTAGTCTTATTTTCTGACCAGTGCACCTGTGGAAGCCCATCTTATGATTCTTTACATCCCCTGCCAAATACAGATCCAGCTTTGCCTTAGCTTTCTGATCCCATCCCTACAGACCTTGGCAGCATCTTTAGATTCTTCCCAGAGTGCGTGTCCCTGCTTCCACTACCTATGCATTTCCACTTCATGCTTCAGCTCAAGCAGAAGAGAAGGCCCTTACTCAGCAACGCTCATCTCCTGCCTAACTTGCCTGATTTCTTACATCGACCTCATCTTCCTAATCTGGTGGCCTATAGGAGATACCAACCACAAGGTTTCCTTTGTTGGCTTGTGTGGGATGATGACCATGGAGCCAGGAAAGGGCTAAGGCTTACTATATATGGCCTAAACCGTGTACCCTCCACGTTATCTTTCCTGATGGAGTTCCACATAGCTGACGTCAAGAAAGGACAATGTGGCCGAAGAAGGAGTTCATGGGCAGCTAGGATAGCCATCTTTTGGCTCTGATGAACGGCATGAAATGGAAAGAAGTCTTAAGAGCGGAACGTTGAAGGACACCAAGGCCAAAAAAGTAACCTTTGCCCGATTAAGGGTCATTTAAGTATTAAAACGCACACTCATGAATATACTAATAAGCTTACTGAAGTACATGCTACCACATATGTGATCGGGACAGACAAAGGAACCACACAGAGACAAGAGATTTGCAGGGCAGAGATGTTCCTCCGAGAGAGCCCAAGGCTGAGCTAAGGCCGAGAGCCTCTCTGCTTGTTCATTTCTTACTTTTTTATACATTTGTGGGTCTGGCTGTGGATTGGCTTCTGGAGTTATCACCTCCCAGCCGAATGGCTAGACCAACTGTCAATTACAATTGTTTTCAGGTAAGAAATATGCAAACAAAGGACAGAGAATGAAAAACAAAGGGTTTGTTTATGTTACATGTGTGAGAAAAGGCAAAACCTGCTCTTAATATTGTACAGAAGCTAAAAGGTCTGACTCCATCTTATGAACAATCAAAAGGCTTTAAAATACTCAGAAAAACCAGGGTGACACACATATATGATTATATTAGTCAGTTCTCGAATTAGATCATGCGATATGTAAGGAGAAGGCTGGGCTGTGTATAACGAGGGTAGAAATTTCAGCTAGGTAGCAGGAATTCCCAAGAGATGTCGGAGACAGTTGCCGGTCTGTTCTCTTCTCCCTCCTCTGAAGTGGGGACACCCTCTTGGGAAGCTTCTACATACCATTGCTATTATTAGTATTGCATGGATTAGCATGACGTTATTAGAGTTCTACCACAGCTAGTGTGTTTCCCAATGTGTCTTGGTTTGAAAGACAGGTATCTGCTAGGTAGAGGCGGAGCCTCTCTAGGAATGGGGAATTCTAATCCCTTCCCTCTAAGTTATTATAATTTAGATGATTTAAGAGGCTTTTCAGTCAGAGGTATGGGGAAAGGAATAACAGTTCTTTACTAGTAAGTATAACAAGGCAAACAAACAACAACAACTACAGCATTAATAATAAACAAAACCAGGAACCTTGAGGGGCTTTGTTTCACAAAGCCTGTGGCAGTCTGATCTCTTGGGACCCCAAGAGCACCAAGCTGGAATGATTGGAAACTCCCGGGCTGGTGGTTGGAATGGCGAGGGTCCCAAGCAGGCAGAGAGGTGTCCTGGCAGGCAAAAAGGGGGGGGGGATTTCCCAGCAAAGTGAGCAGTGTTGAAGAAGCCGCGACGGCTGGACGAGGTTGACCCAGCTCCAGCAGATCAGGTGAGGAGCTCCGAATTCCTAGGCGCTTCAGCAGATGATAGAATTCCCAGGACCGGACCCTCCGTTAACTGTGTACTCTTCACGCAGCTAGCGGTCGCCTGACCATCCTCTCTGAAACCAAGAGCAGAAGAAACCACCCTCAGCTCCCGGAGCCCCCGAGCCTTTCCCTCCCCCCCCCCAAACTAAGTGATACACTGCCCTCTCCACTTCTTTTGTGTGGGTCGAGTACCCTTTAAGCATCAGTATTTAGTCTCCTAGAAACTTATGGAGGGGAAAAATTCTATAGGGAAAGGAAAAAAAACCACTAAACTTAACCCCCAACACAATGACTGTCCAAATACCTATTTCTGTAACTTCAGAAAACCACTCTATTCCTGAATCTGTGCTTGCAAAGGTTCTTAGAGAAGACAACTAGAATCACAGTGTTGAATTAGTTCTAATTGGAAATTAAGCCTAACCCCACTCAGTCCCTCTGATCTCTGAGGACCAGCTGGAACACAAGGGGATTTATTTTCCGCCAAATGTCTTACTCTTAACGCAACAGCTTGGCCTCTAATTTTCACCCATAAGTTCTCAACCTGTTCATTGCTGTCTTTCAAAGACAGCTCTGTAGAGGAAATCCCTCTTCTTTTTGGTTTACCTAGAAGGTCACCTCTGCCTCTCCGTACTTCTGACCAGTTTATAGCCATTGATTGCGGAGCTCCAGTCATTGAGTTGTCCCAGCACATTTTTACTATAGCGATTACATTGTGTCCTTGGGTGACTTCATGATGCTTGTATCCCCAATCATCTGTTCTGTTTGTGCTGTATATTGAGTTCTGTGCCTTTAAGACTAGTTCTGGGAGCAAAGGAGAAGCAAGAAGAATCACAGAGTTTGGTTTGAGAAAACCGCCAGACTCCTCCAAATTCTTCTCTGGACTGGGTGTTCGGCTGAGGCTCGGAGAGACTGCAGGACAGAGATCTTTTTGCTTTTAGTTAGCTTTAGCTAGCTAAGGCAGAGAAGTTCCCTAGACTGTTTTTTTTATCTTTTTCTTAGGACTGTTTAAACCTGCTCTAGACTGAAAAAAACCAGGGGAGCACCGGGGGGCTTGCAGACTTTGGCATTTTCCAGCAGCGCCGGAGGGACTGGGACTGATAAGAGACCGAGAGAAAGCCGAGCTACACCTACGGCGAGAACTTTCTCAATTTGCCATCTCACTCCAGAATGAAAGGTTTTATTGTTTCATATTATTCATTCTTTGTACTTGTAGGCACTTTGTTAAGTAAAATAGTTTTTTCCACTTTTCTCCAAGGAAGTTCTTTCCCAGACTGGTTAGGGGAAGAAGCTGTTTAAGTTTGCTCCCCAGAGGGACCCCATTCAGGAGTTTTCTCCCAAATTTGCCCTAAACCTAATGCTCTGTGGGGTTGGCTGGAAAGTTGGAAAAAGGCCAACTGGCAGCGTTGGTGGAAAACCAATCTGGGCTGCAGATGAGTGGAAAGACATTGCCACTCGGGTAGAGAAGCTAGCTGTGAAAGTCTGCCATGTAGATGCCCACGTCCCCAAGAATTGGGCTAATGAGGAGCACCGAAACAACAAGCAGGTAGATCAGGCTGCAAAGACAGAGGTGTCAAAGATAGACTTAGATTGGCAACACAAGGGAGAGTTGTTCCTAGCTCGATGGGCCCATGATGCCTCAGGTCATCAGAGCAGAGATGCCACCTATAAGTGGGCACGAGACCGACGGGTGGATCTAATCATGGACAGTGTGATATATGTCCTAAAGTTAATTCGTGTTGATAGATAAAATTTAATATCATCTAAATAAATGTAAGGTTTTATTTTAATCCAACAAACTCTGAGTTAACTCAGAGTTAAGCAACTCAGAAGAGGGTGCAGGAATTCCTCTCGCTTGAAAGGACAAGGGAGGGGGAAACACGAGACATAACATGATTAAGAATTACCAGGAGAGAGACACAAACATGCTTTGGCTACAGATCGTTAAAAAGGAATGTAACATCTGCTCTGAAGTTACTTCATGTTAATAGAATATAAATTGTAATACTGAATGTATGATTATAAGTCCTGTATAAAGTAGCATGTTAGAAGTTAGGTTTTGTTTTAGCATTTTGTGGGTTAACTTGGGAAGACGGGGGATTCAACAGAATACAAAATATCCCTAGCCTGAAAAGGTTTGGGAGGGACACGGAAAGAGCTTGATTGGAATTACCAGAAAGGAGGACAAAAGACTGTCACTGCCAGGAATCGCTGAAAGGAAACAAAGGGCAACGGAACACAGAGATGATAGCCCAGAGAACCCGATGATGGTTTCAGATCTGTATCTCGATGGTCTCCGCCAAAATCAGCATGTCTACACCACACCTGGAACCGACCATCGACAGCATTGTCCTCCTCCGCTGATCCATTCAGACTCTTAGAACTGAAACTTGCATACTTAATGAAGCTGCCTCGGATGAAGGACTTACGTCATCTCAGGCCTCTCTCCGCGATCCAGTGTATAAAAAGAGGCTGCTGCAAACCCCAGATGTGAACTTGGGGGATAACAGACTGGCAGAGTGTGTTATCGTTGTTCACCCGGCGCCGACCCCGGGCTCGACGCTGTCCTTTTAATTGTGGCTGTCCGAGACTGTTATTTTGTCTCTTAATAAAATTCCAAATTTTGATTTATCGAATTTGGTCCTCTCATTTATAACAGACAGTATTTCTCAGGTTATCCATGACTGTGAGACGTGTGCTGCAATCAAGCAGGCCAAGTGGGTGAAGCCCCTATGGTATGGTGGGCGATGGTCCAAGTATGAGGAAGCCTGGCAGATTGACTACATCACAGTCCTGGTTTGAAAGACAGGTATCTGCTAGGGAGGTGCAGGGCCTCTGTAGGAATGGGGGATTCCAATCCCTTCCCTCCAAGTTATTATAGTTTAGAAGATTAAATAGGCTTTTCAGTCAGAAGTATGGGGAAAGGAATAACAGTTCTTTACTAGTAAGTATAACAAGGCAAACAAACAACAACTACTACAGCATTAATAATAAACAGAACCAGGAACCTCGAGGGGCCTTCTCTCACAAAACCCGTGGCAGTCTGATCTCTTGGGACCCCGAGAGCACCAAGCTGGAACGGTAGAAAACTCCCGGGCTGGTGGATGGAATGGCGAGGGTCCCCAGCGGGCAGGGGGTGTCCTGGCCGAAAAAAGGGGGGGTGTCCCAGCAAAGTGAGCAGTGGTGAAGAAGCCACGATGGTTGGACAGGGCTGGCCCAGCTCCAGCAGGGCAGGGAAAGGAGGGTCCGAATTCCCGGGCACTCCAGCAGATGATGGATGGTGGTAGAATTCCCAGGATCGTTAATAGTGGACTCCTCATGTAGTAAAACCGCCGCCCGACCGTGCCTCTCCGATGCTGCTGGGAGCAGGGAAAAAAGAAAACAGCAGCTTCCCCCAGCCCTGTCCTTTTTCCTCCCCCAAACTTGGTGAGATCGTCTCCCTCCCAGCCACATCTTTTGTGTTAGTCAAGCACCCTCTAAGCATCAGTATTTAGTCTCTTAGCAACTTATGGGGGAAAAAATTCTGTAGGGAAAAAAAAAAAACAAAACCAAACCTAACCCCCAACAATCACCCCTCCCCAAACCCGCCAAGGCAAGCGCTATGTGCTGACCATGGTGGAAGCCACCACTGGATGGTTGGAGACCTACCCTGTGCCTCACGCTACTGCCCGAAACACCATCCTGGGCCTTGAAAAGCAAATCCTGTGGAGACATGGTACCCCTGAGAGGACTGAGTCCGACAACGGGACTCATTTCAAGAACAGCCTTATAAACACCTGGGCTAGAGAACATGGCATTGAGTGGGCGTACCATATTCCTTATCATGCGCCAGCAGCCAGGAAAGTTGAACGGTGCAATGGCCTGCTTAAAATCTCCTTGAAGGCAATAGGTGGGGGGACTTTCAAGAACTGAGAGATTAATTTAGCAAAGGCCACCTGGTTAGTGAACACTCGAGGTTCCACCAACCGAGCAGGTCCCGCCCAATCTGAGCCCCTGAGAACAACAGATGGAGATAAGGTTCCAGTGGTACACATGAGAGGTATGCTGGGAAAAACTGTTTGGATTAATTCTGCCTCCAACAAAGACAATCCCACCCGTGGGGTTGTTTTCGCTCAGGGACCTGGTTGCACATGGTGGGTGATGCAAAAGGATGGAGAGACCCGATGCATACCTCAAGGGGACCTTGTTTTAGGGTGAACACTGTGACTGTGACTGCATCCATATCCACATGTATATATGTATATAATGTAAAGGTTTAAATTTAATATAATATCTTGGTATGGGGAAAAATTCAGGGGATGTTGTAGTGCATTAAGTGGGTTTATATTGTGTTTCATTTTTATATTGGGTTTTGTAATGTTTTCTTCTGTATCCCCTGTTCCCCTTAGAAACTGTATCACGTGGTTTGTCCCTGCTCAGCCATGCCCATCCTCCCACACTGGAATGTAACCCAACTCTGCTCCACTCCCACCTTGTCCCTGATTGGGTAGTGGCTTGTACCTGCCTCTAGGCTAGGGCCTGCCCCCTGGATAAAAAGCCCTGGGATGGAAGCAAGGTGGTCTCTTTTGCATGGGAACGGGGATGAGGAAGGAGCTACTGGGATCTGGACTCTGCAGGGGCAGGACCCCCAAAAATAAAGCCGTGATTTTCCCCCTGGAGCAAAGAGCAGACTCTCTTTCCTTTTGCCATCGAAGGATGTCTGGGTCTCTCTAAAGAACCGCCACAGGGGTATATAATGTTGGGGGTTAGGTTTGTTCCTTTTTTTTTTCCTATAGAATTTTTCCCCATAAGTTGCTAAGGGACTAAGTACTGATGCTTAGAGGGTACTTGACCCACACAAAAGGCCGAAGTCAGGAGGGGGAAGATCACACGAGTTTTGGGGGAGGGAAAAGGACAGGGCTGGGGGAGCTTAGGGTTCTTCCTGCTCTCAGCTTCGGAGAGGACGGTCAGGCTGCTGTTTGCTGCAGGAGGAGTCCACTGTCAGCAGAAAGTCCGGTCCTGAGAAATCTACCATCATCTGCTTCTGTCCCCAGGAATTCAGAGCCCCTTCGCCTGCCCTGCTGGAGCTGGGCCAGCCCTGTCCAGCTGTCACGGCTTCTTCAGCACTGCTCCCTTTGCCGGGACACCCCCCCTGCCTACCGGGACATATCCTGCTGTCCCAGCCACCAGCCTGGGAATTTCCAATGTTCCAGCTTAGTGCTCTTGGAGTCCCAGGAGATCAGACCGCCCCGGGCTTTGTGAAACAAAGCCTCCTGAAGCTCTTGCTTCTGTTTATTATTAATGCTGTAGTTGTTGTTTTTTTGCCTTGTTATACTTACTAGTAAAGAACTACTTTTCCTTTCCCCATAGCCCTGCCTGAAAAGCCTCTTCTAAATTATAATAACTTGGAGGGAGGGCATTAGAATTCACCATTCCTAGAGAGGCCCCGCCCCTCCCTAGCAGATACCTGTCTTTCAAACCAAGACAGCAAGAAACCGGCACCAAAGCCAACAAACTGGTTTGCCTGGAGGCTGGGCTAATAAGCAGCCAAAACTGCCTGAACACAGCAGAAAATCTGACTAAGAGCCTGTTACGTGATGGTCATGGGCTGGAGGCAGGTACACACGCTGTGGGTCATCAAGAAACAGCCTGTTTTATTGTTCAGTGCTTCTTTTTTAGGGTGTGGAGGCTGTTAAGCCAGACAGTGTTAATACAAACACACTCCCCTGGAGAGAAACCAGACAGTAATATAAACAAGGCCTCTTGGAAAGGGAGCAGTTAGGCCAGACAGAATATAAACACAACCCCCTAAAGGAGAAAGCCTGGCAAACAGGTCTCTGTTATGGTGAAGGAATGTGTTAATCAGTTATACCCCATTGGTTCTTTTTTACCCCAGCCAATTGGTCCATTTTGTATCCTTCCCCTGATTGGTCCCTTTTCCAATTCCTCTCACAATTGGCCAACTTGTGAAACCCAAACCCTAGCTACCCTATATAATCCCACTCACCTTGGGCTCTTGGGCTCTTTTCTGCTCCTGACCTGTGGAATAAAGAAGCTTTCCTGGAGATCGGAAAGACCCCATCTCACTTTTATTCCTGCATCACCCGGGGTGGCAAACATGGCTCTGCTGTTTGGGCAGCTCCTCAAAGAGCGAATCACTCTGCACTTGAGAGTGCACTAGAGAGCAAATCACTTTGCACTTTACAGTGCTCCAAAGAGAGAAAGCACTTTGCACCTAAGGGTGCACAGAGAGCTGAATCACTCTCCGTCTGAGTGTGTCTGTGCCTCCGTTGACCTAGGTGTCTTTTTAAAGACGTTTCTAGCCAGGATGGTCACGGCACCTTCACACCGGACCAGGCTGTGACAAGTGGCACTCAATGTGAGGCAAACACCTCAGTTTCCCCTCAAGAAGCGTCTCCATCTAGCTCTGGCTGCTGGACTTCAAGCTGGTTTTGGTTAGCCACTTCCCCAAGGGGAACCATCTGTGTTTTAGCACGTGCTACCCACGGGGCACCGATCGGGACCCTCGAGACCATCGGACGAGGACCGACCAGTTTGGGTGACCACCCCTTAGCAGTCTTCAGTTGACCCAGTCAGCGCCATTGGGCAAAGCAAAATTGTAAGTTTTTAGGGCACTGTCCCTCCTCTTTCAGGTCTTTTATTTGTTTTTTTCCTTTTACTGCTGAGCGGGGAGTGGAGATTTCGGTATGGGAAACAAGCTTAGCAGACCATCTCTCACCCCATCTGAGCGAGACGTTTATATCAAAGTTCAAAATACCCTTGTTGTGGGAGATTTTAAGTTTAGTAAAGGGGACTGGAAACATTTCATTCATTGTGTGTTTAAGTTTTTTCCTAACACAAACCCTGATTCAGTTCTTTCTGACTCTTTTTGGGACAACGTGGGGAAGCAGTTGAATGTTGTGCAGTTAAATGGGGATCTTTCTGTTGCTAAATTTTTCCCGTTGTTTCAGTTAATAGTTAATTCTTTTGAAAAGGAGGGAATTGGCTTGGGGAAAAATTTGGGTGCTTCAGGAAATGTTAATGGGTCCCCGTTAAAGACCCTTTCCCCTACCCCCATGTCCCTAAATGCTTTTCCCTGCCTCAGAGTGGGTCAGCAGGCGGTTCCCGCGACTCTGCGCCGGGTTGCCACCGTCTCCTGGTTGTCTCCCGATCCCCTATCTCCCGTTACTAGGGCAGCACTGGCCATGCTGTGCTGGACCTTCCCCTCAACCTCCTACCTATACCCAATTACCTGAGTTTATCCCCTCCACAAGTTCCTAGTTCACAAGTTCTATGTCCCCAAAATGGCACCAGCAACATGGCCAGCCCTGCCATTTTGTCTTCCCTCAGCCCAAGTTTTCCCGCCCTTCAGACCCAAAATGGCCACCCTTCAGTTCCTCCTCCACCCTTTCCCATGCACACCATTGTGCATGGGCCCACCATCGTGCCCAGCTCCTCCTCTTTCCCTTCATCCCCTGCATCGTTGGGTGAAACCACGGTGGGCCCCTCCCCCTCTTCCAGGAATGCTCCTGACATTGGAAACACCAACTGTTTAGTTTGATTATAATTTAAGCAATTTGGTGTTGTGTTCCTCTGAGGAATGGTTTTTCCCCTCAGAGTCCCCCTGAAACCTGTGCTATGCAGTTCAACCCTTTTTCCCTATCATACCTACTCCTGACCCTATTGGCTCAGGGCCAATATCTTTCCTTGGCCCAAAACTAGATATACCCCTGTTTCTTCCTGGTTCTCTCTCTCTCTCCTTGGCCTCCTGGAACATCACATCGAGAATAAAGCTTGGACGGAAGCTGGGGGTGAGAGCCACTCTTTTGAAATCTCTATTCTGTCTCTCTGAAATATATTTCCCTAAAACCCCTGAATAACTGAGCTAGCGAGAGCCGGGGGGTGGCTAGAGGGAAGTATATTTTCAGTTGGCCCCCAACGTCGGTTTGTTATGAAATATTAATAAGCCCACGCATGAAGAGGGACTCCCTATTTAAGGGGTTAATAATCTCTTTGGGAGGCACAACTACCTGGCCCCTATCGGCTGTTTTCGAGCAGCTCGAGGTGGCAGGACAAGGTCGGGAGTTCGCTTTTACTACAAAAGTGAATCGACCTTAGACAGAAAACCCTGACGTTGCAACACGTGCTGCGGGGTTCGCTAGAAGATCCCTATAGTTTAATAGTGAGAGGGCTTTAGGACCCTGCGCCGCAGTGTGTTGCGTAAAGCGGTTTGAGATTTTTTTCTCTGCGGAACGGCTGAGTTCTGTGTACTGGGGAGAACCGCGCGTTTTTGGGGTGGGCTAGCTACGGGAGGGCCCCGGGACAGAAGCCGGCAGCGGGACACCCCCCTGCCCGTGTCCCCGCAGTCGGGAAAAGCGGCCAGAGACGGCCGCCCCGAGCCGCGACCAGCCCGCCTTGCCCTTGATACCTCGGGAGCGAGTGGGACGCAGCGGCGTCTTTAGTTTTTCACGTCAGGGGTTAAGATTTTTCGAACAGTTTGCTTTTAAAACATCAGAAACATGGGCATACGTTTATCGAGAAATCAAAAGAGTGCTTTTAAACAACTTAGAAACATTACAACAGATCTAAAATTTCCAAATAAGCTCTTAATCAAATTTATTTCCTGGCTGTCAGCTGAGATTCCAGACAGTACTCTACAAGATATAAATTCTGTTTCATTTTGGGATGATGTGGGAAAATTAATAACTTTAAAAGTTGAAAATGGGGAAAACAAAATTTCTTTATTTATTCCAATATTCTTACAAGTACGCAACAAGCTGTTAGAAGCAGAAAACAGCAGACAGCCATGCAAAACCTCTCAGCAATACCCTGTTTCCGAGAAGCAGGGATTCCCTGATTCCATACTGGATTCTGCTCCTCAAACCCACCCATCGTCCTTATACCCTCCTCTCCCACCTGTTTTCCCTCAGCAAGATGCAATTTTTTCCTCTCGGAGCTCTAGCCACGTGGATGAGACCCTCGGGGGTTCGCACCATGCGGTCAGCCCTGATGGCGGACGGCATTGCATTCCTCCTTCCCACTATCCCTTCTTCCCCCCACTTCCCGCCCCGACCCCATATCTCACACCCAATCCCCCACCCCACCCTTCTCCCCAGTGCCTCCCCCTCCCTCCCAGCGGCCGCGCGAAGGGGGAGGGGGGAGGGTGCCTTACAACCACTACTCCCAGCGCGGATGGGGAGATGGATAATGCAGCCCGCAGCAGCGGAGTCGGGGGGGGTGGCCCCCCTGTTGCAAGGGCTAAGGGGCAGCCTAGCCTGGGGCCCCAGGGGAGGAGGGAGGAACTGCCTGTTGCTGGACCCCAGGGGAGGAGGGAGGAACTGCCTGTTGCTGGACCCCAGGGGAGGAGGGAAGAACTGCCTGTTGCTGGATCCCAGGGAGGAGGTGGGACAGCACCCTCGAGCTGCCTGGGCAATAGAGAAGCAGCAGGATTTTTAGCAACTCAGAATAACGATCAGCAGGGCGTTCCATCTGTGGCCCCTGTAGTATATGTAGGTAAAAGACACGTGCGTAGAGAGTATTTGCCTTTTTCGTACCAAGATAAAAAAGAGCTGTGTAAAATGCAGAAACAATTTGGGAGATCCAGTGAAATATTTAAGGGCATGATGAAAGCTACCTTCAATTCAAATGAGATGGTACCCAGTGACATTAAAGATTTATTCAGATGCCTATTAACTCCCTCAGAGTATGACCTATGGGAAGGATTATGAAAAAAAGCTTTGAAAACAGTATTGCAGGAAATTCAGCAAACTCCTGATGCTCAGGACAGCGATCACAATGACATCACACATGATCATTTGTGCGGTGAAGGTGATTTATCTAGTGCGAATGAGCAAATTCGGTTGTTATCCAAGTCAGTTTTAGATAAGATCTGTAATGCTGCAGAAAAGACTTTTTATCAGATTCCATCACCTGAGATAAAGACCAGTTATGTTAACATTAAACAGTTTCCTTCAGAGAATTTCTTGCAGTTTGTGGACCGTCTGAGAAGTCAAGTGGAAAGACAAGTGCAAGACCCAGTGGTACAGGCAGAATTGATTAAGGAGATGGCTCAGAGGAATGCTAATGAGACCTGTCGTAGAATCATTCTTAGCCTTCCCCTTGACCCATCGCCTAGTCTCGCACAGATGATAGAAGCCTGTACCACGAGAGCAGAACTTTTCAGTGCACCTGAAAGGAATCCGGGACTGACACACCCAAAGCCTGTGGCAGCTGCAGCACCAGGAGCAAGGAGGCAACCGATGTCATCAGACCAGCTGCAGCACATCATCTGCCACCGCTGCAAAAGGCCAGGACACTTCGCCAAGGCCTGCCCAGAAAACCAGAAACCCAAGTCAAAAAATCAAAAAATCTGAATTCACAGTGCGGCCCAGATTTTATCTCCTTGACGCGCCAAGAAAGAAATATACAAGGCCATACCATGACAAATGTCTCTCTCTTAACAAAAAAGGGGGAGGGCAGGTTGCAGGGTGTGGGGGTACAGAAAAATAAAAATGTCAAATGTTCAACTAACAAGGTATGGCAGCCGCGAGGCCGATATAGGCTCGTGACTACCAAAGGTTTTCATTTCAGATCTACTGATTGGACAGTAATTACAGTGGACCTGCAAAACATTTCACAGGACATGAAGGTTAACCACATGGAACTGAACAGTGAGTATTTTGTTATTGGGGACACAGCACACACACCCTTGGAGGTGGAGGTAGTTCCCATGACCATTAAGGGAGAGATAACAGGCCTCACACTGTTGGCACGCTGCATGCACCCACCATTCTACCTGGTAGAGGGGCAAGTCCTTGCCCAGGCCATTCCTGTTCCGGCTGAGGTCCTAGCGGATGGAAAATCACCGGAAGTCTACTGGGCAGAGGTGGTGGGGGAGAACAAACCTTCTCTGGCATGTAACTTAGCCCGTGGGTCAGACCGCCTCCATGTAGAGGGGGTGCTCGACTCCGGCGCAGACATTACCGTTATACCTGAGAGCATGTGGCCATCACATTGGGAGTTGCAACCTGTGGCAGGCAAACTTCAGGGCATAGGAGGAATCACAATGGCAAAAATCTCAAAAAACATAGTGCAAATTGAGGGACCTGATGGGAAATTGGCAAATGTCCGTCCATTCGTTGCTGATTATAAGGCTCCCTTATGGGGGAGAGACACCATGTCACAGTGGGGAGTCCAACTGGTCATTCCTAAGACACCCCAGGATTTTTAGAAATAGCCACTGTGGAGTGCCCTACCCACAAACTAAAGTGGTTGGACAATAACCCAAGATGGGTAGCACAGTGGCCATTGAGTAAAGAGAAGCTCAAGGTGCTTGAGGAGCTTGTGGAGGAGCAGGTGGCTCAAGGTCACCTAGAAGAAACAACAAGCCCCTGGAATTTCCCAGTCTTTGTAATAAAGAAACCGGGAAAGGACAGGTGGAGGTTGCTTCATGACCTCCGAGAAATAAACAAAATTATAGAGGACATGGGACCACTCCAACCAGGGATGCCTTCTCCAACAATGCTCCCTCGAGATTGGCAATTGGCTGTTTTAGATATCAAAGATTGTTTCTTCCAAATTCCTCTACACCCAGAAGATGCCCCACGGTTTGCATTCTCGGTTCCTACCATTAATCGAGAAGCCCCAATGAAGAGATATCACTGGAAAGTACTTCCCCAAGGTCTAAAATCTAGTCCTTTCATATGCCAACAGTATGTAGCCTCACTACTGTCACCAGTACGTGCCAAGAGAAAGGATGCCATCATCCTTCACTACATGGATGATCTACTCGTGTGTGCCCCCAATGACTCTATACTCCAACACACGCTTGACCTAGTGATTAAGGTTTTAACCTCTGCTGGATTTCAATTGCAGGAAGATAAAAGTTCAAAGGATGCCACGTTGGAAGTACCTGGGTCTACAAATAACTGCAAGGACCATTGTTCCGCAGAAATTGGAAATTGAGTGTAATCCCAAAACCCTAGCAGATCTCCACTCCTTGTGTGGGTCTTTGAATTGGGTAAGACCTTGGCTAGGCCTCACAAATGAAGATTTAGACCCTCTCTTCAATTTATTGAAGGGGGAGAGGGAGCTGGTTTCTCCCAGGGTACTGACCCCAGAGGCAAAGACAGTAATCGAAAAGGTACAGAAGGCCTTATCAGAGAGGCAGGCTCATCAATGTGAGCCAAACATACCTTTCCAATTCATTGTTCTGGGAAAACTGCCACATTTGCATGGTTTGATTTTTCAATGGATCGAAGGGCAGAGAGATTCACTCTTGATCATAGAGTGGGTCTTCCTCTCTCACCAAAGATCCAAGACCATCACTGAGCCACAAGAATTGATAGCTCAACTGATTCGGAAGGCAAGGGTGAGATTGTGTGAGCTGGCTGGTTGTGACTTTACATGTATTCACCTTCCGGTCAAACTTTCTAAGGAGGGAAGGAACTCTCCCAAGAGATTGACCAAAGAGATGTTTGAGCATTTGCTCCAGAGCAATGCCAGTCTCCAATTGTCTCTGGACAGCTACAGGGGACAAATATCAGTCCATGCCCCGTCTCACAAGTTGCTCAATGAGGAATTCCACCTCATTCCTCGTGAGAAGAGGAGTCGGAGACCACTCAAGGCTCTCACAGTGTTCACGGACGCATCCGGGGCTTCCCACAAGTCGGTGATGACTTGGAGAAATCCTCAGACTCAGCGTTGGGAAGCTGATGTGGAGTTTGTGGAGGGATCCCCCAAGTGGCTGAACTAGCTGCAGTGGTAAGAGCCTTTGAGAAGTTCTCGGAACCAATTAATTTGGTAACAGACTCTGCTTACGTGGCGGGGGTAGTGTCCAGAGCGGAGCAGGCTGTGCTCAAAGAAATTGACAATGAGCATCTCTTCAGATTGCTTTCAAAGCTAATTTATTTAATTTCTCATCGAGAACATCCGTTCTATGTGATGCATGTAAGATCACACACGGATTTGCCAGGTGAAATTGCAGAGGGGAATCGTCAGGCAGATTCCCTTGCTGCACCTGTTGAAAATGCACGTCTCCCTGATATCTTCCAACAGGCAAAGCTGAGTCACCAACAATACCATCAGAATGTGCCAGGCCTGATCCGTCAGTTCCAGCTAACACGGAGCCAGGCTCGAGCCATTGTGGCCACCTGTCCCAACTGCCAGGTCCAAGCGATGCCATCGATGGGTATGGGAGTTAACCCCCGGGGCCTTGGCAGTTGTGAGGTATGGCAGACAGACATCACACACATTCCTAGTTTTGGACACCTCAAATATGTTCATGTAAGCATTGACACACATTCAGGTGCAGTGTATGCCTCTGCCCATGCAGGGGAAAAGACTGAACATGCCAAGAAACACCTAGTGCAAGCTTTTTCAGTGTTGGGGATTCCAAAAGAAATCAAAACTGATAACGGCCCAGTGTACACGTCCAAGGGGTTCCTGGAGTTTCTCCAGCAGTGGGGAGTGGAACATAAAACTGGCATCCCTCACTCCCCCACAGGTCAAGCTGTGGTTGAGAGAGCACATCAGACGCTCAAACAGGTCCTGGCTAGACAGAGTAGTACAACTGTGTGGATGTCTCCACATGAGAAACTCTGCAAAGCCATGTTTACCATCAATTTTCTGAACTGTTCCTTTGAAAACATGAGTCCACCAGTGGTACGCCATTTTAACAGTGGAAATCAGTTCAAATTGTCTCAGCGTCCACCAGTCATGATTAGGGATCCAGAAACTTGGGAAACCAAAGGTCCCTATGAGCTCGTGACCTGGGGTCGTGGCTATGCGTGCGTGGCCACTCCCTCAGGCCCGCGGTGGATTCCCCAGAAGTGGGTGAAACCTTTTGTCCCTAAAAATCCAGCTCCAGCAGAAGGGGATAAGAGGCAAGTAGCCGTTGCATCCAAAAGAAGACGCCGCTGGATGGAAGAAAAAGAATCTTCCTAGATGTGGACTCCTTCCGGCAGAAACAGAAACTTTTAACATGTTTTAAAAATGTTTGTTTTTCTTTTTAGAGAAAGCCTACCTCACACTCAACCCTGTGATGAACCCCATACAAGTTGTCATCTTGTTGTTGCTGAACAGTCTGGCAGCTGCATGGATCATCCCTCAGCCGCGTCAAAATGTCTGGGTGACCCTGGCACAGACACTTCCGCAGGAAAACATATGTTTGTCCACTGCATCAACAGAGAATCCTATGTCCACCTGTCTGGTAGGAATTCCATTACAGGCTGGAGAATTTACAGCAGGATTAGACACACATAGGTCCAAGGAAATTCCAGAGCCTAACACCTTCCGACCATACAAGGGTCATCAGCAGAAATCTGGGATGACCGTGAACCCCTTAGAGGAGGGGTTGCCAAGTTTGCCCAAGGTATCTCAAGAACCCCAAGAATTAGAGTTATTGGGTTCCTCCCCTGCATCATTCTGCATACATTTTTCTATCTACCCAAAACCTCCTAACATTAATGAGTACCACAATATAAAACAGTATTGTGAGGAGTTTTCTGCAAAAAGATGGTGTCATCAGAGAAGCCATATCGAGGCAGAAAACCCATCTCACTCAAGACCCAGAAGCCTCCCCAAGGGATTGTTCTTGGTTTGTGGGGATCGGGCATGGGCAGGAATTCCGTCTCGGCTTTTAGGAGGGCCATGTACCATAGGGCGGTTGTCCGTATTGACACCCAACCAAACTTTAATTGGTGAATGGACTCATAAAAACAAATCGGCAAACAAAATTCAAAAGAGAAGTGCTGACCAATTGGATCCAAATTGTAATTCAGAAATTTTTCATTGGGCCAAGTCAAAAAGAGTCGCTGTGTCCCTGTTCCTTCTGTGGGTCGCAGCAGCTAAAGCTCTAGGTGAATTCGGCCATCTAGAGTGCTGGGTAGTCAAACAGGCAAATTTAACGTCCACCGCCATCAGCTCTCTCCTAGAAGATGAGGAAATTACCAGACAGGCCACTCTCCAGAACCGTGCTGCTATAGATTATCTCTTGTTACTTCATGGACATGAATGCCAGGAATTTGAAGGACTGTGTTGCCTAAACCTGACCTCGAAGGCTCCAAACATCCATGCTGCCCTTCGAAGCATGAGCAGCTTGATCGGACAAGTGAAGCAAGAATCTGAGGACTGGATCAAAGAACTGTGCAAAGGCTGGGGACTTACAGGGTGGTGGACTTCTATAGTTAAAACAATTCTGTTATGTCTTGTTATTCTTTTCCTTGTAACAATAGCGTTCGGGATACTACACTGTTTGATTTTCAAGGCTATCAGTAGTCTCATACCTTCTACCTCAGAAGTCAACCACATAGAGTTGGCAAACCTAAAGCAGGTTAGCTCCCCCACCAATTGTAATTGGTGGGAAAACCCACATTCTGTGTAACCTAATGTTCTTCTTCTAATGATCTTAAACAAAAAAGGGGGAGATGTTGTGTTCCTCTGAGGAATGGTTTTTCCCCTCAGAGTCCCCCTGAAACCTGTGCTATGCAGTTCAACCCTTTTTCCCTATCATACCTACTCCTGACCCTATTGGCTCAGGGCCAATATCTTTCCTTGGCCCAAAACTAGATATACCCCTGTTTCTTCCTGGTTCTCTCTCTCTCTCCTCGGCCTCCTGGAACATCACATCGAGAATAAAGCTTGGACGGAAGCTGGGGGTGAGAGCCACTCTTTTGAAATCTCTATTCTGTCTCTCTGAAATATATTTCCCTAAAACCCCTGAATAACTGAGCTAGCGAGAGCCGGGGGGTGGCTAGAGGGAAGTATATTTTCAATTTGGGACTTTAATTTGAGAAGAAACAGCTCAAAAGCCTTGTTAAAATGAGTCTATAATAAAAAACAACCCAAGACTAGAAACAGGACTTTTAAGACAGAATGGGATGGAGGATGTGCAGTCTGGAGAACAAAGAAATACTTTGTAACATCAGAGAGAGAGCAACTCCAATAGCAGCAGAAAAAAAAAAAAAAACAGAGCAAAGCAAATCAAAAAGTAAATAAAACGGAGCTCCAACCAAGTACAAGTAAAAGAAAAGCATGCTTTGATTCTGTAATCCCAAAAAGCAGTCTATTCCTCACACTGACCCTAAGAAGCAGAGCGAGACTGATCCGGACGGTTCAAAAACTGCTTTCCCCCTGAGAGGAATGACAAGATTTGTCTTTACAAACAAGCCCTGGGTCTGCTGGCAGATAAAACTAGCACTGAGAGATAAGAGAAACAATGGGAAGGATTCTACTGATTGATGAATGGAAAAGAAGAAATTTGCCTTTACAAACAAAATGTAGGTTTGTTTATAAATGCAAGTGAATATTGAAAGATGAAAGTAACTGTGAAAAGTGCATATTATATGGCTCTACGCAAGATATTTACTATATGTATTATGTTGTATTGATTGTTAATGTTGTATTAATATTTTGATAGTATGGTAAATGTAGTTTTGTAGTTAAAATGTAGTTTTTATGTACCAACCACAGGAAAACGTAAATCTTTCAGAGAAAAAAAAATTACTACTTCCTTATCAGAAGAGATCAACTTCTCCTGCCTTGCTCAGCCCTGAAGACGCCATAGAGATTAAAGGAAAAAAGTGATATTAACCAGAGAGAATTCTTTGTTTGAATGGAATTTATGCATCATGTATGAAATGTATGAATATTCAACAGGCTATTGCTTTTAAGAGAGAATCCTTTGTTAACGGGGGTCCTTCTCCAGAGCTTTTTTGCCCGGGGAGGCACCCAGACATCTGTAACTTTGTTTTTATTGTCTCGTATTGTCCTAACCTTAATTGTTCAAATTTTTCTCTAACTCTATTTTTATAACCATCTTATTTACTATTAAACTTTCAAAATTTTAAAACAAGTGATTGGCGTTTTTCACAGTAACACTGGGGAAAACCCCATAAATCCCATAAGAATTAAAAATTAGGGGGGTTATACATTAAAAGGGGAATCTTAGGTCTTAGGCGTTTCGGGAAGTCTGTACCTCTCAAGTACCTCAGCCAATGGGGAAAGTGAGAGGGAAATGCGGCCGGAAAATTAGGATAAAACGGAGGCTGCGTCCTCCAAAAAATTGAGAGACCCCCGGGGAAATGCCCCATGGCCTCTCCCTTTATTCGAATAAAGTAAAAGGACTCCTCTGTCTCCTATTTGGACATAAACCTCTGGTGTTCGTGGATTAGTTTTCCTAACACCCCCCCCCTCCTACCCCCCACGCAGAAAGGGAACAAGCATTGGCCATGCGAGTGACCTTTCTGTCTCCTGTATCCTTTTATCCCTCTGTTTCTGTTGTTCCCCTTCTTCCAATAATGCTAAAAGAAAAGCAAGTTCAAAGAGTGCCGCGCAGAAATTTAAAATACGCGCCGAAAAAATAACTCCTTTGTGAGTAGCCACATGGCAGAGCCATATTGCTAAGGCATGGGATTTAGTGAAACAAAGCCCGAGTCCAAGTTACAGCAGTTTTCACAGATCTTACAGCCTCTCTGTTACCTGACAGGCAGAGACACTCAGCAAACAGTGAAAATCACTAGGAGAGAGCGGGGGAGAGACGCAGTGCAGAGCTGCGAGCCCCCAGAGGTGTCCGTGGTAACTAACACAAGGAGCGGGGAGGGCTCCCTTCCCCCCGACCGCAACCTCCCGTGCCCAGCGAGAGCAGACTGAGTCAGCAGTGGCTGTCAGCCCCTGCGCTATGGCAGACACAAGAGACAAACAGCAACCCCAGTCCCAGTAGAGGCGGAGAAAGAAATAGTAACCTCAGCCCCAGTTCGAACTGAGACATTAAATTTGAAGAATTAGGGATTTTTAGGAAAGTTAAGATAGTAAGTGTCTGAATTAGCTGAAGTAGATAGGCAAGCTTTGTTCACAGTTAACAGAAGCCGGATCTTAGATAAACTGTCCCGGATTTAGTAACTCATTGCTTGTCAGCTTTATGTTTATGTAGCTGTGCTTGTAACGAAAAACAAACTGTGGTAAATAGGACATAAGATAGCTGCAGATTTCCTGCTTAAAGGACCCATTGAGCACAGGAAACTGTAAGTTCTACCAAGGAGTCATTTGTCACGAATGTATTGAAAAGGTAGAAAGGTCAGGACGAGGAAGACTCATCTTACTTCCTCATTTTGGGTGACCCCTCCCCAGAAGAGACCCCCGACTCATTTTAGGAAACAAAGTACGCATGCTTAATAGCCTTTTTTGCCAATTAGCATACGAAGCGAGAAATGGGAGGTGACAGGAGTATGAATATGTATTTGTATTTTGGGTATTCAACACTTTTGTAAATAAAAGGCTTTGTAATTACCTGTGAATTTTGCAGTGTGTGTTAGGGAAATATCCCGCGTGCTGCCTGGCCGTAATAAGCATACACTTTCTAACTTTAAACTGTTAGAGAGGTTTTGTCCGTCACAGTTGGGTATCGATACTAGATCAATACCCATATTTCTTTAATAAGTCATTTTGGCGAGCCAGCCAGGAGACTGCTCTCTCTGGCTGTGGGGCCAGCGGGGTCCAGGACCCCTCTGGGCGCCCACCCAGAATTTTCTGGGAAGAGGGCTCCTGCAGTCCTGCTGACCACCCGGGGAAAGACCAGAACCTGCTGGAACTACGGGCAAAAGGTATGTTTATATTTGAAAAGAGGTACCTTGGTATAGGAGGTTGGTGAGACACTGAGAGAAGTCTCGTGCACAACATACGCCTCTTGGGTTTGTTTGTAAAAGTTGTGACAGCTCTGCGGAGCTTGGTATCAGTGGTTTGGTAGCCCGTGTCCCGTAGTGGGGACAGTGGTAACCGGTTTTTTGTTGTGTCATCTTGCAGTTTAAAGGTGCCTTGGTAGTCCGTGTCCCGTGAGGGGGCAGCGGCGGCAGTAAAATAACTGGTGTTGTTGTTGCGTATTAGGAGCAGTACTGGCTCTGGTTTCAGTTTGTGGTTTAAAGGTACCTTGACAATCCATAATCCGAGTGGCTAGCCCGTTCTGGGACGCGAAGGGTCCCGTTGTGGGTCGCGGAAAATCCCGATTGCGGCCCCGCGTGAGCCCGGTGTGTGTGGTGTGAACGGATCCGTGTTTTGTGGTCTCGTGGTTTTGTGTGTTTGTGTGTTCAGGCTGTGGAAGAATTATTGGTGCACCGTATGTATCGTGGTCTGTGAGAGTTTGTGTTGTAAGCATTTTCATTTGTGTGATTTTGGAGTGTGTTAGTAACCTCTTGTGATATATGTCCTAAAGTTAATTCGTGTTAAATGTTATAATATGTAATTCGTTCTCTGTAAACTGCAAGTTTTATTTCTAATCGAGTACACAACGGGTTAACTGGGACTGAAACAGCACGGAGAGGGGCAAAAGGAATTCTTTTGCTAAAAGATTGCATGGGAGGGACACGAGAAAAGTATGCCAAGAATTACACGGAAAGGGACAGGAGGAGACTTCTGCCGGGAATCGTTAGAGGAGAACACAAAAGGACAGAAAAGGGAGATGGAGAACCCGGAGAACCGAATGATTACATCAGATCGATATCTTATCTGTCCCCGCCCGACATGAACATCTCTACACCGTCCCCGGATGCAGCAATCAAGACATTGTTTTTCAGCTCAAATCCATTCAACTCGCCAGAACCCAAACATGAATATCTAATGAAGCTGCCTCGGAAGAGGGAGCCTTAGGATCCTGATTTTCTCTCCGCGAACCAGTGTATAAAAGTCGACAGCCCCAGACCAAAAATGTGAACTTGGGGGGTGACATACTGGCAGAGTGTGTTACCGTGTTCACCCAGTGCCGAAACCCCGGGGTTCGACACTGAGCTTTTAATTGTGGCTATCGGAGACTGTTATTTTGTCTCAAAATAAAATTCTAAATTTTGATTTATTGAATTTGGTCTATTGTATTTATTACACTCTGAAAGTGTTTTTAGGAGTTTTACAAGCTTGAAGTTGTAAAAGCCTTTTGAATTCCCCGCCTGAGCAGCGGAGGGATCCCTCTGTTTGCAAGAGCGGAAGGATTTAAAGTGTTTGTATTGTGTCCATATTGGGTGCTGGAGGGGAATTAGACTGTGTGTGAGCTTGAACAGCGTGTGCTTTTGGCAACAAGATTTTGCTGACGTTTTGTTAGGTGAAAAAAGCATTTGTGTAAGTTTAAATTGTTTATTTTTTTGAGCTAAAAGGAGCAAGCGGCGTAAGGAGGCTTGAAACCTGAGCCAGCCCCAGCAATCGTGGGGGGTGATTTGTTTCCGTGGTAACCGCAGGGGAATCCAGGCTCTGCAGCCTCGGGCCGCATCTCTAAACTCCCTGTAAAACCCTAAGAAGTTCTTTTGGCGAGTGAGTGTTTTAGTTAAAGGGGAAAAAAAAAAAAAAAAAAAGTTTTTTGCTTGTTTGTGAGGCTTGCAGTTGCTAGAGTGTGTGGTAATATTTTAAAAACTCCTGGTGGTATAGTCCCTAACCGCAGAGGAGTGGAGAGGCAGCGTGGGATCAGGGTTAACCCCCCACCTCCTTCTCACGGAGGGATTTGTGTGTGGTGTCCCGGCTGAAATCCGTAGGATTTTTCGGCGAGACCTTGTTGAAACTTCTAGTGGAGTGTGTTTGGGGTCATGAGGGACCCCTGGCTATTTTCTTTGCGAGCCTAAAACGGTTGGTGTTTGGAGTTGGGTCTCTCTAAGAAAAGGCTTTGATTGCGTGCAGAGAGCAGAGAGCCCAGAACTTATGCCCAGAGCTAGCAGAAATAGCCGAGAAAATTTTGGTGCTGAGATATGCAATTGAAGTAGTCTACTTTGTGTTTTGTAACATCTTGGACCAAAAGGGATTCTAAACATGGGGGCAAATGAGAGCAAAGAGATTCCCAGAGAAAGCCCTTTAGGGTGTATCTTAACACACTAGAAAGAACTGGTGGGCTGTGGTGGTACTGAAACTAAGAGGGAGCTTGCTAAGCTTTGTACACAATGGTGGCCATTATATAAACTTGATGAAGGTGTGAAGTGGCCAGTAAACGGTACACTGGACTATGAGACATTATTACAATTGATGCTTTTCCTTCGGCATGAACAAAAGTGGCAAGAAGTAGCTTATGCTGATATGTTTTTCACTCTCAGGAATCATCCCGAGTGGCAAAGGGATTGTGGAATGAGGTCACCATCTGATCCTTTAGTATTAGCCCTTGAAAAGGACAATAAAGCTACTAAAGGGAAGCCCAAACGGTGTTGTAGTACCTGCTCGATAAATCAGAGGTGCACCCATCCTGACAAAGTATACCAAGCAGAGGCTTTGGAACAAGAGACAGAAGACATACTTAAGCCAGCCCCTAGGAGGCAGGAAAGGAGGAGGGTGGTGGGGGACGCAAATTCAGAACCATCATTGACTCCAACCTCCCCCACTTCATCTTTAGCTTCATCTTCCTTTGGGAGGACAGCAATTGAGGTAGGGGTTTCTCCACCCACTCCTAAACCCCGGGAACCACCCAAATTTTAGCCACCACTGCCTAGCAGTGACAGTGAGTGGGATAAACCTGAACCCCTCCCACCAGGTCCTAAGATTCCCTCACGAGGACCCATAGCATCAAAGACCCAAAAACAAACCAGAGAGGTCATACAAGCACCTCTAAGACAAGCTATAACCTCTGATGGGGAAACAAAACTGATTAAAGTTCCCTTTTCCTCAATAGATTTATAAATTTGGGAAAGGATTGCTAAGGGCTATCGAATTGATCCAATAGGGGTTGCTAAGAAAATGAAGTTTATGATTAAGCAGCATTCACCTGATTGGGCAGATCTGCAACTGCTACTTGATGCCTTAACAGAAACTGAGAAGCAATTAGTTTTGAAAGTAGCCGGGGATCTGGCTGAGGATGATTGTAGAACAACACAGGAGGATGTTAAAGATGTATTTCCCCTTCAAGACCCAGGTTGGGATCCTAATGATGATGAGGGGTTAGGACAGATAAAGAGATACCAAGAACTAATAGTAAAAGGGCTAGAAAGAGCAGTCCCCAAAACCATAAACTGGTCAGCCTTATATGATAAAACAGGGCCCCTCTCAAACACCTTCTGAATTTCTAGATCACCTGCGAGACGCAATGCGCCGACACACCACCCTGGATCCCGGATCTGATGAAGGAACGCAACAATTAATAAATTTATTTTTAGGACAATCCACAGGAGATATCAGGCGGAAACTCCAGAAGATCCGAGGTCCAAACAGCCGGAATTTAGAAACATTATTAGATGAGGCCTGGAGAGCTTTTAGTAACCAGGAAGGAAGGTATATAGAAGGGATGAAGAAACTAGTAGCATTAGTAAAAGAAGGAGAAAAAGGAAAACACAGACAGGGTCCACCAAAACAAGGACCACCCCGACTAGGAAAAGATCAATGTGCATTTTGTAAGAAATTTGGTCACTGGAAAAACCAGTGCCCAGAATTAAGAAAGGGTAGTGAACATAGAAAAGGTGATCAGAAAAAAGAAAAAGGAATTGCTCATGTAAAGGAGGACTGAAGGGGACCTAAGGGCCCTACCCTAGGGGACCCTCTGGTTATAGTTAAACTGGGGAACAAAGAAAAAGAAGTGAAATTTTTGATAGACACAGGGGCAACATTTTCAGTGTTGAATAAGGCCCTAATACCTGTAACCAATGACTATGTTATGGTAAAGGGGGAACTGGCCAATCTGAAAGAGCTTATTTTTGCAAACCATTGAAGTATAAATTGGGAAAACAGTGGGGCATCCACCGATTTTTCTACATGCCTAATGCTCCATCTGCACTTTTGGGCAGAGATTTGCTAGAGCAGCTGGAAGCAAGAATAATATTCAAAAATGGGGAAATTAGTTTGGAGGTAAAGGATCAACAATATGTAGAACTGTTAAGCTTAATGTTAATAACCAAAGAAATTGAAGTGGCAAGGGAAAAAGGAAAATTTTAAGGAAATAATGGATCAAGTATTTCCAGGAGTGTGGGCCTCCAATATACCAGGAAGAGCAAAGAATGCACTCCCAGTGCAAATCAGGCTTAAAGAAGGAGGACAGCCAGTAAGGGTTAAACAATACCCCCTAAAGAAAGAAGATATAGAAGGGGTTAGCCCAATTATTGAGAACTTTCTGCAGCTAGGACTACTGAGAGAGTGTCAATCTGATTTTAATACTCCTATTCTGCCAGTAAAGAAACCTGATGGGTCATACAGATTAGTACAAGATTTAAGGGCTGTTAACAAGGTAACTGAGGACTTGTATCCAGTGGTTGCCAATCCCTACACCTTGTTAACCCGTTTAACACCTGAACTAACTTGGTTTGCTGTTCTAGATCTAAAGGATGCTTTCTTTTGCCTCCCTCTCCATGAAGCCAGCCAGAAAATTTTTGCATTTGAGTGGGAAAGCCCTAAAACTGGAAGAAAAACTCAGCTCACATGGTGTGTGTTACCGCAGGGGTACAAGAACTCCCCCACTGTATTTGGGGAACAGCTTGCCAAGGATTTAGAGTCCTGGGAACCTCCACCAGGAGAAGGACAGTTACTCCAGTATGTGGATGATCTCTTAATAGCTACCCGGACCCAGGAGACATGTGTGGACTGGAAGGCAAGCCTCCTTAACTTTCTAGACCTGCAAGGGTATCAAGTATCCCAGAAGAAAGCCCAAATGGTGAGGCAAACAGTTATTTACCTAGGTTACGAAGTGAGTGCTGGACAAAGGACTTTGGGACAGGATCGCAAGGAAGCAATATTCCAGACCCCAAAACCTCAGACAGTGAAAGAACTAAGAACCTTTTTAAGCATGACAAGCTGGTGCAGACTGTGGATTTATAACTACGGGTTGCTTGTTAAACCTCTGTATGCCTTGATCACGGAAGGGAGCAGAGGTCTTCAGTGGACAAAAGATGCAACCCGAGCCTTCGACCAACTAAAGAAAGCCCTTATGTCAGCTCCAGCCCTAGGACTTCCAAACGTGAGTAAACCATTTTTCCTGTTTTCTCATGAGAAGCAGGGGATTGCCTTGGGAATATTAGCACAGAACTTAGGCCCGTACCGGAGGGCAGTGGCCTATCTTTCCAAGCAACTGGACACAGCAGCTAAAAGATGGCCAGGGTGCCTCAGAGCAGTTGCAGCAGTAGCAATAAACATCCAAGAAGCACGCAAATTCACCCTAGGCCAGAAGATGACTGTGCTAGTATCTCACACAATGTCTGCAGTCCTTGAGGCAAAAGGGGGACATTGGCTCTCCCCACAGAGATTTCTGAAGTACCAAGCCATACTGGCAGAACAAGATGATGTTGAAATTGTGGTAACTAACATTGTGAACCCAGCTTCCATCCTCAGCGGGTGTATGGAAAAACCAGTGATCCACGATTGCCTGGAGACCATTGAAGCCACATACTCGAGCCGCCCAGATCTGAAGGACACCCCGCTTGAGGATGCTGAGACCTGGTTTACTGATGGAAGCAGCTATGTCGTCAGTGGAAGAAGGCATGCTAGGTATGCAGATACCACAAGCAAAGAGGTAATAGAGTCTGGACCATTACCAACTAATACATCTGCACAGCAGGCTGAAATAATTGCCTTAATCCGAGCCCTAGAGCTGGCAAAAGGAAAAGAGATCAACATTTACACGGACTCAAGGTATGCATTCGGAGTGGTTCATGCTCACGGAGCCATCTGGAAGGAAAGAGGACTGCTGAATTCACAAGGCAAGAGTATTAAACATGCACAAGAGATACTGAAGCTATTAGATGCCGTACAGCTACCTGAGAGAGTAGCCATAATGCACATCAAGGCACACCAAAAAGTGAGCTCTGAATTGGCAGAAGGGAATATGCTGGCAGACAGAGAGGCAAAAGAAGCAGCAAAAGGTGAGGTACCTGATAAGGCTGTTGAGGCAGCATTGATTCCAGATGGAAAAGTTTCTATTGAAGGTAAGCCAGTGGACAATAAGAAAGATAAGAAACTTATCAAGGTAGAAAAGGCAAGCTATAACCAGGAAGGATGGGCTGTAACAGAAGAAGGGAAACTTGTAGTACCCTCTGTCCTGGGGTGACTGTGTATCCCCAATCGTCTGTTTGGTGCAGGGGGGAGGGCAAGCGCGGTTTGTTTTTCCCCAGGAAAACTCTGCTCATCGGAGTGACCTTGAAGCGGGGGAGTTGGAACACGGCAAGACGAAAGAAGCTCTGTTGTTTTTTTTCCCCGGCAGTTAGTTAGTTAGTGCTAGCGTAGATAGACGCTGTAGAATAGCTGAAGCTTTTTGGGTTTTTTTCTTCTTCTTTTTTTTTTCCTTTTTTCCCTTTTTTTCTTCCTTTTTGCTTTTTTTGCCCTCTCCTCGGAACTGTTCCAACCTCTCCGGACTAAGGACCTGGGGAAGCACCGGGGGGCCTCCACAGGGGACCCACCCCACCAAGACCAGCCCTGCACATCTCCTTTTCTCCCAGCGTCAGCGGAGACGGAGCGGTGGAGCACAGTGACGACCCTCAAGAGGAGACTTTCTTTAAGTTTGTTATCCCTCCATAAGCGGCACGAAGATCTTGTCATCGGGTATTGTGCTGGGAGTGCTTTGCCTGTTTAATAAACAGGTTTTTTCCACTTCTCTCTGAGGAAATCTTTTTTCCCGAACCGGTTGGAGGAGGGGAGGGGGGCCCCGTGGGAGGGTTTCTCCCAAAATCTGCCTGAAACCACCACACCCTCCTCTTTGTTGTGGTCATTAGTACAGAGGGAACATGAGAAAACACACTGGGGAATAGATGCCCTGTATAACCATTTGAAAGAAAGAATCATGGCCAGGAAATTGCAGGGCACAGTGATACAAGTAACTCATCAGTGTAGTCTTTGCCTCCAAACTAACCCTAAAAATACCCCAAAGCCGAAAGGAGGACAAATTGAGAAAGGTTGTGGACCTTGCCAACAATGGCAAATTGATTTTACAGAACTGCCCAGGAAGGGAGGGTATTGTTACCTATTGGTGTTAACTGATAGCTTTTCAGGATGGCCAGAAGCCTTTCCTGCCAGGACAGCTAAGGCCGGAGAAGTGACCAAAGCACTGTTGCAAATATGTGGCTAGAACTCAAAACAGCGAACTAGATGGGCTAGTACATGATGTACAACCAGGGGATTATGTGTATGTTAAGTCTTTTGCAGAAAAAAACTTGGAACCACAGTGGGAAGGACCATTCCAGGTGCTCCTCACTACCTTCACTGCAATCAAGATCAAAGAACAGAAGGCCTGGATCCATCACTCCCAAGTGAAGAAAGCCCAGAGGGAATTTGGAAGGTCACACCAGGCGATAACGAACTGAAGCTGAAGCTCACTCAGAACAACAAATAAATGGACTAATAGTTATTATGCACATTATGTGGAAAGTTGTAACTATTGTAGTAAATGCATCCAGGCAAACAGACAACTTCACTTGTGTGTATAGGACAAGGTTGCGTCTGTCTTAGGACAGCATGCCCCATCGTAAAGATAGACAACCAAATCGTGAATGAGACTCAATTCAATTTGTGTGTTTGCAATTTTGTTAGAATTAAGGGATGTGATTTTTCCTATCGGGCACTTGTAATATCACATCAATATATAAAGGCCAACCTAGCCACTGTGCAGAAGATACTGCCTGTGCCCATAGGAATGAATTTGACTTTAGTTGCTCAATTGTTGAAACATCATGGATTGAGAGAAATCTTTAAAGAAGTTAGAGATGGAGGGGAAAAGACATTAATTACAATACACCATGACACAGAGACCATCAAAAGGGTTTTTAAAAGGCTTGAGGAACATTTGTCTCATTAGTGGGATGTGCCTTTTAGGTGGTCACTGACAGCAACCAGTATGTTGAATGCCTTAATCCACCCTATAGTTGTGTCGCTTATTTTGGTCAGCACAAGTTTAGTGTTATCTGTTGTAATACTTGTTTAGAATTAGAAGATGCTATGACAAGTGGCAGCTTTAACACCACTGTCAAAGGCGTATGGCTTGGTCTTGAGAGACACTAGCTGTACAGCTTGGATAGATGAGGAAGACTCTGTATACTGAGTAAAAGAATTTACTCATTTCAAAGAAGAAGTGGGGAATGAGACATTAAATTTGAAGAATTAGGGATTTTAGGAAAGTTAAGATAATAAGTGTCTGAATTAGCTGAAGTAGATAGGTAATCTTTGTTCGCAGTTAACAGAAGCCGGATCTTAGATAAGCTGTCCCGGATTTAGTAACTCATTGCTTGTCAGCTTTATGTTTATGTAGCTGTGCTTGTAACGAAAAACAAACTGTGGTAAATAGGACATAAGATAGCTGCAGATTTCCTGCTTAAAGGACCCATGGAACACAGGAAACTGTAAGTTCTACCAAGGAATCATTTGTCACGAATGCATTGAAAAGGTAGAAAGGTCAGGACGAGGAAGACTCATCTTACTTCCTCATTTTGGGTGACCCCTCCCCAGAAGAGACCCCCGACTCATTTTAGGAAACAAAGTACGCATGCTTAATAGCCTTTTTTGCCAAATAGCATACAAAGCGAGGAATGGGAGGTGACAGGGGTATGAATATGTATTTTTATTTGGGTATTCAACACTTTTGTAAATAAAAGGCTTTGTAATCACCTGTGAATTTTGCAGTGCGTATTAGGGAACTATCCCGCGTGCTGCCTGGCCGTAATAAGCATACACTTTCTAACTTTAAACTATTAGAGAGTTTTTGTCCGTCACAGTTGGGTATCAATACTAGATCAATACCCATATTTCTTTAATAAGTCAGTTTGTGGAGTTGGAAGTTTTAATTTTGTGTTTTAACTATTTTGTGTAGCATTATTACTTTAAGTTGCCTCACTATGGACGAATATCAAGTCTTAGTAATGTTTTTAAGGGCATGAGAAGATTTGGTATTACTTATGGATGAGTATAAATATTCCCCGGAAAGGAGAAAGTTTTAGGAAAGGAATATAAACTTATGGACAGATATCAAGTTCTGGTAGTATTTTCGAAGCATGAGAGACTTGGTATCACTTATGGACGGTATACTTCCACAGTATACACCTATGGACAATTTTGTTATTGCTTATTTTAATAATATTAATCTTAAGTTTGCTTAAGTATATCTTTGTTAAACACATTAAGTGTCAAGGAAATTACACTATATTGTATTTTACTTTTAGCAGCAAAAGGTTTTAAATGCTGCTAATTTTCCAATTTATATATTTCAATACCTTTTCTTAACTTAGAAATTCTACCAATTCTAAGTTCTGTTAAATTGATTTCTAGTTTTGCTTTAATTTCATAGAAATTAGGTAATTAAGTTCAATATTGTCAATTTAAAGTATCATTTGTAAAATGGATTTTACTTATCATTATTAATTGTGTTGATTGTATTGTCTTGCTTTAGTAAGTGCCTGCAAAGATCCATATAGGGGGATACCCTTTAGGATTAGGGTGAGAAAAACCTTCCTCCCAGGAGCCTTTGCAGCCACGTTAATATTTCTTAGGTTTCGTTGTTTCATTGGTTTGTTAAGTTTATGTCACCCTGTTTCCATATATGTACACCTGCCAGAATGTTCTTCTTTCCCCTGACCCCCATTGGGTTATTTTTGCCGCAGTAACACACCACTGTAATCCCATTAGTCCCCCCCAGTTCCTAGCCACCCCTCTGCACCATGTTTCCCTATCTCTATTGCACCTTGACCCTCAGAAACACCCCTTTTATCTGGTATATAACCCTGGATCCTTGGCCCATTTTTGGCTCTGGTCCCTGGTCTACATTCGAGGCTGCACCCACGATGCACGCGTCGACAACAAACAGCCCTCGGATTTCCAAACGGGATCCCGTCTCCTCCCCTTTATAATCAGGTCTTTATTAGCAGAGTGCACCGGGCCCCAGAGGCACTGGTCGCTCTCAGGGACACGCAGTAGTGCGATGCTACAGCTGGGTTTAACTGAGGTATGCAAGGCACCCTTCTATCAGGTGACGTGTCAGTTTGCCAGGGTTCATTGCCTGTTCAGTTGTAAAGTCCCAGGCAATGGGAGGTGATAACCACTCTAGGAACCTGCCCAAATCCTTCCACACACACTGCCATCCAGCGACCAGCCGCTTCAGGGCACATTTCAGTATATCCTCACCTACAGTTTGCTTTGTCTTACACCAGGATGACACCAGATTCCACAAACCCCATAGTGTGCCAACAGTATTAGTTATTAGTATTAATAGTATTCATCAGCTTCATATAAGGATGAACAAGGAATGTGGCAGCCTGCATTCTAAAACAATACACATCGTTCCCAGGTAGGGAGAGGGATTCCCGGGATTCCCTCATTGTCCCCAGAAAATAGCTCCCCCAGCACAACAAAGCCATCTGTGTCACAGCAAAGCACAGAGCCACTGTTTGTATTAACACGTTCCCAAACGCAACAAAACAAGGAGATAAGCAGCATACCTGACAAACTCCATGTCCCACACAGGAGCTTGCTGCTCAGTAACTACTATTACTATGGCATGCAAGATATATAACCAGCATTTTTTCAGCCCACATTGGGCACAAAATGAACTGTGGTGGGGTGGTTTTGGCTTCACGCCAGGTGCCCACCAGACTGCTCTATCACTTCCCCTTCTCAGCTGGACAATGGAGAGAAAACAATATGAAAAACAACTTGCGGGTTTTGATAAGGCAGTCTACTAAAGCAAAAGTGAAAGTTTGCACATGAACAAGGAGAGGGAAAAAAGAAAGAATTTATTGTCTAGTTTAGATCAGCAAGCACTGCCTGCCCACTTCCTGGGAAGCAGGGCTTCAGCACAGAAGTTGCTACGAAAGGCAAACGTTGTAAATAAGAAATTCTTCTCCTTCCTCCTCCTGTACTTAGCTTTTATATCTCAGCTGATGTCATACCGTGTCGTGACAGGTAGAAGAATTATAAAAGAAAGGCCTCATAAAATCAGGCCTGCTCTAATAAATTAATAGCTATCCTGTCATCTCTTCTAAGTGTAGTTAAGCAATTTGCAAGTTCCCATGCGAAAACAAACTTGGTAGGAAAGGTTCGTTAGCACAACAACCTGTTCTTGGGTTGAAAAGTAAGTGCATCTGTGTAAACAATTAAATCTGTTCCATGAGAACCCATAAAGGAAAATTGTAAACAACCCGAATCTTAGCATGTACACACAAATACCCTTCTGACCAATAAATGAAGTAGTAAGAAAACTACCAGCCAATCAATGGGTGTTGCACACGAGGTCTGTGAAAACTGTATAAAATGAGTTATGTGAATAAAGAATTGGCTTTCCCCTGCATGAAGATAATGGAGTCTTGGCTGACTTAGTACAACAATAGAGTACAAAAAATCCCTCTGGCCAGTTTGGGTCAGCTGTCCTGGTTGTGTCTCCTCCAAAGATCTTGCCCAACCCTAGCCTACAGATGATGGGGTGGAATGTTGGAGGGACAGCTCTAATGCTGTTGCCAGCACTGAACAGCAGTAGCCAAAACACTAGCATCTTATATTCCTGGTTAGAGGAGTAGGGTGCCAGTTACAACTAAGTGGGTGTAAACCAAACTGTACTGTCTGTGTGTCAGTTCTGATGAACTGTTAATGATGGAGCATTTTCAGTAGCTGCCCAAGGCACAACTGTCATCTCAGACTACAAGATGGGTGTTAAACGAGGTAAGGAAAAAGGCAAACTCTTCGAGGCAGGATAAGGGTTGCTTTTTCTTCACAAATGACTCAGATGTACTAGCTCCCCTCCAGGAAGTATCAGCACAGTCCCACCCATCCTGGGGGGGTAATTTCTGCTAATGGGTCATAATGGACTAAATGGCATTAGAAGAATAGGCAGCTATACTTGATGCCTTATCGGGACTACCTAAAAACAGAGGCCGGACAAAATTAAGGGAATAAAAAGCGGTTATATATATATATATATATATTGAAGGGCCTTCAGGTACATTTTGGGCAGACAAAGCCCCCCAGGGGCTATACCCAAAAATGGACAAGGGATCACGGGTTTTCATACTTTTATAAGTTTGGTCCATTTGCATTCTGAGGGTTAATCTTCCAATTACAGCTTCTGGTAATGAAGTCATTTACCCCAAGTTTGCTCCCCCCTCCAATTCACTTTTGGTTACATTTCTCAGGGCCTGAGGCAGTAGGGTGTCCTTGGATCCCAGGCCTAGAGAGGAACTGTTTTATCTGACCAAAACAGGAAAGCAGTAGCTAACACTCTATATGGAGTTTAGAGTTACACACTAAAGAATTGCACGATTACAAATATAATGAAAAATACAAAAGCATCAAAGACTCCCAAAATATCCCATGACTCACAGTATTACATCATTCCATTGTGAAACGCCCCACCCTGGGGGAGGTACTGAGCATTCCCCACCTGAATTTAAGCATATATATTTGGGTTTGGGGACTTGGGACACCAGCACTCAAGGGATCCGGAGGAAGACCAGAACATGATGGCCTGAGGCATCATGGGCCCATCGAGTTTGGAAAAATCTCTCCCTTGTGTTGCCAGTCCAAATGTATCTGTGACTCCTCTGTTTTTGTAGCCTGATCCACCTGTTTGTTGTTTTGGTGCTCCTCATTAGCCTGACTCTTGGGCACATGGGCATCCACATGACAGACTTTCATAGGTAGCTTCTCTGCATGAGAGGCAATGTCTTGCCATTCTTCAGCAGCCCAGACTGGTCTTCCCCTGGGCTGCCAGTTGTCCTTTTTCCACCTTTCCAGCCACCCCCAGAGAGCATTGGCTACTATCCATGAATCAATGTAGAGGTACAGCTTTGGCCATTTCTCTCTTTCAGCAATGTCCAGGGACAACTGGATGGCTTTGAGTTCAGCAAGTTGGGCCGATACAACTTCTCCTTCAGTAGCTACTGTGACCTGTCATGTGGGGCTCCATACGGCTGCTTTCCATTTTTGGTTCATCCCTACAATGCAACAGGAACCATCAGTGTAAAGAGTGTAGCATGTTTCTTCTGTTGGCAGTCGGATGTACAGTGGAGATTCCTCAGTATGGGTCACCTGTCCCTGCTCCTCTTTGTCAGTCAGACAGAAGTTTTCACCTTAGGGCCAGTTTGTAATTATTTCCAAGATCCCAGGGAGATCTGGGTTTCCAATACAGGTGCGCTAGGTGATGAGGGCAATCCATTTTCTCCATGAGGCGTCGGTGGCGTTGGTGGTATGGTGGGTAGAGGGAACCTTTCCTTTGAACATCCACCTGTTGGGGGTTAAGTTTTCCTGTGGAATTTTTCCCCCCCATAAGTTGCTAGGAGACTAAATACTGATGCTTAAAGGGTGCTTGCCCCGTACAAAAGAAGTGGATCACTTCGTTTAGTGGGGGAGGAAAAGGCTCCCGAGAGCTGAGGGTAGTAGTCTCTCGGCTCTCGGTTTTCCGGTTTTCCGGGGAGGACGGTCGGGCGACGGCTGGCTGCGTGGAGTCCACGGTTAACGGAGGAGTCCGGTCCTGGGAATTCTGTCGTCTGCTGGAGCGCCCGGGAGTTCAGAGCTCTTCGCCTGCCCTGTGGGATTTGGGTCAGCCCGGGTCCAGCTGCCGCAGCTTCTTCAGCACTGCTCACTTTGCCTGCTGGGACAACCCACCGTTTCCAGTCATCAGCCCCGAGTTTCCACCGTTTCGGCTTGGTGCTCTTGGGGTCCCAAGAGATCAGACTGCCCGGGACTTGTGAGACAAAGCCCCTCGGGGTTCTTGGTTCTGTTTATTATTATTATAATTGCTGTTGTTGTTTGTCTGTCCTGTTATATTTACTAGTAAAGGACTGTTATTCCTTTCCTCATAGCTCTGACTGAAAAGTTGTTTTTTTTTTTTATTTTAATCTTCCAAATCATAATAACATGGAGGGAAGGGATTGGAATTCCCCATTCCTAGAGAGGCCCCGCCTCTCCTTAGCAGATACCTGTCTTTTCAAACCAAGACACCACCCTAGCACCAGTAGTCAGGGCGCCAGGAGGACTTGTGCTCCTGTGCCAATCATCTACAAGGTGGCATGGACTCCTTCACAGGCTGACAAGATTACCTTCTCTGTTGGGGTGTTGTTGGCTTTGGACCCTCTGTAACTTTGGCTCCAGAATTGCAGTGGTTGACGCTGAGTCTCACCAGGCACCTTCTGCCAAAGGCTCCAGGACAGACCATTGTTCCCGGCTGCAGAGTAGAGCATATTCTTCACCTCTGGTCCTGTCCTGACTGGGCCAAGGGCTATCGCATGAGCAATCTCCTGCTTGAGATCTGGGAGAAGGCTTGCTGCTGTTCAGGGCCCCAGTGGAAATCATTCTTTTTGCATGTTACCAGGTAAAGAAGGCTCACAATCTGGCTGTACTCAGGGAATGTGCATTTTCCGGAAACCTATGGCACCTAAGAAGGCTTGAGTTTCCTTCTTGCTGGTTGGTAGAGATATCATTGTGATCTTATTGATGACCTCAGTGGGAACCTCACACCGTCCATCTTGCCACTTTACTCCCAGGAACTGGATCTCTTGGGCAGGTCCCTTGACTTTACTCTTTTTGATGGTGAAGCCGACTTCCAGGAGAATCTGGATGATTTTTTTTCTCCTTTCTTAAATACTTCTGCTGCCGTGTTCCCCCACACAATGATGCCACCAATGTACTGCAGATGTTCTGGAGCCTCACCCTTTTCCAGTGCAGTCTGGATCAGTCCATGGCAGATGGTGGGACTGTGTTTCCATCTCTGGGGCAGTGGGTTCCAGGTGTACTGCACTCCTCTCCAGGTGAGGGCAAACTGAGGCCTGCACTTTGTTGCCAGAGGAATGGAGAAAAATGCACTTGCAAAGTCAATAGTGGAATACCACTTCGCTGCCTTGGAATCCAGCTCATACTGGAGCTCCAGCATGTCTGGCACAGCAGGGCTCAGCGATGGAGTTACTTCATTCAAGCTACGATAGTCCACTGTCAATCTCCATTCTCTGTCAGACTTGCGCACAGGACAAATGGGGCTGTTGAAGAGTGGGCCTTGCTGACCCCCCCCCCCCCCCCCCCATGGCTCTCCAGCTCACAGATCATCTTGTGGATGGGGATCATGGCATCTCGATTTTTCCAGTACTGCCAGCAGTGCACTGTCAAGGTGGAAGTTGGTACTTATTGTTCCTCCACCCTCAGCAGTCCAACTGCAGGAGGATTCTCTGACAGTCCAGGCAAGGTGTTCAACTGCCTAATGCCCGCTGCCTCCACAGCAGCTATCCTAAAAGCCCACCTGAGTCCTTTTGGGTCTTTGAAATAGCTGCTCTAGAAGAAATCTATGCCCAGAGTACACAGGGCCTCTGGGCCAGTCACAATTGGGTGTTTCTTCCACTCCTTCTCAGTCAAGCTTACCTCGGCTTCCAACAGGGTCAACTGCTGCGATCCCTGTCACCTCAACAATAGAAACGGGTTCTGCCCCCATATGTCCCGATGACATTAGGGTACACTGCGCACCAGTATCAACCAAGGCTTCGTATTTTTCTGGCTCTGATGTGCCAGGCCATCCAATCCACACAGTCCAATAGACACGATCCTCCCGTGCCTCTACCGGGCTAGAGGCAGGGCCCCTTTAGCCCTGGCTATCATTCTCTTCCTGGGCATACATTCTGGAGGTTCCTTCAAGGGTATCAGACATATAATCCTCCCTTTGTTTATATCTGACAGCTTGGTAATGGGAGACTGAGGCTACCTTCACTTTAGTGGAACTCCCTTGGTTAGTGTTTTCCTCCTTGAGTTGACACACCCATGCTGCCAGGACAGAAGTGGGTTTTCCATCCCACCTTCTCATATCTTCCCCATGGTCACACAGGAAGAATCACGGGTCAGCTCGTGAGGTGTACCCCCACTCCCTAGCTGAGGGATGTCGGGTTCTTTTGTTGGGGCCTGTGACTTGCACTGGTGCCACACTGTTCTATCTCACCTCCTCCTTCATCTCCCATATCTCTTCTTTGAGGTCCTTAACCACAGCAGAGATATGAGCCTGCATTGAGACACTGACCACACTCTCATAATTCCTGAGCTTGTTTGCTTCAGAACCCACTATCTATTGGTTGTCCTAGGCACTAATCATTCCAATGAAGGTGATGTATTGGGATGGCCCTAGATTTGTCAGGTTCCACAACATTTGCCCTGTGCACCTGACCTTGTCAGGGTCATTATTGTGCTGTCCGTCCGTTCCAAAAAGCACCTCTAATACTGACTCTTCCCTCATGTGTTGGATCCCTTTCTCAGTGGTCTTTCAGGGCATTCTCTGATGGTGCTCCTGCATTAGGTCTCTGTGAACAAACCTCTCTCTTACAGTCATTAAACGTGGCTTCCAGAGAGGAGAGGGCCCTGGCTCCCTCACGAACACCCGATCAATACCTGCATCCTGGGTCACGGATCACAAATTCGTTGCCTCACCACTATCCGGTTGCACGCCTGGACCCATAAGGTCCCAAACCCTAAGTAACCAGGCTGAATAAGCCTCACGCCCCTGTCGCACAATGTCTTTTTGCAGATTACGGAGCATGTCACGCGACAGGGACTCAGTGATGATTTCAGGTTCCGGCTGCCTTGCTGGTTGCAAGGGTCCTGGTACCTCATCATCAATAACTGGGCACACTGATTTAGTCTTATACTTCCTCCTCTACACAGAGGTGACTGCTGCTGGCTGTGGCTGCCCTTGTGGTTCAGCTGGAACCTGAGCGGTTGTAATGTCTGTGGGTTCTACTGCTGCACCATCAGACTCTCTCCCTTTGAGGCAGGGGGAGGGTTTCCCACCAGCTGGGGAAGAGTATTCCCTCAGCATCTGGCGCATCCCCTCCGATACCCCCATCCAACCAGGTGGTTAATTTCTGAGGTGGGCTGTTGGGCAGTGTCAGGCTGTGGGGCAGCATCAGGCTCTGGGGCAGCATCCCTAGTCTCTAGGGTAGATCTTAGAGTGGTTACATGTTGCTGTGTGTTATTTGGCTTCATATTGTATTTCATTTTTATATTGGCTTTTATAATGGTTTCTTCTGTACCCCCCTGTTCCCCTAGAAAATGTAATATCCCAAAGTTTGTCCCTGCCCTTCCCCCAGCCCATCTCCCCAGTCCCCTTTCTGGAATGTAATCCAACCCTGTTCCACTCCCACCTTATCCCTGATTGGGCATTGGCTTATCCCCGCCTTTAGCCCCTTCCCTAGATATAAGTCCCACACCATGCGGCCCCCTCGCTCTCTTGGTTCGGGCAGTGAGACGGGGCTCCTGACCCAGGCTGGGGCAGGACCACAGAAGAAAGACTGAATAAAGCCCTGGTTTCTCCCCGGATCAAGTGCAGACCTTCCTTTGCCATCGACGGGGTCTTGCTCTCTCTCCTAAGGGAAAGGTTCTCGGCCGCCTCCTGGCTTTTGGGACCCTGAGGAAACCCCTTCCAACTGCAGTTTGTCTCTCGAGCTAGTCGGGGTGAGAACGGAGCCGGAGAGCTCCGTGAGAGAGACAAGCCACAGTTACACAAGGCAATCTCACCTTGTCTCAGAATGCTAAATAGAATAGGTCTATCAGCAGCACCAGCCATTGTACGATATAATTAGCATCTAGAGAATATTTGAACCCTTCAAAAGCTGGTAGGGTAGGCCCAAAGAAATGGGCGAAGGACTGGGAGAAAACTTCACACTTTCCTCTCAATGCCCTCAGGCCCCACCATTAGGCACCAAAATCTGTCCTGGTTTGAAGGGCAGTTGTCTGCCAAGGAAGACAGGAACCTCCCTTGGAATCGAAAATGTGACCCCCTTCCCTCCAAATTATTATAACTTTAAAATTATGGGGCTTTCAGGCAAAGATATGGGAAAAGGAATAACAGTTCTTTACTAGAATATATATATATAAGACAAGGCAAAAAACCAACAACAGCAGCAACAACAAACAAAAACAGAAACCCAACAACAGCTTTCTCTCAGCTGTCTAGCACTTTCCCCTTCTGTGCAGCTATGGTCATAGCCAACAGGGGCACTGTTGGCTCCTGGCTGGGCAGGGCAGGTGCAATGACTACCCCACGGCTGCAGGGAGTGCTGTGGCGCGAGCTCAGCCACCACACTGCACATGGGTAATGGTGGGCAATCTGGCAGAAGAGATAAAAAAGGGGCTCCCTTTACAAACTCACAGGGGCAGCTGGTCTCAATGCCTCTCCGGATGGTGAATTGGACTGTAGCAGGAGCCTCGGAGCAGCAAGCTGGAATGGCAGAGGCGAGCAGACCCTGGGGTGGAAAACAAAGTATAGCAGAAACTCCACAGGCGTAGCAGGAACCATGAGGGGGTAAGGCAGACATGGGGTGTTGGGTTAAAAGGTAGCAAAAACCCTGAAGCCGCAGCAGACAAACAGCAGGGCTGGGCAGTTGTAATGCAGTGGCAGCCAGGCTTCTGCAAGCACCTGCTGCACACAGCCAGGAGATGCCCCCACTGGGAAGGGGTGGGTGGTTGGGGTCTCCTGCCCAGTGAGGTTGGGTTTTGGAAAGCTCCTCAGCACGTGTCACCTGCTCCTCTTCTTCTTCAGAAGATAGTCCAAACCTCTCACCTTCAGGCCAGTTTGTGATGATTTCCAAAATCCCAGGGTGATTAGGATCTCCTGTCTGGGCTCACTGTGTGATCAGAGTGATCCACTTACTCTACGTAGCATTGGTGGCATGATGTGTAGAAGGAACCTCTCCTTTGAACATCCAGCCTAGCATGGGTAGTTGGGGTGCTAGAAGCAGCTGTGCTTTGGTGCCAATCGCTTCTAAAGTGGCTCAAACCCCTTCATAAGCTGCCACAATCTCTTTCTCAGTTGGGGTATAGCTGGCCCTCAGATCCTTTGTATCCCTGACTCCAGAACCCCAGCGGCTGTCCTTGGGTCTCCCTGGGTACTTTCTGACAGAGGCTCCAGGAAGGACCATTCTCCCTGGCTGGCTGCACTGTGGGGCACGTTCTTCACATCCTGTCCTGTCCTGACTGGCCCAAGGGCTACTGCATGGACGGTCTCCTGTTTGATCTGTTCAAAGGCTTATTGTTGTTCAGGGCCCCACTGGAAATCATTTTTCTTCCACGTCATGAGGTAGAGAGGGCTTCCATTCTGACTGTACTCAGGGATATGCATCCTCCAAAAGCCCACAGCACCTAGGAAAGCCTGTGTTTCCTTTTTGCTGGTCGGTGGGGACACAACTGGTATTTTGTTAATCACTTCCATTGGAATCTGGTGACATCCATCTTGCCACTTGACTCCTAGAAACTGAATTTCCTGAGCAGGTCCCTTAACCTTACTTGATTTAATGGAAAAAGCAGCTTTCAGGAGAATCTGCATTATCTTTTCTCCTTTCTCAAAGACTTCCCCTGCTGTGCTCCCCCATACAATGATGTCATCTATATACTGTAGATGTTCCAGAGCCTCGCCCTTTACCAGTGCAGCCTGGATCAGTCCATGGCAAATGGTGGGACTGTGTTTCTGCCCCTGGGGCAGTGGGTTCCAGGTGTACTGCAAACCCCTCCAGGTGGAAGCAAACTGTGGCCTGCACTCTGCTGACAAAGGAATGGAGAAAAATGCATTGGTGTTATGGGCTTAGGCTTCTCAGTGAATTTCTTCCCATTATCATTGTGGAGGTGCTGGGAGGGGAAAGGGGTAACTCCTAGATGAATAGCCAGCAATACAATAGACACAAAAGGAATAGCTAATACCCCTGGGATACCAACACAATTGTTTTGGGGAGGGGAGAGGAACAGGAGGTTGGGGAGTTTTAGCTGGGAGGAGGGGGGGGGGGCTCTTCCACTAATCGGATCTGCGAACTGTCGAACTGTCGCGTGGTGCCGTGGGAGGTTGTGCACTCTGACCCGTGGGGGGCTTTGCTGCGCTGCAACTCAGCACTACGATTGAGTTCTGCCTACCTTCCCCACCTGTGCCCGTTGCTGCTGAGAAGATTCCAGCCGCCAGCTGTCTGCCGCCCGCACCTCGACCACTACTAGCACTGAGACCAGCTGCCACCTGCGTGAGTTTGCAGGAACCTTTTTGAAAGGGGAAGCACCCCCTTTTTCTCTCTCATCTCAGTGCCAGCCCAGGCCACCTGGGGAGGTTCCAAACTTGCATCAGAGCAGCCCCTGCCAGCTGTGAATCAGTTACTGCAGCTTTTTTCTTGCCTCTCCTTGTGATGTCCTTTTGGGTCTTTGAAATACCCACTCCTGAGGTAATCTATGCCGAGGATACACAGGGCCTCTGGACCAGTCACGATGGGGTGTTTGTGCCATTTCTTCCTGGTCAAGTTCACTTTGGCTTCCAGTACAGACAGCTGCTGTGATCCCCCTGTCACCCCAGAAATAGAGATGGATTCTGCCCCCACATTTCTCAATGGCATTAAAGTACATTGTGTGCCAGTGTCAACTAAAGCCTTATACTTTTTTGGGTCTGATGTGCCAGGCCATCGGATCAATGCAGTCCAATAGACCCTCTCGTCTACCTGGCTAGAGGCAGGGCCCCTCTAGTTCTGGTCATGGTACTTATTGTTCCCTTCCTGTAAATATGACCTGGAGGTCCCTTCAAGATGACTGGACATAATATCATCACTCCTATACTGCCAGGAGTCTATCCTCGTGGAGCGTACCCTCCCTCCTAAGCTGGGGGATGCCTGCTCCTAATAGCAGAGACTCTCGTCTGTCCTGGCGAGATATGGAAGATTCCCTCCTTAAGCTCCTCTCTTAGTTTCTGGTAGCCCTCTTCAATTTTCTCTTCCAGGCTCCAGACATGCTCAGCCAGTTTCGTTTCCACAGGCAAGACGTGGGCCTGTAACGGGGCGGCGACAGTGTCTTCATAAATGCTGAGTTGACTAACCAATGCGCCCACCTTATCTTCTCCCTCCCTCCATTGCAGCGTCGCTAAGAAACAGGAATATATTTCTGACCACCCGAGCTGAGCGAATTTCAGCCACATTTGTGATGGGTACTGGACACCGTCTGCACTTTTTGGGAATCCCTTGTCCTGTGGAAAAATTATCTCCAGCAGGGCTAATTACCTCAGGCATCGGATACCTTGCTCCATCATGTTCCACTGTCCTTGCTGCACATGCAAGTCCTCCTCACAAAGGTGTCTTTCCCTCACACTTGACAGAAGTTGTTGCCAGAGGCTGAGAGTTTCCTGTCTTTTCCCAATCCCCTGGTCAATAACCACACTTTGGGACAGGGATCCCAGTTGCCTGGCTTCACTACCATCTAGAATTGTATCATTAGCCATGGCATCCCAGATTCAGAGCAGCCAGGTCAATAGGGACTCATTTGCCTCCGCATGTGAACTCTCTACGCAGCTCATGCAGCTTTCCCAGGGACAGGGATCGAGTGATATTTTCTGGCTCTGGCTCTTCTGCTGGATGTGAAGGTCCTGCCTCTTCCTCGTCATTCACTATGTGGATTTTCTTTTCTGAACAAGGGCGACTGCTACCAGCTTAGGCTGTCGTTCTGGTTCAGCAATGGTTTGCATGCATACAGCGCCTGTTGATTTGTTTCCTTTTCCCTCTGGCTCAGACGTGGTTTGTGTGGACATGGTTCCTGTTGATGTGTTCCTTTTCTCCTCCTCCTGAAAGTGTTGTACCATACCAAGCAGTGTCTGGTAAGCAATGGCCAGGGCCCAGCAGGTCGCTGTGAGTTGTCCATCTCTGGAGCTGTCAGAGCCTTTTCCCTTCACATAACTTATTATTCTAACAGGGTCCTGCAGTTGTTCAGAGGTGAACTTCCAGATCATTGGAGAAGTCTTCCAAATACTGGCCCATCTCCTTTGACATCCCATGCCATTCAGGATTATCTACTCCCAGGGCAGGCCTCCAGACAAATTCCCTAGAAGCCTCTGTCCTGACTCTAAGCATGGTGTAGACAGTGCAAGCCGTATAGAGAAAACTTAGCAGAACTAACAAGAAGATTATGCTGTCCTTAACATCTAGAGGGAACTCAACATTCTCAAAAACTGTTGTAGCAGGCCTGAAGGGCTGGAAAAAAACATTCTCTCCTCTTCATCCCACAGGCTTGATGCCTTCTATTTTTCAAATCCTGTACTGCATTAGTGCATAACGCTAAACTCCATAGAAAGTGTTAGCTAACTGTCTTCACATTTTGGTCACACAAAACAATCCCTCTCAGCCTGAGATCCAAGGACACCCTACTGCCTCAGGCCCCGGAAAGTATAAACAAAAGTGAATTGGCGGGGGGGACGGGGAACGGGGACCCCCCGCCCACACACACACGCAAATTGAGGGCATATGACTTCACTACCTGAAGCTGTAATTGGAGGATTAACCCCTGATATGTAAATGGACCAAACTTATATCAGTCTGAAAAACTCCTGACCATCATCCATCTTGGCTGTAGCCTCTGAGGCTTCTGACTGCCCAAGGTCTACCTTCTGAAGGCCTTTAATAAATACCTACTTTTATTCTCTTAACCTTGTCTAGCCTTTTCCAGGTAGCCACTCCAAGGCATCAGGCTGAGTGCGATTATTAATGAGGCCCCAGAGGTAGCAGCCCCGACTAGGACAGGCAAACAAGACAGAATATACATTCCAAATGAAACTTATTGCCTCTGATGTTATCATGCCATAAACGCAGTAAATCAGCAAAGCAATTCTGATTCCTCTCCTGATCGTAAAGAGAGCATCGTGATGGGCAAATACTTCCCCCTACGCAGATATATGTACACAGTACAACATGCACGTGAATACACCGAGAAATATGATGATCAGGAAAGTTTATATACCCCAATACACAAAGGCTTTAGAACAAAACTGTAATTCCGACCTCTCTCGAGCCTCACATTGGGTGACAAAAGATGTGCTGGTTTAAATGTAAACCGTCAGGAGAAATGAACCCCATTCAACTGCCTCAAGAGAGATTAGCGGTCGGAGTTACAATTTACTAAACAGTTTACAATAAATACAGTGATACAGAGAGAACTGGTTTTAACCCACAGAGTATAAACTGGCACCCTGCTGGGCAGAGTGATGGTCGCAGTCCTATCAAGTGGTGGCCACAGTCCTGTTGAAGTTTTGGTCCTCCTTCGGATCTGTCGAGTGGTGGTGTCCAAAGTCCCCAAACCCAAAGATTAGACATGCTCAGGTTCAGGTGGGAATGCCGAGTACCTCCCTCAGGACAGGGAGTTTCACAGTGGAGGAATGTAATACTGTGAGTCATGGGATATTTTGGGAGTCTTTGATGGTCCAAGTCACTGCAGCTGCCTATGATCCTAGTACCAATTGATTCCATTATGGCCCAGTAGCAGAGATGACCCCTCAGGCTGGGTGGGAATGTGCTGGTGCTTCCCCAGAGGGGAGTTATCATGGCTAAGTCATTTGTGTGAAGAAAAACACTACCCTGCCTGGGAAAGGTTGCCTCTTCTCCCTTATCTCATTTAACACCCATCTCGTAGCCTGAGGTGTTGGGTGTACAGTAGGCAGCTACTGCAAGTAGCAGTTCATCAGGAATGACATAGAGGGTGGTACAATACAGTTTGCTTACATGCACATAGTGCTAAACTGGCACCCTACTCCTATAACCAGGACACCCAGGTCCAAGAGGAGGTGGATGCTTCCAACACAGTGCACCATGGTGAATCCACCCTTGGAAAGCATGCATGTAGCCTCACACACAGTATCTTCTACAGTTTTAGCAGCAGCCTACATGGGCTTTCTGTATGTTGCTGTACCACTGCCAAAGAGCTAAGACTTTGCTTCCTACAAGACCTGAGAGGACTGCTAAGCGCTTCCAGCTTCACGCTTCAAATGAACAGGCAAATCACCATCTATCACTGAAATGCTGTTATCTGGCTGAAACATTTCACATACTTGCATTTCAGAGAGTCACCGTTTCAACTTGCAGAACTACTTCCCCTCAGTAAGACGCGCAAGACAGAGGTGATATCCCCATGACAAATCTTTATTGTGCAAATGCTGCTCAAAGCTTTTATTACCTTCCACAGGCACGCGGCAAAAAAAAGTGATTCATCAAAAGCCGCTGGATTGATGGGCAACAGATGAAATCCATTCAGCGGCGATTCGTACACGTGCAGCAACTCTTGCGGTGCCAAAATCTTAGCCAGGCGGCCAGCCCACCTGACGGCCACCCAGAACGGGTAGATGTATGCGATAGACAGACTGCCCACCCTCGGGCCCTTCATCCACAACCATCCGGAATCCATTGGTCAGGCCCAGGGGAGCAACACACATCTCGCCAACAATCATTACATGCCCAAGAAGCTGGAGAAGGAAGTACAAACCCATAAATAAGTAAAATAAAAAGGACTAAAGCAACACATAAAGAGGGGAGAGGGCAGGAAGGGAAGGAACGAGAGCAGAGAACCACCCAGAGAAAGCAGCCAGCCAACTCCTAGCAGTTCAACCATTGCACGTCAAAATAATGTCCGTCCGACCGCCGGCAACTAAAACTTTCCAAGAAAAGCTACCAAGACCAATTATGCACACTATAGGGGCAAAAGAGAGCTGGGCATTTTTTCTCAAGATAGACAGCAAAGGACTACAAAACAGCCACAGAAGCTGACACTGTCTCCATGGTTGAAAGCCCCCATTGTGTCTTCAGGCAACATAACCAAACCTGCTGGAAAACAAACTTTAGGCTGCCTTTTGCATAGGTTTAGAAAGTCTTTCAACATGGCCTTCATAGCTTAAAGCAAAATATCCAGCACCTCTCCACCAGCTTGGCCCTTCCTTGCCCCTGACCTGCCAAAAACCCCAATGCCTCTTCCCCATGTTAGAAGTACTACTACTCTGACTCTAAATCACGACAATAGGCACCAGACCGCACTCCAAAACAACACTGCATTTTGCACCACAAGTACATACCCTGGGACCAGCACTGCTTTATAGCACTGCTTTTAGTCAAAAAGCTCAACTCCATTACAAGCTAGAGGCAAAAGATTATAGCGCCAGAAAACCCAAAGTAGCCTACTGTGCGCCCCTTCAAGGGGGAAAGGGGGGATGGGAAAGAGTCTAGTAAATGAGGAACTATCTACAGGTACAGTTTCGCATACAGAAAACTCCCACAGTACTTACAGATTCACCAGAATCTCCTGCTTCAGACAACTCAATAACTGGCTCCTCAAGCATGACTAGGAAAAGCGTCGCGTCTAGGGGCGAACGATCACGGAACCACAGCACTGGAGGAAGAGCAAACAGTTAAAACATAACTGGCTACAGAGAAAGCTAATAGCTTATGCAAACCCATCTGAACTCCTAGAGAAGCAGATTACCAGATACCCCAAACACAAGCCAGAACATTGATTTTTCTTGCATGAGTATTATGCTTTCGATACCCAAATTATAGTATATTTACAGAGCCCCATCCAGAAGTAGGATTCGTCATGCAAGACCATGGGGGAAGGAGACAGGCCACTATTTGCAATTAACAATCTCCAGCATGGTTTGGTTCGGACTGATTCTTTCCTAAGCAGTTTTTCTATTGGATGTGGTCCACGCAGAGACTGGAGACAAATGGCTTAACTGAATCAGCAAAGAGTTTAGTGAAGTGGAAGAGCAGCGGCCATTCATTATCCACAGGACAGGGAGCTCAAGTATCAAACACACGCATAATGACAGGAAGCCTGCAAGTGCATAGGACGAGTCTGTCTTCTAGACTGCATGCAAACCCCACCTTCATAAGCAGAAGGAATCCCTAACTGCTAACTTTCAGCATTTTAATAACTAAATCATATGGGATATTACCTTAAAGTTAGCATCGCACAGGCAACGGCTGCATTGTTTTATCCCCGGTTTAAGCAGCTCACTCAAGTTCCCAGCACCAGCATCCGTGACCCTTGCAAGCATGCTGTTATCACGGTCTTACTTCCCCACAGAAACGAGTTCTGGAAAGCTATGGCAGCCTGCAGGATGACCACTTTGTAATTTTTTTTTATTTTCTTTTTTAACTAGAGAAAGACGTAATTCTTTGCCCCCATAATCCAGTTTAGGGGTTCAGAACCAAAGCCTAGCACAGCGAAGCTGTGAAACCTCATCGATGCTGTTAGGAGACACACTGAGACCAAGTTACCGTCGGAGGTCCTTCTCTGCGCGTGCACACGACACGGTGGGGGTGGGATGCGAGGCGAGTCCGGAATACACCAGCAACCCAGTACGCCCGCGGCAGCCGGAGGGGTGGGGGTGCGGCACAGAAAATGCCATGGGGATGGTGCAGTAGAGAGCGCCACAACCCAGAGAGGCCCCGTCCGTCCCGCGTCCCTGCACCCACCCGCAGCAGCAGCAGCAGCAGCAGCAGCGCCGCCGCGCGCCCGGGCACCGCGCCCCGGGTGTCCTCGGCTCAGATGCCCGCAAGCGCGGGAGGAGGGGGAGGGGAGGAAGGGAAGACGAACCGCGCACAGAGAGCAAAGCCGCGGCTACCTCCTCGTCCCCTTCGCTGACGATACCAGGAAAACGCCTTGCTATGAACTTTCCGAAGACAATAGTGGCGCCACCACAGCAAGAAGACAGCACCCCGATACTCTCGCAGGCAAAAGACAACGCCCGTCTCCGCCCCGACACTTCCTCCACTAAGCCCGGCCCTCCGCGGCGCCCATTGGGGCGACGGATCGTGGCCCGCGTCTCGATTTGCTGTCTCGCCTGTCTTTTTCGCTTTTCCCCGCCCCCTTGGCGGGTCCGTCCTCGTCGACCTGCTGCCCGCGGGGCGCGGAGGGATCTGCCCCGTGTAGTGAGTGCTGCGACCCTGAGGGCGGCCTACGAGGTCGCGGAAGACGCTGTAGTAGCTACAGCTACGATTTCTTGTTATTTGTTACCGCATCAAGTCCACCCCAAAGGTGCCTGGGCCTTTTCGGTGCTGCTCCCTCCAGTCAAATGTCTGCTTTGGCTAGGGCAGGGCAGGCCTGGCCTTAACTTCTCAGGACATTTTGAAAAACCAACAGAAGTTGCTCTACACTGTTTGCTGGATGCCTCACTTCCAGTGCAGATGTTTCTAAGCTGTACATCTCATGGAAGGAAATAAAATAGAAAGCGTGCGTTTGGCACTGCTGGCTTGAGGGCTCAAGATAGTAGGATTTGCGTTAAGCTGGATAGGAGGCTTTTAGAAAAATAGGCAGTGCCCTCAAGGCTGCCCAAGGGTGGTCTGTGGTGCCCTGCAGTCCCGGGGATAGTGAGCGCCTTGAATGGTCCACACAACTGTCTTACAACATATATAAACCCTGCTTTCCTCTATATCGGGCTAAGGATATCCCTGGCCGCCTTTGCGGCAAGGGCACATTGTCCTATTTTGCAAAGCTGCTTTCCAGCCGATCGACCTCCAGCATGTACTGGTGCATGGGGCTGTGCCTCCCCAGGTGCAGGACTTGTGTATCCACAGGTTCCTCAGGTGGTCTCAAAACAGATTGTTTCCTATGATGGAAGGGACTTTGTTCCCCAAGTCCCTGCCTTGAGGTTCAGGGTCTCAAGAGGTTTGGTAACTGTGCCAGTGAAAACAAAGGAGAATGACTCGCCCAGTACCACAGCCTACTCCATATTGCTGGCCACTAGACCTCCTGGCTTATTTATCAGCAAGGGGGAGTGGAGGTGGGTTGGCGTACGCTTTCTTTAGTCTTATTTTCTGACCAGTGCACCTGTGGAAGCCCATCTTATGATTCTTTACATCCCCTGCCAAATACAGATCCAGCTTTGCCTTAGCTTTTCTGATCCCATCCCTACAGACCTTGGCAGCATCTTTAGATTCTTCCCAGAGTGCGTGTCCCTGCTTCCACTACCTATGCATTTCCACTTCATGCTTCAGCTCAAGCAGAAGAGAAGGCCCTTACTCAGCAACGCTCATCTCCTGCCTAACTTGCCTGATTTCTTACATCGACCTCATCTTCCTAATCTGGTGGCCTATAGGAGATACCAACCACAAGGTTTCCTTTGTTGGCTTGTGTGGGATGATGACCATGGAGCCAGGAAAGGGCTAAGGCTTACTATATATGGCCTAAACCGTGTACCCTCCACGTTATCTTTCCTGATGGAGATCCACATAGCTGACGTCAAGAAAGGACAATGTGGCCGAAGAAGGAGTTCATGGGCAGCTAGGATAGCCATATTTTGGCTCTGATGAACGGCATGAAATGGAAAGAAGTCTTAAGAGCAGAACTTTGAAGGACACCAAGGCCAAAAAAGTAACCTTTGCCCGATTAAGGGTCATTTAAGTATTAAAACGCACACTCATGCATATGCTAATAAGCTTACTGAAGTACATGCTACCACATATATGATTATATTACTCAGCTCTCCAATTAGATCATGCTATACGTAAGGAGGAGAAGGCTGGGCTGTGTATAACGAGGGTAGAAATTTCAGCTAGGTAGCAGGAATTCCCAAGAGATGTCGGAGACAGTTGCCGGTCTGTTCTCTTCTCCCTCCTCTGAAGTGGGGACACCCTTTTGGGAAACTTCTACATTCCATTGCTATTATTAGTATTGCATGGATTAGCACGATGTTATTAGAGCTCTACCACAGTTAGTGCGTTTCTCAATGGCAGTTCCAAATCTCTATTTCTGTAACTTCAGAAAACCACTCTATTCTTGAATCTGCGCTCGCAAAGGTTCTTAGAGAACGCAACCAGATTCACAGTGCTGAACTGGTTGTAATTGGAAACTAAGCCTAACCCCACTCAGTCCCTCTGATCTCTGAGGACCAGCTGGAACACAAGGGGATTTATTTTCTGCCAAATGTCTTACTCTTAACTATTACAGTGTGTTAATTGGGTTTATACTGTGTTTCATTTGGTTTGTAATGTTTCCCCTGTCCCCCCTTGGAAACTGTATCACATGGTTTGTCCTTGTTCGGCCGCGCCCATCCCCCACACTGGAATGTAACTCAACTCTGTTCCACTCCCACCTTATCCCTGATTGGGTAGTGGCTTGTCCCTGCCTCTAGGCCTGTCCCCCCTCGGGGAAAAAGCCCTGGCACTGGCGAGGGGGCTGGCACTCTGGCACCGGTGAGGACGGGAAAATAAAGCTATAAGTCCCCCATGGACAAAGAGCAAGCTCTTTCCTTCTGCTATTGGCGGTCGTCTGGGTCTCACTAAAGAAATACCACACAACGCAACAGCTTGGCTTCTAATTTTCACCCATAAGTTCTCAACCTGTTCATCGCTGTCTTTCAAAGACAGCTCTGTAGAGGATAACCCTCTTCTTTTTGGTTTACCTAGAGGGTCACCTCTGCCTCTCCTTACTTCTGACCAGTTTATAGCCATTGATTGCGAGCTCCAGTCATTGAGTTGTCCCAGCACATTTTTACTATAGCGATTACATTGTGTCCTTGGGTGACTTTATGATGCTTGTATCCCCAATCGTCTGTTCTGTTTGTGCTGTATATTGAGTTCTGTGCCTTTAAGACTAGTTCTGGGAGCAAAGGAGAAGCAAGAAGAAGCGCAGAGTTTGGTTTGAGAAAACCGCCAGACTCCTCCACATTCTTCTCCGGACTGGGTGTTCGGCTGAAGCTCGGAGAGACTGCAGGACAGAGATCTTTTTGCTTTTAGTTAGCTTTAGCTAGCTAAGGCAGAGAAGTTCCCTAGACTGTTCTTTTTATCTTTTTCTTGGAGCTGTTTAAACCTCCTCTAGACTGAAAAAACCCAGGGGATCACCAGAGGGGTTGAACCTGTGGCCCACCAGTGCCTAGACTTTGGCATTTTCCAGCAGTGCCGGAGGGACTGGGACTGATAAGAGACTGAGAGAAAGCCGAGCTACACCTACAATAAGAACTTTCTCAATTTGCCATCTCACTCCAGAATGGGAGGCTTTATTGTTTCATATTATTCTTTCTTTGTACTTGTAGGCACTTTGTTTGTAAAGTAAAATAGTTTTTTCCACTTTTCTCTGAGGAAGTTCTTTCCCAGACCGGTTAGGGGAAGAAGCCGTTTGTTTGCTCCCCAGAGATACCCTATTCAGGGGTTTTCTCCCAAATTTGCCCTAAACCAGGAGAATAGCTTCCTTTTATTGGTGCCCAACGCGTGGCTCGAGAGAATAGAAAAAACTTGTATTGATTATTGATTGCATTTTAGTTGTCCTTTGTGTGGGGATAAAACGGTCAGTAGCCATGTTGCTCCTTGAATTCCTAATGTCTCTTATAATAGAGCCCTTTCTGTGTTTCTGTTCCCTAGGCTTTTTTGAGGTTTTAATACCTTTGTGGTCCCTAGGTTTGTTTCCTTATCTGGAAATAGCTCCAGTGTTCCTTAACACATAAATTTTACACTAGGGGTGCATGAATTAGGATAGCTATTTTGTTGGGCTCAGTGATTATGATTTCTAGGAAGTTTATAAAGGTACTGGAGTTTGTGCCAGGTATGTATAGTTTATGGTTTCTTCGTCCTACCCTGCATCCTAGTTCCAGCACCATGTCTTAAGGATTTCTCAATAATTGCACCCAGTTTGTTAGAGGAGGAGTAGGGGATGAGGCTTTTCAACCTCTCCTTTCCTTCTTCTCTTTTGATTCGGTTACATCAGTTTTAGAGAATGTTCACTGTCCCCTGAATGTTAAAGATACCACCTTCCTGGTATTTCATCTGATGAGCTTCCTCTATATGGTTTGTAGCTTGTCTAGAATGAGGGCTGGGATTTCCCGAGGGGCTAATGAGACTGCTGACCCAGAAATAAACCCAAAAGTAGACTCAAGTGTAGAAAATCCAAAAGAGTGTTGCACAAAAATATCAGTGTACAAACAATCTCTATATGCAACAAACCCAGTAAAAGACCATTAAACAAAGAATTCAACACTTAAAAGAAATAACAGTAGCAAAGATTACCTTCTCAAATAACCTAAACACTAAGAACCCAAACTTAGTACCGTGTACACCTGTGATGTAGCAAAAATTTGTACAATATAGGCCACAAAAATACTCTTCTACTTTAGCAATAATGAAGCAAGATGGCACGAAAAAGACCGTACTTAATATAACAAAAAAGCTCTGAGCATATGCAGATGCCGTGCATAGTCCAACACATGCAAAAATCACAACTATAAAAACACATCTGCAGAAATTTAAAAACAAAATAAAAAAGAATCACAAGAAGCTCAAAAAAGAGATTAAAGAAGACATTCTCCAAATCTCTACAGTACAAATCAAAAGTTCTAACACCAAACGCAAACGTCCCCCAAACAGAAAAAGAAGAGGCACCCTACAAACTAAGCTGTAGTCCCTCCTGTGTAATTTTAGAAAAAACATGAAAAAATAAGATAAAAAATCTACTAATACTCTAGCACAACAGCTACATACATTATTAAAAAGCAAGACTATAAAAAAAATTCTACCAAGAAAGAAACAGCTCCAGTTACCAAAAGAAAGAAAGATAACCAAGCTTAGAGAGACCCTGCCTCTAACCAAGTAAAAGCTAAAAAACCCCCTGTGTTTTTTAGACTGTGTAGATTCATTAGCCTAACACATTAAAACCACAAAAATATAAATCCTTAGTTGACACTAGTGCACAATACACATTACTCACATCAAGGCACCTAAAAAACAAATCTGTTTCTATTGCTAACATGACAACAAAATCACAAGATTTTACTTTAGTAGAAGCTAATGTGAGCCTGACTAAAAATAAGTAGAAGAAATACCCTGTTGTGACTAACCCAGAAGCCCCATGTGTGGGAGATTAGGGACAGGCGGTCGGAAGATATCGCGTTGTACGGGCAGACAGAACCCCTCCCTCAATACTTAGTTGGTTAGTGTCCTTGATAAGGTAAGCAACTTCTAACTTGTAACGTAAGCAGATGGATGTGATGTAGCAAACAGAGGTTTTATAACTCCATGTAACCAGTTAATAAACGCCATTAGCCATCCACCACACTGGTGTCTGTGAGCTGGTGGTCCGAGCAGCCTGGGTTTGGCTGCCGTGTCGTTCCTGGAACCAGGTCGCTACGCCTCAGCGGAGGCAGCAAGTGGTGCCAAAACTCGGGAGTTGCCCGGGAGAACGGGAGTCACCTGGACGGGTGAATGACGGCCGAGCGGCGGGGCCAGCTCGGCGGGAGGGACGCCTCCGGACCCACACAGAGGATGGAAGCCCTCGTGAAGGTCGTTTCTCAGATTCATAAGCAGTGGGGAATTGATTGTAAAGCAAAAGATTTTACCCTCGCAGTGACAAGGCTTTTGCAACTTAGTATTATTGATAGACCGGTGGATATTCTCCACCCAGATATATGGGATCAATGTACTAAGGCTCTTGCCGAAGACACAATGTCTTCCGGCTCAGGGAAAAATCTTAAGGCATGGGGAAGGGTCGTAGATGCACTGCAGAAGGCTTTGCAGGAACAGGAGACTTGGAGAGCTGCCCGAAATTGTTTAAAGGTTTCCCCCCAATTGGGTATCACGGCAGCGACGCAAACTTTCTCAGAGGGAACTGTTGTTGAGAATTTTCAGAGTGTAAAAGAATGTAGTCTGAAGGTTAGTGATAATGTTCAGAGTGTTGATGGGGTCGGTTCTGCCGAGTGCAGAGGCTCGGAGGAGCAAGAGCTCGCTTCAAAGCCTCCAAGCTCAAGGTCACTCGCTGAGGGGATAAAAGAGATGCAGTCATTTTACAACAGTCTAGCTGAAGAAGCTAGGAATGCTGGAAAAGCGGGGGAGGGACCTCCACCTTATGTGCCTCAAGATAGCGCTGAATCCGAGAGGGAAAGCAGGAACTATACTACAGAAAACAAAGAAGGTCATTTAGATAGTGGGTTCGTTGCCAATGAAAACAAAGAGAGCTCGTTTGCTAACGTGGGGGCCCGCGAGCAGAAAAAGGGAGGAGAGCGCAAAGAAAGAATTGAAGCTAATCTTTGCCAAAAAGCACATTTTTCTAAGGCGAGAAGCTCCCACAGCAGGAGGCGGGGGGAGCGCAGGTGCAGGGGGCGGCTGTGGTGGTGTGCGTTTGTTTTATCTATTTAATGTAATTCATATTGAGTTTTCTGTAATGGTTTGTTCCTTGTACTCCCCTGTTTTTAGTATTGGTTGTAACCTGTCTGCCCGGAGTTAGAGAAAGTCCGTTATATGTCAGTCATGTCTTCCCCCTTTTATACCTAATTGTCAATCTCCTCTCTCTCCCCTTGGGCGCCCTGTCTGTCACCCCAGGACCCTTCCCTGGATTCTAGAAAGCTCCAGGGAGGGGGTCGAGTGATAGGCTGGGGCCCTGGCAATCCCCTCTCTTCATTTTTTGGTTGGCCCCCAGTTATACCCCTCATTATTGTAATTGGCTGACCGGTTGTCACCACCCCGGTCCCCTCCCCTGTTTTTAAGCTCGTGTACACCTGCTCCCGGGGCTCTTCTGGGCAGGGGGTCAGAGAGTGCCGAGCTCCGTGCTCCCACTCCCTGCAATAAACACTGTTATACCCTGCCTAGAGGAGTCGCCCTTTCTTCAGCCGCCGCGGTTGCGTTCTCCATCGATCCGCTCGTCGCTGGTGTGGGGGAATTGAGAACCCACGGGGAGGAGGCGGCTTGCCCAACTTGCTGCCCCGACCCATCCACGTTGCTGCAGTGCATAAACTGAGCTGGCCTGTGGCCGCACTGGCAAGCGTGAGGACGGACACTGCATCAGGCGGCTCAGCCCCAAGAGAAAGGGGCGGGGGCCAAGAGGGAAAGGGCGGCCCAGCCCTGAGGGAAAGGGGCGGGGTCGGAGCCCGACCAAAAGGCTCCGGAGCCCGGAAGCAGCCAGTCAGTCGACTTCCGGCTCTGAACCGGACTCTAGCTCAGAGGACTGGGACAGCCTGTCCTCTGCTGCCGGCTCTGGCCTTGGCTCCGACAAAGAAGAAGTAACAGTATATAAAATCAGTAATAACAATGTTTCTACCCAGGTTGAGGGGAAGTCAGAAAAAGAACGAACTCCCCTCACAGACTGGAGGAAGATACAGATGGTATGTGCCGATTGGAATCCATCGGCCACACTGGCTTTTCCAGTCCGACTAGGGGGGGCAGGCGGAAACCAGAGAACGTACTCACCAGTAAATCCTAAGGATGTACAAGCAATTGTTAAAGCAATCACTGACAGAGGGATCAATTCAGCAATGGTTTCTACTCTCATTGATAGTGTTTTTGGAGGGGATGACATGCTCCCATTTGACATAAAGCAAACTTGTAGACTGATTTTTGATGGGACAGGGATGATAGTTTTTAAACAAGAGTGGGAGGAAAATTGCGCAAAGCAACTAGCTTTGGTCACTGGTGCAGATCATCCGCTACACGGCTCCAGCCTGCAGTGGCTCATGGGCACAGACCCAACCATGATCACCCCCCAGGCACAAGCCGAGGGCCTACGGGCCCATGAAGTGATGACAACTACCCATGCTGCCAGGGAAGCCATCTGCTCTGCTTCCATGGTCATTGCTAAACCATCATCATGGTCCACAATAAAGCAAAATGAGAGTGAAAGTTTTACACAATTCGTGGATTGGCTCCAGGCAGCACTTGACTCCTCAGCTTTGCCCTCAGAGGCAAAAGGTCCTGTGTTAACAGAGTGCCTGCGCCAGCAATGCAATTCAGCCACCAAGGACATTTTACGGTCTTTACCACTCGGGTCCAGCATTGCAGACATGATCAGGCATGTTGCAAAAGAGAAGCGTTTTGCCCCAATTCAGGCAGCCGTCCATACCGCAATAACTAGTGTAATGGCATGCTTTGAATGCAGCCAAGCATTTAAATTGGGCAAACGTGCAAATTATCAGACTCCTACCTTCAGTACCCCGATCAATTAGACCCTATCAGATTCTCACAGCATGCAGACACAAGAGAGAGGCCACATCTGGCACCTCCTCCTCATTCAGTCCTTTATCTATCTACCAAAAACCTAAGTCAGATCCTTACAATCTATTTCTTAATGTGTTAAATGCTACCTTTTTGTCGTTGAACCAATCCAATCCAAACTCATGCTGGTTATGTTATAACGCAGAACCTCCTTTTTATGAGGGTGTCGCCCTTGATGCTCCTTTCGAATATTCTGCAGCAAACAATCCACACAACTGTAAGTGGGACACACCCCGGAGGGAAATTACCCTGAGTCAAGTCACAGGCCGAGGCAAATGCTTTGGCAGTGTAACCGTAGCAAAGCAGATGGGAAATATCTGTACTGAGTTCATCCAACCTAGTCAAAAGACTGATAAGTGGGCAGTTCCGTTCCTATCAGGAATGTGGGTCTGTCAACAAATCGGAATAACCCCCTGTGTGTACCTTAGCAAATTCAATAACCTTGCTGACTTTTGTGTCCAAGTTCTGATTGTTCCTAGAGTCCTGTATCACCAAGAAGAAGAAATGTATCGCTTTTTAGAAGAAACCATCTAGCTCCGCAAAAGAGAAGTAATAACAGGTATAACCATTGCAATGCTCCTTGGCCTAGGAGCCACTGGCACAGCCACAGGTGTTTCAGCTCTCGTGACCCAACATCAAAGACTTTCTCAGCTGCAAATGACAATTGACGAAGACTTACTGAGAATTGAAAAATCCATCTCCTCTCTGGAAAGATCTATCTCCTCGCTTTCGGAAGTCGTCCTGCAGAACAGGCGAGGACTGGACCTCTTGCTCATGCAGCAAGGAGGCCTGTGTGCCGCCTTGAGAGAAGAATGCTGTTTTTATGCAGACCATACCGGAGTCGTGCGAGACTCCATGGCCGAACTGAGAGGAAGACTGGCCCAGAGAAAGAGAGAGAGAGAGGCCCAATGAGGATGGTTCAAGTCATGGTTCAATCAGTCCCCATGGCTAGCCACCCTTGTTTTCCACCCTAATAGGCCCTCTCACCATGATACTCCTGACATTGACTTTTGGGCCTTGCATTTTGAACAAGCTAGTGTCGTTTGTTAGAAGACGTTTAGAGAAAGTCGACATCCTATTTGTCGAACGCATGCAATTACCGTGAAGTGCGCTTGTTACTAACATTTTATACCACTTTTGTATCCTATTATACTAACTTTAACAGCTTTTGCATTTTTATGACATTTATACTTTTATAACATTTATACTTTTATACTTTTTTACTTAGTCATGGGAGGGGGGGGGGAAATGTGGGAGATTAGGGACAGGCGGTCGGAAGATATCGCGTTGTACGGGCAGACAGAACCCCTCCCTCAACTCTTAGTTGGTTAGTGTCCTTGATAAGGTAAGCAATACCTAACTTGTAACGTAAGCAGACGGAAGTGATGTAGCAAACAGAGGTTTTATAACTCCATGTAACCAGTTAATAAATGCCATTAGCCGTCCGCCACACTGGTGTCTGTGAGCTGGTGGTCCGAGCAGCCTGGGTGTGGCTGCCGTGTCGTTCCTGGAACCAGGTCGCTACGCCTCAGCGGAGGCAGCACCCATGCATTTTAGGCAAAGACTTCCTCCAAAATAAGTATTTCAAAGACCCAAAAGAATTCAAGTAAGCATTCAAAAGAGCAGCTATAAAAACAAAAAGTATTATGCAATTAAACACCTTACCTAAACTATCAAAAAACCCGTCTGCTGTAAGACGTCTGAAAAGAAAAAAACAACAGGTACCAATTACCACTTCAACAGTGCATCACCAACAGTACAGAACAACTCAAAATACCGTAATCCCCATCCACAAGATGATCCATAAGCTAAAAAGCCAAAAAATAGCCAGCAAAACACACTCACCCTTCAACAGCCCCATTTAACCTGTTTGCAAATCTAAAGAAGAGTAAAGATTAACTATAAACTATCGTACCTTAACTAAAGTGACTCTACCATTAAACGCTACTGTACCAAACATGTTAAAAGTCCAGTACAAGCTTAAGTCCAAGACAACAACATAGTACACCACTATTAACGTTACCAATACATTTTTCTCCATTCCTTTAGCAACAGAATGCAAGCCTCCGTTTGCCTTCACATAAAAAAAGTACAGTACACCTAAAACCAATTGCCCCAAAGGTAGAAGCACAGTCCTACCATCTACCATAAACTAATTCAGACTGAACTAAAAAAAGGTAAAGCGCCAGAACATCTACTGTATATTGATAACATAATTGTGTAGAGAAACACTACAACACAAGTATTTAAAAAAAAAGAAAATCATCCAAATTCTCCTAAAAACAAGCTTCGCTATCAAAAAGAGCAAAGTTAAAAGACCTACTCAAGAGATCCAGTTCCTAAAAGTAAAGTAGCAAGATAGACAACATCCGATTCTCACCAATATTATCAACAAAATCACAGCAATGTCTCCACCAAACAACAAGAAAAAACCACAAACTTTCCTAAGCACCATTTCTAAAAAATGCACATCCCTAAGTACAGCCAGATTGGAAACCCTCTCTACCTAGTCACCCACAAGAAAAACACTTTCCAGTAAAGCCCTGAACAGCAACACGCCTTTGCCCAAATCAAGCAAGAAATCACACATACAGCAGCCCTTAACCCAGTCAAGATGAGACCAGATGTAAAAAACGTGCTCTACTCTACAGCCAAAAAACATAGCCTATAATAGAGCCTTTAGCAAAAAGTACCTAGTGAAACTCAAAACCAGCCACTAAGATTCTGAAATCAAAGCTTCCGAAAATTTAAAACCAACTACACTCCAACAGAAAAAAAAAATCTTAACCACCTATAAAACAGTCCAAGCCACCTCAAAAGTCATAAACACTAAAGCACAACCCCTGCTAACATCTCAACTACCAGTGCTAAAATAAATATTCAGAGCAAAAGTTCCCTCTACCCACCACGCCACCAATGCCACATAGAATAAGTAGATTACTCTCATCACACAGTGCACCCATATTAAAAAACTAAATCACCCTAAGATTTTAAAAATAATTACAAATTAGCCTAAAAGAAAAGACTTTAGCCTCACTAATAAAAAAAACCAAGAGCAAGTCACACGTGCTAAAAAAACTCCACCCTACAACCAACTACCAGTAAGAAACACGTTATGTTCTTTTTACGAATAGTTCTTAGTACATTATAAAGATAAAACAAAAGTAAAAAGCAGCCATATAAAGTCCCCCACAACAAGTTGCACAAGATACTAAAAGAAAAAATGATTCAAGCCAATTTTCTTAGCTCAAAGCCATTCAATTAACCCTAAACATTACTAAAAAAAAAAATGTAGCCAAAGCTCTACCTCTAAACTAATTGGTAAATTGTAACCAATACTCTATAAAGATAACTAAAAAACTAAAAAAAAGCTAATTAACAGCGTAGAAGAAAACCAATTTAAACTACTAATAAGTAGAAAAACATTACCACTCAAGTAAAAAAATCTACCTGTGAAAGTCCGCCATGTAGATGTCCATGTCCCCAAAAGTTGAGCTAATAAAGAACACCAAAACAACAATTAAGTAAATCAAATGATAAAAATAAAAATGTCAAAAATAAACTTAGATTAACCACACAAAAGAAAGTTATTCCTAACTCAATAAGCTCATGATACCTCAAGTCATCAGAGTAAAGATACCACCTATAAGTAAGAACAAGGACAAAAAGTAAAATTAACCATAGACAGTATTTCTCAAATTATCCATGACTGTAAAATGTGTGCTGCAAACAAGCAAGCCAAGCAAGTAAAACCCCTATAGTATAGTAAGCAGTAGTGCAAATATAAATATAAAAAAGCCAAACAAATTAATTATATTACACTGCCCCAGACACACCAAAGTAAGCACTATATACTCACAATATAGAAACCTCCATGATAGCTAAAAACCTACCCTGTGCCTCATGCTACAGCCCATAACACCATTCTAAATCTTAAAAAACAAATCCTTTAAAAACATAGTACCCCTAAAAAGATTAAATCAGACAATAAGACTCATTTCAAGAACAGCCTTATCAACAACTAAACTAAAAAACATAGCATTAAGTATACCATATCCCCTACCATACACCAGCTGCAAGAAAAGTCGAGATACAATAGACTGTTAAAAACCACCTTAAAAGCATTAAATGAGAGATCGTTCAAAAATTAAAAGCAGCATCTAAGAAAAACCACCTAGTTAGTTAACACACAAAGGTCTACCAACAGAGCAGCCCACCTGCCCAATCTAAACTCCTACATACAGTAAATAAAAATAAAGTCCCAGTAGTATATGTAAAAAGTTTATTTAAAAAAAACAGTTTAAATCAATTCCGCTTCAAATAAAGACAAAGCCATCTGTGCGATTGTCTTTGCTCAAAGACCAAGTTATGCATAGTAAATAATGCAAAAAAATAGAACCACACGATGTGTACCGCAAAAAAAAACCTAATTATTAAGAACCGTGTGTAAATATCACTGCGCTAAATATCACTACCATTGTCTGTCTATAGCTGTGTACTGTATATAGTTTTTATATAAATATATCTATGTATAATGTATGTGTGTATAAAGCTAAAATATATATTAGTTCTAGTAAGTTAACAACATGGCGATAAGGAGTAGAATGTCCTAGGGTTACTTTATGATGTTTGTATCCCCAATCATCTGTTCTGTTTGTGCTGTATATTGAGTTCTGTGCCTTTAAGACTAGTTCTGAGAGCAAAGGAGGAGCAAGAAGTGCAGTTTGTTTTGAGAAAACTGCCTGACTCCTCTACATTCTTCTCCGCACTACGTCTTTGGCTGAGGCTCGGAGAGACTACAAGATAGAGGTCTTTTTGCTTTTAGCTAGTTTTAGCTAGCTAAAGCAAAGAAGTTCCCTAGATTGTTTTTATTTATTTTCCTTAGGACTGTTTAAACCTGCTCTAGACCGAAAAATCCAAGAGCACTGGAGGCTTGCACATGCAGCCCACCGGGACCTAGACTTCGGCATTTTCCAGCAGCACCGGAGCGACCGGGACTGATAAGAGACGGAGAGAAAGCTGAGCTGGCAAGAACTTTCTCAATTTGCCATCTCACTCCAAAACAAGAAGTGTTATTGTTTCATATTATTCATTCTTTGTACTTGTAAACAGTTTATTTGTTAAGTAAAATAGTTTTTTCCACTTTTCTCGGAGGAAGTTCTTTCCCAGACCAGTTAGGGGAAGAAGCCGTTTAAGTTTGCTCCCCAGAGGGACCTAAACCAGAACACATTGTTAGCTTTCTGGAAGGCTGCAGAGGTTTCCAGCTCCTCTTTCTTATGCATACTGCACACATTGGTACAGAGGCACTTCCATTGGGCTGTTGACTGCATCACTTTTCTGGACAAGGTTCAAGCCCCAATTCCTTTGCAGCATATCTCAAGTAGTCCCCTCTTGGTTCCCAACACATCACTAGCCCCTGGCTCTGCTCTGTTGCTCAAAACTCCATCATCTTTCCCCGCTGAGTCTCGTTTAAAGCCCTCCTTGTAAGTCTAATCAGCTATCTGGAGAAGACAATCTTTCCTCACTTGGTCACGGGAATCCCATCAGCTCCCAACAGACCTGGCTTCTTAAAGGTAGATGCATGACCATATGTCATGGGTTGGCACAGTTTGGTTTTTAGTTAGGGAGGAATGTGGAGTGTTTTTCCCTGTCAGGACCTTGGAATTGTTCTAGAAAGGACAGGGACCTATCAGAAGGCTAGTTTGGGATATTGGCATCTGCTTTAACCACTGAGAATGTTAAATGCGACTTTGGGAAGTACCCATATAAATCCTAGTTTTGTTCAGATCAGGCCCTTTTCCTCCTGGTCACCGGAACAGGTAACTGAGTGGGGCCTGCTGCCCCCCCCACCCCCCCCCCCCACCCCCAAACCTGTTTGGGGGGGAGCTGGCCCTGAGGCCTAGCCGGGGTCCATCGGCTCCCAGTAGGGAAGTAGAGGTTGTAGCTTAACATCAATTACTTTTAAAAAGACCTCCCCAGAGCCACGGAGCCCCAGAGCAGGGAGGGATCTTTGCCGGGCTCCTGATAACAGCTATGGGGCCCATTTGGGCCAAGGCCACCCCCATTGTCACCGAGGACTGGGCAGAGCTCTCCACCTCTGCCTCCTCTGGTGATTCCAGACGGAGAATGAAAAGAGTGGAGGGAAGAAACGGGGCCAATCTGAGATGCAGAGAGACTGCTGCCCAGGGCAGAAATCACATGGCCACTGCAGGCCTGGGCAGATTTAACCCTTTCCTGGCAACATGAAGCTTCCAAAGCCTAACCCTTCCCTGAGAGAGAAAAGAAAGAGACAGAGTGGACGTAGAAAAGACACCGCAGGAAGTCAGTGGAGCAAGAGTGAAAAAACTGATAAAGATTATTAGAAGAGAGATTGAGGATGTGGACATTTCTTAACCAGACTTCTCTGGTGTAAACTATGGAGACACAGACTGTTTCTTGTAACATTTTAATGTTGTTTGGGGGAATGCTGGTTCTAATCAAAATTTAGGATTGATAAAATTGAGATTTAAGTAAGAATCTCAAAGCCCCCTCGCTCCTGGGGTAAAAGGAAGTCCCAGCCTCTAAGACAAAGATGATTTTAGAGAGAAAGTGATTTGAAGCCCTTGGATCCTGGGATAAAAGGAGGTCTCTATTTCTTTTGAGATAAAGATGATTTTAGAAATAAAAGAAGAGAATCCTTGGTTTTTACTGAAAGAAGCATTCTTAAATAGTACCCACATTCTCCACCAAATTGTAATGGTTTTAATTCAAAACCGGGCAGAAACACCACTTAATGTAGTGGTGTTTCCACCTGGGTTTCAAATTAAAACCATTACACTATAGAAGCCAAAACCTTGAGCATGGCACCAGCTATGCAGCCTGGCATTCAGCTGTTCAGTCTGTCTCCTCCTTCCTGGACCCCTTCCTCAGACCAGACACCAAAAGAGGAGACCATCATCTGTGCTCCCCATCCTTTTAACATCGCTCCTACAGACATAACAGACTCCTGGGAAGGTTCTAAGTTGCCTCATTAGACCCTACAGAGAAGAGCAGGAGCAGATGATGACCTGTAGGGTTCATCAGCCTTGGAAGCCTCTCAGTGACACCATGAATGCGAGCTCCTGGTAGGCAGCAGAAATCTCTAGAGAAATCATCTGGGTGGCAAATGGGTGTCTCGGTGTTTCTCAGGAATCTCCAGTTACTAATACCTTTATGTGCTTCTCTGGTCGCACTGGTTCTAACATGGGCAGGCGGTTAGGTCAGTTTTGCATGGTTGGCTTTGTCCTGGGTCCTGTCCATTACTCATGTGCTCCTCAGTCTCCAAACCAGGAGCATCCTGTCTGTTATGTAGGGGCACTTCAGGAGACGGGGGAGGGTTCTTCCTTCTACCCTGAGCACAGAAATGCATCTGGTCTCATTCATCTCAGGAGTTACTTATGTCAGTCACCCTGAGGTTACATTCTGGCTTACCTTCCTTTTGTGCACACTGAAGGCAGGCCATCGCTCAGCCTGGGACAGCGTACAATACCTGGCACCAAACTCCTGTCTGTGTACCCGGATTCCATGCTTCCTGTCGCTAGAGGACACAAAAAGAATAATACTTACACAGTCAAGTTCAGAGCAAAAGGAAAAGCAGTTTATTTACTCGACCTCGCTTATATAGATTCTGGACAATGACCAGGGATTGGAGAATAAGGTTGCCACCTCTCCTGTGGTGGTGTGAGAATTGTTTTATTAAGTTATTAAGTTATTTTTGTAAGATTTTTAAGCTATTTTATAATGGTTTAGTTCACTGTATACCCCTGTGTTCTGCATTGGTTTTCCCTCTGCATCGGTTGTTTTGTCTATTGTAAAATCAGACGTTTTCTCTCATTCATCCCTTCCCTGCACCTGTCGCTGTCAATCCCCCCCCCCCCTCCTCGTGGTCGCCTGCCTGTCACTCAGAGACCCTTCCCTGGCTTCTAGAAAACTCTAGGAAGGGTGCCGAGTGATAGGCTGGGGCCCGGGAGACCCCCTCCCATCATTTTGTGGTTGGTCCCCAGTTCCATGGTTCACACCCCCGGTTAACCCCCCGATTCCTGTGACTGGCTGACCGGTTGTCGCCACCCCCGTTTCCACCCACCCTTAAAACCTGCCGCACGCCTGGCCTCGGGGTCTCTTCTGGGCGGTGGGTCAGAGAGTGCTGAGCCCCGTGCTGCCTCTCCCCCTGAATAAAATCCTGTTTAACTGAGCCCAGAGGAGTCCGCCTTTTGATTGGCTGCCGTGGGTTGCATTTGCCATCTGCTGACCGTCGCTGAGAGGGGAACCAAGACCGCACAGGGAGGAGGTGGCTCGCCCGGCTTGCCACCCCGGCCTCATACGTTGCTGCGGTGCACGAGACTGAGCTAGCCCGTGGCCGCGCTCATCAGCGCGAGGAACAGCACCGCGACAGCAGCTTGGCGTCCATCGTGGGGCACCCCCCGGTCACGAGGCGGACCCCGCGGCACGGACCTAGGCTGCAAGAGCCTGAAGAAAAGTCTCTGGATGCCCCGCTACCCTTGGTCGAGCGGCTTTGTAAGATCACGCTCCCAAGGGACGAAGAGGACAGCCTGAAGCGCCCAGCAGGTCCTCTTCAGGCAGCTGATCTCGAGACCCCAGGCTTCATCGCATCCCAGGAGGGGGTAAGCCTTCTTCGTGAGGGGGCTTACTTTCGGAGGGTGCTCCCGGTGTGGAGACCCTAATTTCGGGAGGGATCCTCCAGGAGTGGGGGGGATCCCAGGCTGCGCAGCTCGGGGGGGTGGTGGTTAGCCTCATCCCCCTGCGGGTTACTCTCCTCGGGGTGCTCTTTTGTTCTTTTTAGTTTTGTAAACTTTAAGTTTCGGGCAGTTGTCTTTTGGGTGGAAGTGTCCACAGGGGTTTTAGACACTGCGATTTTATTTTTCGGTGCGGACCCCCCGGGTTTGGGTTTTAGGTTTTGCCCGGTTTTAGGGGAGTGACCTCCGCGTTCGTTTTCTGTTAAGTTTGCTTTTGTCTGGGTGTCATCGGGTGGGCAGCAGGCAAGGGGGATTTGTTTGGGTTGAGGTGTCCCCGAGCCCCTGATTTTGGTTTTTCGGTTTTGGAGAGATGGGCGCAAAACTCTCCGCTGCCCAAAAAGGTGTGTATCATAGTTTTAAGTCGGTTGTGGAGCTCGCCCAGTTAAAGGTTTCGAGGGGCGAGCTCAAGGGGTTTGTGAGGTGGCTTTTCCTGCACTTCCCTCATGTGTCCCCGGAGCAAGTGTACAGCCCCAAGTTTTGGACAGTTGTACAAAACAAAATCCATAATTTGGCACTCTCAGGGGACAAACAAGCCTCCAAATTCCTCAATTTGGCTTTGCAGCTTTCAGCTGCTGTTACACAAATGAATAGGAAAGTGCAGAAACAGCCACGTCCAAGACAACCTGCCCTTTGTTCTCCCTGTCCCTCTGTCCCTTCTCCTCGTCCCCAGAAGGGAATTCTGAAGGGAGCAGCAGGACCCCAACCTGCTGGCTCAGGCTCCCCCAGGAATTCTCGACCCCCCCGCCTGGGCAGTCCTAGCCAGACTGCTCGGGGCTTCTTGGGCAGCCCTGGCTGGGCTGCTCAAGAATTCCACCCTTCCCCATCTTCCCCAGTTAATAAACCTCGTGTTAGATTTAGTCTAGCTGAGACTCTCCAACCACAAAATGGCTCCCCTACCCCTTATCCCCAAGATGGAGGAGACCGCATGGCACGGTTCTCCCCATCCCCCTCTTCCTCTTCTCTAAATCCTTTTCTTCCCGCCCCAAACTCTTCCAACCCCTTCCTTTCCTATACTCCTCCCCTTCATAAAAGGGCTCCGCCCATGCCTCCTCCCTCACCGAAAACTCCACCCTCGGCTCCTCCCAGTTACTCCCCTCATGGGAACACCCACTTTACAACATCAGGTTCCCAAACCACGCCCCCTGCCGGAAGACCTGCCTCCTGGGCTTCCGGTTCCCACGCTCCCCCTGCTGGTTCCCACGCTCCCCCTTCCAGTTCCCACGGTCTGGGCCCGGAGGGGGCGGGGCCAGGGCCTGAGCCTGCAGGGATGCATCAGCCTTCCCCTGTTCCTTCGGTATCCCCAGTCGTTTATAAGGGCTCCCGAGGAGGGCAGCGGGTCCAAGCGATCCATCACCTGTTCCCCCAGTCCACCATCCGGGATCTGTGCAAGGCCCATCGAGATTATGGGCAGGACAGCCCCTATTTCAGGGGTTTGCTCCGTTCAGATCTCGATGCCACTGTTGTTATTCCTGCGGACCTGAAGCAGCTGTTCTCCTGCCTGCTTGACTCAACAGAGTTCAAACTGTGGGTAGCGGCATGGAGGCAGCAACTCAGGGAGGCCTTGCCCAGTCTCCTCCGAGACCCGGAGACTGCGGTGGATGACAACGGGAACCCCCTCACTTTAGAACACCTTATGGGTGAGGGGAGATGGGCTGACCCATCGGACCAAACCTCAGATATCCCCATCAAAGCCCTCCAGATTGCCAGGGAGCATGCGGTCTCCGCATTTTTTGGAATGGTGCCAGACGGCCCGGTCGTACCCTATTACAAGATCATGCAGGGGGCCAAGGAAAGTTTCACCAAGTTCGTCAAGTGTCTCACCTGAGCAATCGAGGTGCAAGTAACGGAAGTGGTGGTAAGGGATGGGATCTTGAGGGAGATGGTGTTTGCAAATGCAAATAACATGTGCCGGAGTGCAATTTTGAGTCTCCCTCTGGACCCCCCTCTGACCCTTCCAGATATGCTCAGGGTGTGTCAGCTAAAGGTCCCCTACATGCAGGGAAACGACCGGGAAGGGAAATCAATAACACCGAGAGTTTCAGCAGTGTCTGGCACCCAAGGACCGACACGCGGACCGTATGTGCCCCAGAAGAACCGGTGTCTAATCTGCCGGGAGCCCGGGCACTGGGCGAACACCTGCCCACTGCGGGATGCCGTTGAAGCTTTGAAAAAGAAAACGGGGGAAGGCGGGGGGAGTGGGAACAGGGGAGGGTTGGGAGATAGCTCCCGACAGTTAAACTAAGGGGGGAGCGCAGGTCCACCCGGCGCGAAGATAGAAATAAGGCGGACTGAGCAGCGGGGGAGGGGGAAGAAACATCTAGCGCCAATGATACGCTGCCTTTCACTGAGACAGACAATAATACCGGACGTGACACACCGAACTTGACATACAATACTGACCATGACCTTTCAAAGCCAATTCTAGTAACATCATCTAGACACGAACCTTATCGGCTGCAGCTCACCGAAGCGCTCCATCTGAGGACGGCGGATTGGACCTTCCTTTCCATAAACACCAAAGAACAAGGAGCCTGGCCAGTCCAAGGAAAGGAGCTTGTCATCATCGGGGACTGTAAGTACACCCCGCAAGAGGTCGAGATTCTTCCAGGGGTTCTCGTCAACGACCCCGGAAATCTCGTCCTCTGGCTGCGCTGCACCCATCTACCCACATTTATTGCTAAGGGACAGGTGATCGCACAAATCATCCCTACCCGGGGACCGAACAACACCCCAGTGGCTTGCCCTGTGCAAGCCATCACTGAAGAAAGGCCCTGGGTGGACTGCGAGTTTAGGGTGGGTGGGGAAACATTAAACATCAGAGGTCTTTTAGACACCGGGGCAGATGTGACTGTTGTGCCAGCCCAGGATTGGCCGTCACATTGGGCTCTGCAGGACGTGGCTGGACACGTTCAAGGTGTCGGAGGGTTGCAATTGGCGAGACAATCCAGGAGCATAGTGCAAATTAAGGGGCCAAAAGGACAATTGGCTAACATCCGTCCTTTTGTTTTAGATTATAAGGAGCCTCTGCTTGGCAGAGATCTCATGTCTCAATGGGGGGTCAAAATTGACATACCCGACCCCTCAGTGGAGATTTCCGCAGCGTCCATTGACGAGCGTCCCACCAAGAAACTTAATTGGCTGATGAATGAACCAGTTTGGGTGGAGCAGTGGCCGCTTTCAAAAACGAAACTAAAAGCGCTCGAGGAGTTCGTGAAGGAGCAATTGGCCAAGGGCCACATTGTAGAAACCGACAGCCCTTGGAATTCCCCAGTTTTTGTGATTCAAAAGCCGGGGAAGGACAAGTGGCGGCTCCTTCAGGACCTCCGCCAAATTAATAATGTTATCGAAGACATGGGGTCTCTCCAACCTGGTATGCCTTCCCCGACTATGCTCCCCCAAAATTGGCAATTGGCTGTTGTAGATATAAAAGATTGCTTCTTTCAAATTCCTCTGCACCCTGACGATGCCCCACGTTTTGCTTTCTCGGTTCCCACCATCAACCGGGAAGCCCCGAGGAGGCGCTATCACTGGCGAGTTCTCCCGCAAGGGATGAAGAACTCACCTGTTATCTGCCAGTGGTATGTGGCCTCCTTGCTGTCCCCTGTCCGCGCAGCCGCGGGACAGGCCATCATCTACCACTACATGGATGATGTCCTGGTGTGCGCCCCAAATGATGACATGCTTTCCCATGTGCTTGGTCTGACAGTCGATGCACTGGTTGCTGCAGGGTTTGAGCTACAGGAAGAAAAGGTTCAGCGGATGCTGCCCTGGAAATACCTCGGGCTCGAGATCGGCAAGCGGACCATTGTGCGGCAAAAGTTGGCGATTAAAACAAAAGTAAGTTCCCTCGCGGATGTCCATCAACTGTGTGGGGCTTTGAACTGGGTAAGGCCCTGGCTGGGTCTGACCACTAAAGACCTAGCCCCCCTTTTCAATTTATTGAAAGGGGGAGAGGAGCTGAGTTCTCCTAGGGTCCTTACCCCTGAGGCGGAGAAGGCACTGGAAAAGGTCCAGGATGCAATGTCAAAGAGGCAAGCTCACCGATTCGACCCGGAGCTTCCTTTCAAATTTATCATCATGGGAAAGTTGCCGCACCTCCATGGGATGATCTTCCAATGGAGGAACATCCCAAAGAAGGACCGAGAAGGGAATGATCCACTCTCAATCATAGAGTGGGTCTTCCTGAGTCATCAACGGTCCAAGAGGATGACCCGGCCACAAGAGTTGGTGGCAGAGCTGATCCGGAAAGCGAGATTCCGGATCAGAGAATTGGCCGGCTGTGACTTCGAATGTATTCACATCCCAATTGGTTTAAGATCGGGCCAAATTTCTAAAGCTATGTTGGAACACTTGCTTCAGGAAAACGAAGCACTCCAATTCGCCCTGGATTCCTTCACTGGGCAAATTTCTATTCATCGGCCTGCCCACAAAATTTTCAATTCGGAAGTTAAATTTGTTTTATCTCTGAAAGAGGTTCGCAGTAGGAGGCCCCTCAAGGCTCTAACCGTTTTTACAGACGCGTCCGGAAGGTCCCACAAGTCAGTTCTGACTTGGAAGGACCCTCAAACTCAGCAGTGGGAGGCTGATATTGCCGAGGTGGAAGGATCACCTCAAGTCGCTGAGTTGGCCGCTGTCGTTAGGGCATTTGAGCGGTTTCCCGAACCCTTTAATCTGGTCACAGACTCCGCCTATGTGGCGGGGGTGGTATCCAGAGCAGATCAGGCGATTTTACAGGAGGTGTCCAACATAGCACTTTATGACTTGCTCTCGAAATTAGTTAGATTGGTCTCCCACCGAGAGCAACCCTATTTTGTGATGCATACGAGATCACACACCGATTTGCCAGGGTTCATCGCAGAGGGGAACAGGAAGGCTGATGCCCTTGCTGCCCCCGCTGAGATGGCCCCCCTGCCAAACATCTTTATGCAGGCGAAACTCAGCCACCAGCTCTTCCACCAAAACACACCTGGCCTTGTTCACCGTTTCCACCTTACACGGGAACAGGCCAGAGCGATCGTGGCCACGTGTCCATCGTGCTCCCAGCAGGCTGTTCCAACTCTACATGCAGGGGTTAATCCCCGAGGGCTGAGGAGCTGTGAGGTGTGGCAAACAGATGTCACACATTTCCCACAATTCGGACGACAAAAATACATACATGTGTCAGTGGATACCTTTTCTGGAGCCGTGTTCGCCTCTGCCCACACAGGGGAGAAGGCCGGGGATGCCATAAAACACCTCATCCACGCCTTCTCCTTCATGGGCATTCCGAGAGAACTGAAAACCGATAACGGCCCGGCGTATAAATCCAGGGAGCTTCGTAGCTTCCTGCAGCAATGGGGGGTGGAGCACAAGACCGGCATCCCCCACTCCCCCACAGGCCAAGCCATGGTTGAGAGGACCCATGGGACCATCAAGCGTGTGCTGCATCAACAACAGAGGGTCCTCAGGACAGAGTCACCATCGGTCAGGCTGGCCAGAGCTTTGTTTACAATCAACTTCCTGAATTGTTCTTACGAAGGTCTCAATCTGCCCATTGTCCAACACTTCGGCGCGAGCTCGCTGTTTGGGGTCAAAGAACAACCGCAGGTCATGGTCAGAGATCCTGGGTCTGGAGGGACAGAAGGGCCACACGATCTGGTCACGTGGGGACATGGGTATGCCTGCGTGTCCACCCCCACGGGACCAAAGTGGATTCCAGCTAAGTGGGTGAGGCCCTATGTTCCCAAAAGCCCAGGGTCTGGCAAAATCAACAGTCCGCAAGTCACCGTAGCAGAGTGGAGGCGGAAAAGGAAAACATTGATTGAGGAGGACTGAACATCAGTTCCGGGCGGAGCCACCCCCTTTTCCTCACTGTGTCCATTTTATTTAATGTCTTTATTTAGTATTTTTCAGTTAAGATGGAGCCAACCCAGACCGGATTCCCTACTCCGAGGAACCTCCAGCTCATCCTCGGAGTCTTGGTCGCGCTCAGCCTGAGTCTCCCGGTGGACGGGTGGGTGGTACCACAGCCAAAAGCCAACGTGTGGGCCACCCTGGCCAAAGTGATGAATCAAGACCACATCTGCTTGTCGGCCACCTCGGCAAACAACCCCTTGTCGACCTGCCTTGTGGGGATCCCTTTCAAATTAAACGAATTTCCACAAGAAATTCTCCAGAAATTGAGGTCAGCCAATCAGGTTCGGTCCAATTATCTTAGTCCTGAGTTTCGTTATAACACCGTCAAGGGAGTTACCTACCCTGTTAAAAACCCATTTGCTTTCTGGGTTCAATACCTTCACGGCCTCCTCACTTTAAGTTCCGACCCCACTGATTTAGAATTATTAGGTTCTGTCAACGCTTCATTTTGTATCAAGTTCGTTTATACCCCCCCTAAGGGACAAGAGCAGAACTACCGCCATGTCCGCCCAGTCAACATGCCAGACGACTGGTGCGAGGACACAGTCGAGGTCACTCGACCCACCACCTTCGGTGGTAGATCCTTTGCTCTCCCGAAGGGAACCTTTTTTATTTGTGGGGACCGGGCCTGGGCAGGCATCCCCCCTCTTCATGTAGGAGGACCTTGCACACTGGGCAGATTGAGCTTGTTTTCACCCAACAAAACCACTCTAGCGAATTGGCAGAGAAAAATTGCTTCAGATTCGGCAGTTCAGAAAAGAGATCTTAAAGCATTGGAACCCGATTGTGACTCCGAAATTATACATTGGACCAAATCGAAAGGCGTTGCAGTCACAATCTTCTTGCCGTGGGTTGCCATTGCAAAGTCTCTAGGTGAATTGGCCCACCTAGAGTGCTGGGTAGAAAAACAAGCAAATTTGACTTCAGAAGCCCTGTCAAACCTCCTAAATGAAGAGGAGATCACAAGGCAGGCAACACTCCAGAACTGGGCGGCCATTGATTACCTCCTGCTCTTGCATGGCCACCGGTGCGAGGAGTTTGAGGGGTTGTGTTGCTTCAATCTAACATCGAGAGCCGAGGATGTCCACGCCACCATCCAAAAGATGAAAGAGATGGTGGGCAACATCAAGAGGGAGACCGAAGATTGGCTGGGCGGACTTTTTACGAACTGGGGGATTTCCGGCTGGGTTTCATCGATTTTAAAGACTGTGTTATTGTGTTTATTTATTTTGTCACTTATTATCCTCGCTTTCGGACTTCTGAAAAGAATGTTGTATAAATTAGTTTCCACCCCACACTCCCCCACCATAAACCATCTCGTCGCCTCACTGGAAGACCGCAGAGAGGAAGAGGAGCTGGACCAGGAGGAGGTGCTGGAGGGGGCCCCCGAAGACGAGGAGGGAAGAAATCCAGAAGAAGAAGAGCATAGACTGGGGTACCCAACGCAGCATCACTGACCTCCCTCCTCCGTTCCAGTCCCACTCCTCTTGAAAAAAACAAAAAAGGGGGAGATGTGGTGGTGTGAGAATTGTTTTATTAAGTTATTAAGTTATTTTTGTAAGATTTTTAAGTTATTTTATAATGGTTTAGTTCACTGTATACCCCTGTGTTATGCATTGGTTTTCCCTTCTGCATCGGTTGTTTTGTCTATTGTAAAATCAGACGTTTTCTCTCATTCATCCCTTCCCTGCACCTGTCGCTGTCAATCCCCCCCCCCCCCTCGTGGTCGCCTGCCTGTCACTCAGAGACCCTTCCCTGGCTTCTAGAAAACTCCAGGAAGGGTGCCGAGTGATAGGCTGGGGCCCGGGAGACCCCCTCCCATCATTTTGTGGTTGGTCCCCAGTTCCATGGTTCACACCCCCGGTTAACCCCCCGATTCCTGTGACTGGCTGACCGGTTGTCGCCACCCCCGTTTCCACCCACCCTTAAAACCTGCCGCACGCCTGGCCTCGGGGTCTCTTCTGGGCGGTGGGTCAGAGAGTGCTGAGCCCCGTGCTGCCTCTCCCCCTGAATAAAATCCTGTTTAACTGAGCCCAGAGGAGTCCGCCTTTTGATTGGCTGCCGTGGGTTGCATTTGCCATCTGCTGACTGTCGCTGAGAGGGGAACCAAGACCCCACAGGGAGGAGGTGGCTCACCCGGCTTGCCACCCCGGCCTCCTACGTTGCTGCGGTGCACGAGACTGAGCTAGCCTGTGGCCGCGCTCATCAGCGCGAGGAACAGCACCGCGACACTCTCCGACCCCACTGGCCAGACTAGAAGTCCATCAATTGTCCTTCATCAGAGAGGAATGTGAAAACAACCACTTTGTTTATGTTACAATCTGTGAGAAGACTCCACTACAAAAATGCAAACAAATCACAAGGCTAAAACTCAGGGCAACACTTCCCGTCAAACTCCTCTTTCAAAACTTACTTGTGCAAGGAGATCTTTCTGCTGGGCACGCTTGCAGCTATGACATCCACCGCTGCATTCAGGTTCTAAGGGGGACTTCCAGGTACTGGAACTCTTGCCCTGCCCTTTGATCATTGACCCTGTCCATCACTCCTGCACAGGGCTGCTGATTATTCTCTCCCTCTCCCTCCTTGCGCCCTCACTTTTAGTTTAAAGCCCTTCTAATGAGGACAGCTATCCTACTGGCAAAATTATCTTTGCCCCGCTTAGTGAGGTGGATCCCCGCTCTCCCAAGCAGATGCTGATCCAAAAACAGGGTCCCATGCTCACAGAACCCAGAACGCTGTTGCAAGCACCAGCTCCTCAGCCAATTATTTACCTGCATTATCAGTGCCTTTATCCTACAACACCTGGATGTCATCAAAAGCATCTGTGGTGGGTTGACCTTGGCTGGATGCCAGGTGCCCACAGAGCTGCTCCATCGCTCCCCCCTCTCAGCTTGACACAGAGAGAAAATAAGATGGAAAACAACTCACAGGGTGAGATAAGGCAGTTTACGAAAGGAAAAGAGAAAGTTTTCACACAAAAAAGCAAACAGGAAAAACAAATATTATATCCTCTGGTTCCCATCAGCAAGCACTGTCCAACCACTTTTCAAGAAGCAGGGCTTCAGCATGCATAGGGGTTGCTCCGAAAGGCAAACGTTGTAAATAACGGATGTGCCCCCTTCCCCCTCCTTAACTTAGCTTTTATTTCTGAGCTGACGTCATATGGTACAGAATAGCCCTCTGTCCAGTTTAGGTCACCTGGTCTAGTGGTGTCTCCTCACAGGATCTTGCCCACCCCCATCCTACTGATGGGGGGCAGAAGGTAGGAGAGACAGCACTGATGCTGTGCCAACACTGCCCAGCAGTAGCCAAAACACTGATGTGATATCAACACCTTTCTAGTTACAAATGCAAAGCATAGCACTGATGGTTGCTATGGGGAAAATGAACTCCATCTCAGCCACACCCAGTACAATCTCCACCCCTTACTTCACAGCATTTGCATCATACTCAGATCCCACAGAATTATGTGTAAATATATCTGTCTTCTAATTATTCTATTGTATTTATTTGACATGACTGAAATCCCTTCTTACCAACGCTTACAACTTAAACTCCATGCTTAAACCATCTTTATGCCCAACACATGTATACATTTTCATTAACTACCGGCCCCTTCCTTTCAAAGACAGATATTAGTTTCCCATTTCATGGGTTTCCTCCACCCCTTCAGATGTTTAAAAAACAGGCCGTGACTTGGGCTCCATTCCATCAAGATGGGTGCTCGGGACAGAAGCGATGCACTCGATTGTTTGGCACCGACACCAGCCCTGCCTGGGCTATCGTCACACTCGCCTCGCTCCTTGTAAAATTCACTCATCGTCAGTTCATGTCACTTCTGCTACTTTACTTCCTGCAACATACAATTTACACTCATTATTTTTCCCCCAAGGTTAAATCTCCTTGAGGCACACACCGGGTCTCCCCATCCTTCTGCACTACCCACCAAGTACACCCAGGTCCTTGAGCAAAGACAATCCCATTAAGAGGTTTGCCTTCTCCCATGGGAGGAAAAAAACACACCCACTCCCCCAGCCACTTCCCTGTGTGTAGTATGGGGACCTTATCTCCTCCCACAGTATGCAGGGGTTTTGTTTGGGCAGGACCAGTGCGGTTAGCAGATCTTCTGGTGTTAACCAGCCAAGTGGCTTCTGCTAAATTATCTTCCCAGTGCTTCCATGCCCGATTGCCTAAACCTCTTGACATAGTCATCAGCAGTCCATCATACCTCTCAGTCTTTCCAGATGCTTGTGGGTGATAAGGGATGTGATATATCCACTCAATGCATGTTTCTTTGCCTAAGAGTTTATGAGGCTATTTCATAAATGAGACTCATTGATTCCATTTTTTCTGGGGTACCATGTCACCACAAAACATGTCTCTCAAGGCCTCAGAGAGTGTTTCAAGCAATAGCATGGTTTACAGGGTATTTTTCCAGCCAACCAGTAGTTGCCTCCACCACGATGAGTATGTAAGCTCTTGCCCTGGTGTGTTCATGGGCAGTGGTCCAATATAGTCAATTTGTCAGGCCTCACCATATTTAAAACCCTGTCTGGCCATCTATTCCAAGCAGATTTTACTCATGCGGCTCACTTGATTGCAGCACGTTTCACATTCATGGGTGACCTGTGTGATAGCCTCTGTGGTCAGGCCGACCCCTCGATCACAAGCTCATCTGTAGGTTGCATCTTCTCCTAGATGTCCTGATGTTTCACAGGCCCATTGGGCTGTAAAGAGTTCACACTTCTGCTCCCAGTCCAAGTCTACCTGAGCTATTTCAATTTTGGCAGCCTTATCTGGCTGTTCATTGTTGTGATGTTCCTCAGTGGCTCGACTTTCAGGCATGTAAGCATCTACGTGACGTTCCTTCAGAGCCACGTTCTCTATCTGTGCAGTGATGTCCTGCCACAACACAGCAGCCCAGATGGGTGTACCCCTGCACTGCCAATTGGTCGTCTTCCATTGCTGTAGCCACCTTCACAGAGTATTAGCCACCATCGAGGAGTCAGTATAGACAGTACAGACTACTTTTCTTCTCCTTCAGCAGCCTCAACAACTCATTGTGTGGGACTCCACACAGCAGCTTTCCACCTCTGATGGTTTCCTACCAGAAGGCAGGATCCATCAGAAAAGAGAGCATGGCTTCTTTCATCTTCTGATAACTCATTATATGGTGGTGCTTCTCGGGCAGGGGTCACCTTTCAAATCAATGCTCCAAAATCTCTGCCGTTTTTCATGGATTCTTGGCCAATTGGGTTTCTCCAGTCAAGCTCGTTGCGTGATCAGTGCTACCCACCCACTTACTCCATGTAGCACTTTGCACAATGTGTCAAAGGGATGCTGTCTTTGAACATATAGTGTAGCGCAGGAAATTGCAGTGCCAAGAGGAGACACGCTTCTTTCCCAACAACTCCTGAGGATGCTCAAACCCACTCACACACTGCTGTCTTGGTTTTGAGAGACAGTTGTCTGCCAAGGAAGGCTAGAGCCTCCCTTGGAATGGAGAATCTAAACCCCCTTCCCTCCAAATTATTATAATTTTGCAATTAGGGGCTTTCAGGCAAAGATATGGGTATAGGAGTAACAGTTCTTTACTAGGAATATTAAAAAAAAAACAAAAAAAAAAAAAAAAAATAAAATAAAAATGTAGTAGTACAAAACAACAAGCAAGGAAGCAAACAAAAATCCTGGAAAAAAACCCTGACAGAGTCAGGGATACGACTTGGCACCCTGTTGGTCAGGGTGTTGGAAGCAGTCCAAATAAGTCCTCCTGGAGTAACAGATGTGGTTCTGTAGGGTATAGATGGTCCTGTAGAAAGTCCAGTGGTGACGAGATGGGTCCAGTCTTCCTCCGGGAATCCAGTGGAAAAACCAGATACCTTGTGTCCTTCAGACTCAGTTTTTATCTAGCTAGGAACAGTTGGCTCCTCCCCCACTGGGTGGAGCATCTCACAATGGGATGATGGAATGTGCCATGTCATTGGTGGGCCCTAATGGCCCATTATCAGAAGATGTCCCCTTGGAAGATGGAGGGGTGGTGAAAAGGATAAGAAACACTGCCCCACTTGGTTTTAATGGCTGGGCCATTGTCATGGGTTAGTACAGTTTGGTTTTTTAGTTAGAGTGGAATGTAGAATGATTCTCCGGGTCAGGACCTGGGAATTGCTTTAGAAAGGACAGGGACCTATCAGAGGGCTAGTTAGAATATTGGCATCTGTTTTGACCACTGAAAATTGTTGGCTACGACTTTGGGAAGTACCATATTGTGGTGGTTCTTTAGAGAGACCCAGACGACCGTCAATGGCAAAAGGCACAGAGCCTGCTCTCTGTCTGGGGGGATATCACGGCTTTATTCTGGGGTCCTGCCCCCGCCGGTCAGAACTCTTACTTAGCTCCTTCCCCATCCCCGCTGGTGCCAGAGAGACTGAGGCCCTGGCCGTCCCGGAGCTTTTTCCCCGGGGGGAAGGGCCCAGAGGCAGGAACAAGCCACTGCCCAATCAGGGACAAGGTGGGAGTAGAACAGAGTTGGGTTACATTCCAGTGTGGGGGATGGGCGCGGCCAAGCAGGGACAAACCATGTGATACAGTTTCCAAGGGGAACAGGGGAAACATTACAAACCAATATAAAAATGAAACACAATATAAACCCAATTAATGCGCTACAACACCATATAAAACCCCTTGATTATTAAATCATGAAATCATTAAATTATGAAACCACTACAGCCATTATCAGAAGGCATCCACCCCCCTCCCCCCTGGAGTTAAAAGAAAAGGATAAAACACCTCCCAAAAACGCCTGTGTTTCCATCTTCTTAGATGGTGAAGACACAGTTGCTATCTTGTTAACCACATCCATAGGCACATGACGGCGGCCATCCTGCCATTTGACGCCCATGAACTGGATGTCCCGTGCAGGTCCCTTGACCTTGCTTTTCTTTATGGCAAACCCAGCTCTCAGAACATTCCGAACTATTCTTTTTCCCTTCTCAAATACTTCTGCCTCACTGCCCCACACAATGATGTCATGAACGTATTGTAGATGTTCAGGGGCATCACCCATTTCCAGTACACTTTGGATCAGTCCACGAGAGGTCGTAGGGCTGTGTTTCCACCCCCGGGGGAGTCGATTCCAGGTGTATTGGACATCCCGCTACATGAAAGCAAACTGTGGTCTGCACTCTGCTGCCAAAGGAATTGAGAAGAATGCATTGACAATGCCAAGTGCAGCATACCACCTGGCTGCCTTCGACTCCAGTTCATATTAGAGCTCTAACATGTCCGATACAGCAGCACTCAGTGGGAGCGTTACTTCATTCAGGCCACGATGGTCTACTGTTAACCTCTACCCTCTATCAGACTTTTGCACTGGCCACATGGCACTACTAAAAGGTGAGTGAGTCTTGCTAATCGCTCCTTGGCTCTCCTTATCCACCTTTTCTTCCTTACCATTGGGGACAATTACTGTAGTAGTTGTTGTTTGGGTCCCTATCTCAGCCATAGTGTCCGCAAATGCAGTTTGGGTCCCTGCCTCAGCTACACTCTTCTGACAGTACTGAACTGTGGCTCAAGAGGCACAGGCCAGGCCCCCGTACAGGGCAAGAAGCTGCTGGATTTCATCGCAGTAGGCAAGGCACCCTTCTATCAGGTGACATGTCAGTTTGCCAGGGTTCATTGCCTGTTCAGTTGTAAAGTCCCAGGCAATGGGAGGTGATAACCACTCTAGGAACCTGCCCAAATCCTTCCACACACACTGCCATCCAGCGACCAGCCGCTTCAGGGCACATTTCAGTATATCCTCACCTACAGTTTGCTTTGTCTTACACCAGGATGACACCAGATTCCACAAATCCCATAGTGTGCCAACAGTATTAGTTATTAGTATTAATAGTATTCAACAGCTTCACGTAAGGATGAACAAGGAATGCGGCAGCCTGCATTCTAAAACAATCTACATCAATCCCAGATAGGGAGAGGGACAGGGATTCCCTCATTGTCCCCAGAAAATAGCTCCCCCAGCACAACATATCCATCAATGTCACAGCAAAGCACAGAGCCACTGTTTGTATTAACACGTTCCCAAACGCAACAAAACAAGGAGATAAGCAGCATACCTGACAAACTCCATGTCCCACACATGAGCTTGCTACTCAGTACCTACTATTACTATGCCAGGCAAGCTACATGTCCTGGTTTGGGACAAATTTGGGAGAAAATCCCTGTATAGGATCCCTCTAAGGAAGCAAACTCAAGTGGCCCCTCCCTCTAACTGGTCTGGTAAAAAAAAAAAAAAAACTCTTTGGAGAAAAGTGGAAAAAACTATTTTACTAAACAAATGAAGTGCATACAAGTATAAAGAATGAATAATATGAAACAATAAAACCTCTCCTTCTGAAGTGAGATGGCAAATTGAGAAAGTCCTTGCTGTGGGTGTAGCTTGGCTCTCTTTCTCAGTGCCTCTCCTCAGTCCCAGTCCCTCTGGCGCTGCTGGAAAATGCTGAGGTCCAGGCTCCGGTGGGCCGCAGGTGCAGCCCCTAGTGCTCCCTTGGGTTTTCAGTCTAGAGCAGGTTTAAACAGTTCTAAGAAAAAGGAAAAAAAACAGTCCAGGGAACTTCTCTGCCCTAGCTAGCTGAAACTAACTAAAAGCAAAACAAGATTTCTGTCTTGCAGTCTCTCTAAGCCTCCGCTGAACACGCTGTCTGCAGAAGAATGTGGAGGAGTCAGGCAGTTTTCTCAAAACAAACTCTGCGCTTCTCTTTGCTCTTAGAACTAGTTTTAAAGGCACAGGACTTAATATACAGCACAAACAGAACAGACGATTGGGGATACAGGCATCATAAAGTTACCCTAGGACAATACAGAACTGCCATTGTCTCAGCCCACGTTAGGAACCAAAAAGGACTGGTGTGGGTTAATCTTGGCTAGATGCCAGATGTTCACCAAACAACTCTATCACTCCCTCTTCCCAGCTGGACAGGAGAGGTGAAAAACAATTTGCAGATTGATATAAGGCAGTTTACTAAAGCAAAAGTGAAAGTTTGTGCACGAACAAGGAGAGGGAAAAAAACCCAAATTTATTGTCTAGTTTCGATCAGCAAGCACTGTCCAGCCACTTCCCGGGAAGCAGGGCTTCTGCACACATAGCAGTTTCTCTGGAAGGCAAACACTGTAAATAAGAAATGCTCCCCTTTCCCCCTCCTTTACTGTGCCTTTATTTCTGAGCCAACGTCATATGGTATGGAATATCCCTCTGGCCAGTTTGGGTCAGCTGTCCTGGTTGTGTCTCCTCCTAGGATCTTGCCCACCCCCAGCCTGCTGATGCTGGGGCAGAATGTTGGAGAGACAGCACTGATGCTGTGCCAACAGTGCTCAACAGTAGCCAAAACACTGGTGTGTTATCAACACCTTTCTAGCTACCAATGCAAAGCACGGTGTGGGAAAATGACTGGGGACCCTGCGGACCGGTAACTGGGGATTCAATTAGAGGAAACTTAGGAGTTATATTAACATCCTTACAGGAGTTATACCAGTACGGGAATTATAGGGTAAATCACAGTTGCTGCTCCCTGGATGGAATGCAGTTGGCATGACTTGAAACCTATTCCGTGATGATTCCCCATACACACACATGCACCTGCTAAGGGAGATGGAATGGAGGGTGGAGGGTAGTGAAGGCCAGGCTCTGCAGAAATCCTTGCAGGGAACGGAACTCTTTGCAGCTGATAAACCGCATACCACCTGTCAACCTGGGGAGATAGGGGAGGATGTCTTACTGCTGAGCCAGCAATTGTGGTGAAATCTCTCTCCTTAGATGAGCTTGCTTCATTAAAGCCCAATAATAATATTAACGCACACCTCCATCCCAAAGTTACCCACCTCCATTGTGCAACCACCCCTAACTGGGCATGCACTCTGTATTCTTTTTGACTGTATCTTTAAAAGCAAAGCAAGAGAATTTTACACCAATCAGTAACAAAGGTATGTATGCCTAGAGTCACTCAAGCTCCACCCAAATACACAGAAATAGTATAAAAATAGGTCGAGAATGGGGAAAATTTAGGGAAGACTCCATCGTTGCTGCTGGGATCAGTTGATGGGCTGAACCTGTCTTCTTCCCCATAGAGATGCCTATTGGATAAGAATCATACTCTATGCATGCTGAACATTTTATTGGGGATTAGAGCTTGTCTGTATATTCCTTCAAACATATTTCTGCAGTCAGACACTATCACCGACAATCTTCAAACCTTAACCTGTCACAGTTTATATTAATAAAGAGTGCTATTCCATAAACTGTTAGTGTGAATCCTTGGTGGACCCTACCAGTCACCAGCAGCGGGTAACACAATGGGTAAAGGGGAAGACCTGCTAGGGGGTGTCCCTTACACTGTTGGTGCGTTTCCCTAAGTCAGTCAAACCACCCTCTGATCCAGTAGGACTGCTCAGTGAAGGATCCCCCCAACGAGATGCTGACAGACTGGTCGGGCACAACGGTCTCGGCTTTCCTGAAACACAGACAAATTAAACACTAAAGACTTAGTAAATCTCCCCACACTAAGGGTCGAGGAAGCCTCCCTTTTTCACGTGACACATAGCACTGTGAGAGCCGCTATGGGGAAATGAATTCCATCTTAGCAACACCCAAACCAACATCACTGGGGCCTGATTCTCAGCTGTCCTCTGCTGCTGAAATTGCAGTTATAGAAGAAGGATTGGTACCTGTCCTTCACTCAAATCAACATTCAGCCCCTAATTAATTTTCCTGTTCCTAAAATCTCTAAACCACCAACCCCCTTCTACATGGAAGAATATGCCTTTTAGGCTTTATGATGTCAGACCTTGGCTGGCTGCCAGGGGCCGAACCAGCTGTTCTCTATCCACCCCTCCTCAATGGGACAGGAGGAGAAAATAAGATGAAAAAGTTCCTTCAGGACATAGCCACCTGCCAGATCTAAGGGCAGCAGGGAAGTACCTGCCCCAGACAGCATTTTACCCTTTCTTAAATATGCTTATACAGGGGTGCCACCAGCTTTGCTGAGTTGCTCAGCTTTGGCTCCCAGGGAGTCTGGTGCCTAGCTGGTGAAAACTAGCTGTTTCTAGCACAGAGCAGACACTGGCCTCTTCTCACAGAGGCCATGCCTGCAGGCCACACTCTGTGTCCAGTTCTGGACCCCAGAATTCAATGAAAAGAGGCGGACAGACTGGAGAGGGTGCCAAGGAGGGCCATGAAGATGCTCCAAGGGCTGGAGAACCTGCTTTTGCGGATAGCTTTTCCGGCGATTCTTTAAGCGACCTAAAACACCCATTAGCACCCATTGGCATAGTCGGAGGGATGGCAAGAGATATCACTGAATACTTACAGAAGCAGGGAATAAGCCTAAGTCCTAAATACTCGGACAAATGGGCTCAGCGTGATCCAAAAGCTGTGGAAGAACATCTAAAAGCATCTTGGGGCTGCATGAGGGCTAGCAATGACAAAGGAATTAATTGCAAAATCTTAGGCACCTGCCTAGGCTCGGGGGAACCACCTCACAGTATTCTAGTACTTCAAGGGAGCCACATGGAGAAGACAAGGGACAATGGGCACAAGTTGCACCAGTCCCCATTGCTGGAGGTTTTCAAGATGCAATGGGACAGGGCACTAAAAAATCTCATCTAGGCTCCCTTTCCCACAAAAGGCTGCACCAGATGATCTTTCGAGGTCCCTTCACACCTGGACTGGTCTAGGACCCTACAATTCTCCAGTGCGTCTGGGTTTCATAACCCTTGGCCCTCTTCGGTTTGGAGCTAAGCACCCACAACCTTGCCTGCGAGACGAGACATAAAATCCCACCAGGTGCCAGAGACTTCTAAAACCTATGGCAATCACCCAGCATGCTGGTTTAAAAGTAAACTGCCAGGAGAAATGAACCCCATTCAACTGCCTCAAGAGAGATTAGCGGTCGGAGTTACAATTTACTAAACAGTTTACAATAAATACAGTGATACAGAGAGAACTGGTTTTAACCCACAGAGTATAAACTGGCACCCTGCTGGGCAGAGTGATGGTCGCAGTCCTATCAAGTGGTGGCCACAGTCCTGTTGGAGTTTTGGTCCTCCTTCGGATCTGACGAGTGGTGGTGTCCAGAGTCCCCAAACCCAAAGATTAGACATGCTCAGGTTCAGGTGGGAATGCCGAGTACCTCCCCCAGGACAGGGAGTTTCACAGTGGAGGAATGTAATACTGTGAGTCATGGGATATTTTGGGAGTCTTTGATGGTCCAAGTCACTGCAGCTGCCTATGATCCTAGTACCAATTGATTCCATTATGGCCCAGTAGCAGAGATGACCCCTCAGGCTGGGTGGGAATGTGCTGGTGCTTCCCCAGAGGGGAGTTATCATGGCTAAGTCATTTGTGTGAAGAAAAACACTACCCTGCCTGGGAAGGGTTGCCTCTTCTCCCTTATCTCATTTAACACCCATCTCGTAGCCTGAGGTGTTGGGTGTACAGTAGGCAGCTACTGCAAGTAGCAGTTCATCAGGAATGACATAGAGGGTGGTACAATACAGTTTGCTTACATGCACATAGTGCTAAACTGGCACCCTACTCCTATAACCAGGACACCCAGGTCCAACAGGAGGTGGATGCTTCCAACACAGTGCACCATGGTGAATCCACCCTTGGAAAGCATGCATGTAGCCTCACACACAGTATCTTCTACAGTTTTAGCAGCAGCCTACATGGGCTTTCTGTATGTTGCTGTACCACTGCCAAAGAGCTAAGACTTTGCTTCCTACAAGACCTGAGGGCCTGCTAAGCGCTTCCAGCTTCACGCTTCAAACGAACAGGCAAATCACCATCTATCACTGAAATGCTGTTATCTGGCTGAAACATTTCACATACTTGCATTTCAGAGAGACACCGTTTGAACTTGCAGAACTACTTCCCCTCAGTAAGACGCGCAAGACAGAGGTGATATCCCCATGACAAATCTTTATTGTGCAACTGCTGCTCAAAGCTTTTATTACCTTCCACAGGCACGCGGCAAAAAAAAGTGATTCATCAAAAGCCGCTGGATTGATGGGCAACAGACGAAATCCATTCAGCGGCGATTCGTACACGTGCAGCAACTCTTGCAGTGCCAAAATCTTAGCCAGGCGGCCAGCCCACCTGATGGGCGGCCAGCCCACCTGATGGCCACCCAGAATGGGTAGATGTATGCGATAGACAGACTTCCCACCCTCGGGCCCTTCATCCACAACCATCCGGAATCCATTGGTCAGGCCCAGGGGAGCAACACACATCTCGCCAACAATCATTACATGCCCAAGAAGCTGGGCAGAAATTCATGGCGGGGCTGGAGCAGGTGCAGAGAAGGACAAGGTAGCTGTGGCAGCATGTGGAGAAAAAGCCCAGTGAGGGGGTGCTGAGGGTGCTTTAGCCGGAAAACCTGGAGACTCCAGAGGGACCATCAGGCAGACTTCCAGGAATCCCTACATGACAGTGTGTTACCCTGGTTTTTCTGAGTTTCTTTATTAGCCTTTTGATTTTCATAAATGGAGTCAGATCTTTTAGTTACTGTAGAATATTAGAGCAGTTTTTCTACCTTTCCCACAGAAGTAATATAAACAAACCCTTTGTTTTTCATTCTTTGTCCTTTGTTTGCATATTTCTAACCTGAAAACAATTGTAACTGACAACTCGTCTGGCCACTGAGGCTGAGGGGTGGAAACCCCAAAAAGCCAATCTTCTGCTAGACCCACAAATGTATAAAAGTAAAAGAATAAACAAAGGGGTGTCTTCTCTCCGCTCTTTCAGCTGGGAGCTGGATCAGAGGAACCTCTGCGAAAATCTCTTGTCTGCGTGTGATTGCTTTGTGTGTCTCGGTGACAACAGTGCTCAACACAAGGGCTATTTCCCTGCCAAACATGCCTTCGCTGCAGCTAAGTGCTTTATAAACAGTAGGACGTGACAGAGTCAGCTTTCGGTTCGTGTGCTTGTGCTTTGTCGGTTTACTGGGTGCAGAAGCCCTGTTTGCTTTCACTTTTCCCCTCAAGCAAAGATGAAATTGCGGCAACTTTCCTGCATTTTCCAGCACTGGATGAGATTCTGATACAGTTTAGTTTTCCATGTCTGCAGCAGCAAGACCAAAGGAGTTGCTGCCTTTTTGCTGCTTTTTCATGCCAGAGCTGAAAAGAATTAAATACTCTGTTTTGCAGAGAGAACACTGCGCTTAGGTTTCGGTTTGATTGATTGTGCATTGTTTGTGTGCTTGGTGCAGAAGCTGTATTCACTTCCTATTTTCCCAGCCAGCAAAGATGTTACTGCAGCAACTTTCCTGTGTTTTCCAGCAGTGGATGAGATTCTGATACAGTTTAGTTTTCCATGTTATCAGTAACAAGAGCAAAGGTGTTGCTGCCTATTTGCTACTTTTCCATGTCAGAGCTGCAAAGAACTACAAGCTCCATTTTGCAGAGGGAACATTGCACTAAGCTTTCAGTTTGTGTGCTTGTGCTTTGTTGGTTTGCTCGGTGCAGAAGCCCTGTTCGTTTTCTCTTTTCCCAGCAAGCAAAGATGTTACTGCAGCAACTTTACTGCGTTTTGCAGTACTGGAAGAGAATCTGATACAGTTTGAGTTTTCATGTCTGCAGCAGCAAGAGCAAAGGCATTGCTGCCTTTTTGCTACTTTTCCATGTCAGAGCTGTAAAGAACAGAATGCTCCATTTTGCTGAGGGAACACTCCTTGCCGTCGGGAAACAGAAAGTCATGGAGGGGCTGGACCATGTGCAGAGAAGGACAAGGTCACTGGGGAAGGATGTGGAGGAAAAGCCCAGTGAGGGGGTGCTGAGGGAACTTTAGCCAGAAAACCTGGAGACTCCAGAGGGACCATCAGGCAGACTTCCAGAAATCCCGACATGACAGTGTTCAGTACAAGGGCTCTTTCCCCGGCTAACATCTACTTGCTGCAGCTGAGTGCTTTAGACACGATAGGAGGTGACAGCCTCAGTATTTGGTTTTTGTGCTTATGCTTTGTCGGTTTGCTCAGTGCAGAAGCCATGTTCATTTTCTCTTTTCCCAGCAAGCAAAGATGCTACTGCAGCAATTTTCCTGCCTTTTCCAGCACTGGATGAGATTCTGATACAGTTTGAGTTTACCATGTCTGCAGCAGCAAGAGTAAAGGCATTGCTGGTTGTAAAGGGCAGTTTCCCCAGGAACAAAGAAAACCCTGGAAAATTGCTTTGGGAAACCCCAGTCACAGTGCTATAAGCTGGCAACTGATCGGCATGCTGTCTATGCTAATTGTTACTGGAAATGTCTCAGTTGTCTGTGTTATCATAGGTTGATTTTTGGTACATGAATTTTAATATTCCTGATCGTTGTTCCTTGTTGGACCCTTCCCTCAGACCACACCTTAACTCCCCACCTCTTGGTTTCTCTTCCGAGATTCAGGTGGTTTTAGAGTCTTTTTGCCTTCTGCAAAGCCCTGAGCCAGACGCAAGAAAGAGACGGAGTCTTCAGGTTCTGATTTTCAAGGTTGCGTGCTTTGTTTGTTGTTTCTTATCTTAGAATTCTCTCAGTGCCCAACTAAGATCTGTGCAGCTGCTCGGGCATCTGACGACTCCTCCTGCACTGGGCTGTCTCTGTCTTTTATATTAATTGTTACGTGTTCTTTATTTATCATTATTTGCCAATACCTATCACTTATACTAAACAGGTCATCCCTACTTTGACCCAATCTCCTTAAACTACTTTGTGCCACTGTCACTGCAGAAAATGGAGTGAATGAAGAAGAAAGAAGAAGCAGGAGACAACTCCCCAAATCCTCCATCTTGCTCCCATCCACTTCCATACTAAAAACCCAAACCTACTGTTTTTCACCCTGTGATAAGCTAAACTACTATCTTTCACACTCTTGTGGCTTGCAATCCATCCCGCAGTGCAGGAAGCCTTTCCCATGGACTGGGATCAAAACCAATGTCCCTCTGGGCTCTGTGCCAGGGTCCCAGACCCCCCTATCCAGGTCTCTGACCCTCCAGGGCAGCCAAAGGAATGCCCTGGACTCCAACACCCACCCAGGGCAAGGAGTATAAATACCCCTGTCTGACCCAAGATCACACCTTTGGCATCGTGCCTTTTGCCCCTTGTTACGGCCTTGATCCAGTGTGATCCAATACAGTAAACACCTTATTATTTGTTATTTTTGTATTATTAAAACTACTTTTCGGTCAACTGGATCAAAGCTGTCTCGCTCCATTCAAGTCACTGATCGGGGTGAGTCCCAAGGAAACTCAAACGGGTCTGATAGTCTGGGCCAGACCCCAGAAAGTTTCATCTGGCCCCTGATCACGCCCTCCTGTCATCCAGGAGACTAGTTTGGGGCTCGGCCCTTCCTTCAGGAGCTGAGAGTAGGGCATTTGCCTTTCTCATCGGTGTGCTGGCATTGGGTTGAAGGAGGAACACTTTGACGGCCAGGGAGCCAGAAGGAGGCTTCTCTGGCAAGGACCTTCAGAGTAAAAGAAGGTAGGAGAAAGGTGGCCCCCACTTATTTTCTAACAATGGGAGCTTGGGTGTCTGTAGAGGAGAGAGTCATTAACAAGATTTTTGAGTTGAAATTGGCTGACCAGGGGAATGTGAAAAACGCCAATCACTTGTTTTAAAATTTTAAAAGTTTAATAGTAATAAAAATGGTTATAAAAATAGAATTAGAGTAATAAAAAAATTGAACTATTAGGGTTAGGACAATACGAGACAATAAAAACAAAGAAACAGATGTCTGGGTGCCTTCCCGAGCAAAAAGCTCCGAAGAAGGACCCCTGTTAACAAAAGATTATCTCTTAAAAGCAATAGCCTGTTGAATATTCATACTTTTCATACATGATGCATAAATTCCATTCAAACAAAGAATTGTCTCTGGTTAGTGTCACTTTTTTTCCCTTAATCTCTGGCGTCTTTTTGGGTCTGAGCAAGGCAGGAGAAGTTGGTCTCTTCTGATAAGGCAGTAAACAAATTCTTTTTCTCTGAAAGATTTATATTTTCCTGTGGCTGGTATATAAAAACTACATTTTAACTACAAAACTACATTCACTATACTATCAAACTGTTAATACAACATTAACAATCAATACAACATAATACATATAGTAAATATCTTGCATAGAGCCATATAATATGCACTTTTCACAATCCTTCCTCTTTCTTTTTATAATTAATTTGGCTCAAGCAATATTCATTGTTTCTAGCCTTCATTTTTCGCTCATTTTTTTCATAAATCAATCTCGCTTCTATGAAGGGGTCTTCTATATTATTTTGTTTCTTTAACACCATAATCCTTTGTGGTGTTGTTGTTGCAGGCAACTTTTGGTCAATGTTCACTAATTGCATGCCTTGTACCACACTGGTGATGAGCCAAATGAAACAGGGGATCAAACAAGGAAGAAATATTAGACCAGCCGTAGCACATAAAAGGAAGAAGCCTAACTTTTCCCACCATTCTATTCCCAACACGTTATCCCACCAGCTAGTATTTAGCATTGATTCCCACTTTTGAACTGGTACATGGGTGATTTTTTTGATATCATTGACTATATCTAGGACGGCATCCTTATTGTCATCTATTTTTGAACAACAATCTGATGTATTGAACTTTCCACAAACACCCCCTTCTTCAGCTAATAGATAGTTTAAAGCCAACCTATTCTGATACACAGCTGCTCTTGTTTGGGTTTGTTGCCTTGATATTAATTCCATTGCTTGACCAGTTTTGTTCGTTATTATCTCTACAGCGGCTTGAAGTCTTATAATATGATTTAGCATATAAATTGGGGTTTGATATCCCCAACTCCCATCTTGTGCTCAGGTGGCTGGCCCATATGTTTCCAGTATGCATTCAGGGGGCCATTCCTCATCTCCCCATTTTTGGAATCCTCCAATCAAATCTTTTTTGTTTCTCTTTAGATCCTCATAAACTGGTATCCCTAATTGATCCCCATCAGGTCCTGGTAAAAGAAAAAATCCTGGCTGTATAATTCCCAGAGTACAGCTCCCTATCCACTGAGAGGGGAGTTTTGGGTATGCTCTTTTTCCACATATCCAAAATAAGCCGTCTGGAGCTTTCCAATAGTCAAATTTTTGTTGATCTATATCCTCTCAAAATTTGGAAATTTCTGGGATGCCACAGTAAGGATTTTTGCCCATATCATTACATTGAAAAAGTTTTGTTTTATTATCATACTTACAATTCACTTTTTTTGCTTTTTCTTGGGTCCAATACACGGTTGGTTCTTCTGGGACCCACCATACAGAAGTTCCATTACTAACCTTATATCTTTTACAGGGTGTTTTTCCTACTTCATGAAGGAACCTTTTCCCAGTGCGCCAAAGACATTCTTCCCCTATCACTGTTGAGCTTAAAATCCACCCTTCTGGTCTGTTTTCTCATCTTGTACTTGCTTGGTTCCATTTTAGAAGCTCAATTGGGCCTAAGCTGCTGCCTTTCCATGGCCATTCTTCTGACATCAAAGCCCCTCCACAGACCCAACAATTGGTTATGTTAAGTTCCCTACTTATTCTTTCCCCCAATTCTACAAGCTGATTTTTACCCATCCTTGAGATATCTATTTCTTTTTCTAATTGCTGTTCAAGTTTTGTAGACAAATCATCAATTGAAATTGGCACAGGTTTAGGTGGTTGTACTGACTTAGGCTTTTTGTTTATCAACTGCTCTTTTACTAAATCTGGTTCTTTGTGCCCTGTCACCCTGGGTTTTCTGAGTTTTTTAAAGCCTTTTGATTGTTCATAAAATGGAGTCAGACTTTTTAGCTACTGTACAATATTAGGAGCAGTTTTCACTTTTTCTCACACATGTAACATAAACAAATCCTTTGTTTTTCATTCTCTGTCCTTTGTTTGCATATTTCTATCCTGAAAACAATTGTAACTGACAGTTGGTCTGGCCATTTGGCTGAGGGGTGAAAACTCCAGAAGCCAATCCACAGCCAGACCCACAAATGTATAAAAAGTAAGAAATAAACAGGCAGAGGGCTCTCAGCCTTGGCTCAGCCTTGAGCTCGCTCGGAGGAACACTCTGCCCTGCGAAAATTTCTGGTCTCGGTGTGATTGCTTTGCGTATCCCGATCACAGTGCCCAATAATGTAGGTAAAACAAATCCATCTCTCCTCTTTTGGGCATTGACTTCCCATCCTGCTACCACTTGTTCCTAAGTTCTCTGCAATCCAGTACTTTTTCCCATTATGCATGCAATTGCTTAATTTGGATGGGTTATAACAGTGACTGTTGACATGAGTGTGAGAAATAAAAAAAATAACCTCGGTGTCTTTCCATATACAGTTTTCAGTAACACTTGTGGCATGGCCTTGTTGATATCCTAAAAGGGAGAAGACAAAAATTGAGTGACAGAAAAAGGAGTAACAGAGGTCCAGTATGGCTTATACTCCCACCTCCCATGCCTATGGGGTTACAACCCACAGCAGGTGTATTTGATCTTCTTGGTGGCAAATACAGAGGCCAATCTGGTCTTGCCCTCTATTTCCTTGTTACTTCCTCTTAGCTAATTTCCAGACAAATCATCTTTGACACTCCTTAACTGTCGTTTCCCACCGTTCTTCAGGTATTTCCCATTCAACAGGCACTAATAATTCCCATCCACAAAACAAAGTTATTATTTCAGTTTCTTCGAATTCTACCTGGATAGGAGTTCGATTTGGCCCTTGACACTTCCCTCAACGAGAGCGTCGATTGTGTGAACTACAATACCAATTCTTCCCACAATCTAAACATTTACATTTAACCCAGCTAACATGTCTGGTATTTGGGTGGATCAAACAGGGTGTTTGGTCTGGCACTGATGGAAGTTGCAACTCCTCTTCCTCTTTGCATAAATCACAGGCTAAGGCGTGAATACAAGAGTTCTCTGTCCGAAACAGTCCTGATCCTCCTGTTTGGAGTGGAAGTATTCCTCCCCAAGGAGGGTATCAGAGGTGTCTCAAAGCTTGTCCAGGCGGTACTTGAAACCACTGATATAAGCTTGGCCTTATCTCCCAATTAGGTGTGATCCTGTGTATGTTTCTTGGACCATTTGGGTCTTCCCAGTTCATTACCACCCAGTCCCCGTTTAAGAGTCAGTTTTGTATCACCCAGTTCAGATGTAATTGTCCACTCCTTAGGTTCATCCACAGGTCCTTTGATTCTGCTGGCGTGGATCCACCTTCGTTCCTTGGTCTGGATCGCAGCCTCGGTCATCAGGAATACCTGAAAAGGACCTTCCCATTGAGGAGTTAAAGACTGTTCTTTCCAGGTTTTTACTAGCACCCATTCCCCAGGATGAACATTATGGATTTTGAAGTCTAAAGGTGTGGTTTGAGGGATTATTCCTTTCAACCATAAGCTTTCAAGAGTTTTTGCAATGGTGTTAATGTATCTTTTAACACTCATTTCCCCTACCTCATAGGTAGCATTTTCATGTTGCGTGGTTAAAAAGGGTAAGCCAAACATCATTTCATAGGGTGACACTCCCAGGTGTGACCGGGGTTGTGTTCGGATCCTCAATAAGGCCAAAGGTAGGCATTGTACCCATGACATTTGGGTTTCAACTATTAATTTGGTCAAAGTTCTCCTTAAAGTCTGATTCATCCTCTCTACACGACCAGAACTCTGTGGATGCCATGGGGTGTGTAACTCCCATTTTATCCCTAAAGATTGAATTATTTGTTGTAACACTTTTGACGTAAAATGCGTTCTTCTATCTGAGTCTATTCTATTAACCATTCCGTATCTGGGAATAATCTGTTCTAAAAGGGTTTTACTTACCATGTTGGCTGAGGCCTTGGTAGTGGGAACTGTGTCTACCCAATGAGTTAGATGGTTTGTCACTACTAATAAATACTTCCATCTTTGTACCTGAGGAAGTTCAGTAAAATCTACTTGGATACTTTGAAATGGTTGAAGAGCTAACTCATGACCTCCTAATGTTGTTTTTCTCATCACCTTTTTGTTTAATTCTTTTTTCTTTGCTTCACTAAACTTTGGAATTTCCAAATTTTCCTCATTAAGAGTTAATATTAACATAACTCTTTCAGCTCCATTTTCTGCTGCATCCTTAGCTTCCTGATCTGCCAAATTATTTCCTCTTGTTTCTGGGGTTACTCCTTTTTGGTGTCCCTTAATGTGTACTATAGCTATTTCTTCAGGTAGTTTTAATGCCTCTAAAACCTCTAAAATGAGCCCCTCATGTACTAATCCTTTTCCTCTTGAATTAAGTAATCCTCTTTCTTCCCAAATTTTTCCAAAAGTATGTACTACTCCAAAAGCATACCTCAAATCAGTATATATAGTTCCTTTCTTGTGTGCTAAATATTCCAGTGCCTTTTTTAGAGCATATGATTCACAAGTTTGAGCTGACCAGTTTGAAGGTAATTTTCCTTTTTCAATAGTTTGCATGTTTTTTCCATTAACTACTGCATACCCTGACATTCTTTTTCCTTGTAGACATCTGGAGGAACCATCCACATAGATTATTTCCCCTTCTGAAAGGGCTTGTCCTTCAAGATCCCTTCGAACTTTTGTTTGATATTGGATAATTTCTAAACAATTATGTATTAGGTTATCTGCTGGTTCTCCATATAAGAATTGAGCTGGATTTAAACTCCTGTTTACTTCTAATGTCAGATCATCACTATCTATTAAGATTGCTTCATATTTTAACATTTTAGAGTCTGTCAACCATTTTTCAGCTTTCTGATTTAACACATTTCGAACTGCATGAGGTGTGCACACAATTAGTTTACTTCCAAAAGTAAGTTTACGACTTTCTTCTACTAGGATTGCAGTAGCGGCTATAGCTTGAATACATACTGGCCAGCCGTGGCTCACTGGGTCCAACATCTTTGATAAATAAGCTACTGGTCTCTTTACTCCTCCCCACTCCTGGACCAGAACTCCATGAGCTACCCCCTTTTCTACATTCACATACAGATGAAAGGGTTTTTCTAGTGAAGGTAAGCTTAAAGCTGGTATTGAGGCCAGTTTTAACTTCAGTTTTTCAAATTTATCATCATCTTCCTTGGTCCATTTTATATTATCTCCCTCTGTCAATTTTTCATACATAAATTTTACTGCCTGTGTGTACCACTCAATCCATAATCTACAATATCCTAATAATCTGAGTAGTTTTCTGATTTCCCTCTTTGAAGAGAGAGGTGGAAGGGATAAAATTCCTGCAATTCTCTCTGGATTGAGCCTTCGACTACCCTTACTTATCAAGTGTCCAAGATATTTTACCTCTGGTTCTACAAATTGCAGTTTCCCTTTTGATACCCTTAATCCTTTTTCTCCAAGAAAATTTAAAAGTTTTATTGTAACTTCTCTAACTTCAACTTCATCTTCCCCAGATAGTAAAAGATCATGCACATATTGGATAATTTGTATTCTAGGAGGAGTGGAGAAGGCTTGCAGTATTTTTTCTAAAGCTTGCCCAAATAAGTTTGGAGACTCCGTGAACCCCTGCGGTAATTTTGTCCATCTTAATTGCTGCTTTCTTCCAGTTTTTGGATCCTCCCATTCAAAGGCAAAGATATCTCAACTCTCCTTGGCTAGTGGACAGGCCCAAAAAGCATCTTTAAGATCCACTACACTAAACCACTGATGCTGGGGTGGAACTTTACTTATAAGTGTATAGGGATTGGGTACCATTGGGTAACGTGACCAAGTTCTTTTGTTAACCTCCCTTAAATCTTGTACTAGTCTATAACTCCCATCAGGCTTCTTTACTGGGATAATAGGGGTATTATGGGGAGACATACAAGGTTCTAATGTCCCATCCTTTATTAGTCCTTCTATTACTGGTTTCAAACCTTCCGGTCCTTCTAAAGATGTTGAGACAGAGATTTTTTCCTTAAAAGCACCAGTCTGTTACATATTAGTTTCAAAATCCCCCAGCAAATCAATCTTGTCTCTCTGGCCCCAGTGGGTCTCCTAAATTCCTTCTTTGGGGCTCTGGTCACTGTTATCCTCACCTGGTACTGATTATCCTCTCATTCTTCAGGCCTCAAAACCGGGAAACACAATATCAAAGTTTGCAAGATGGCCAAAAGAACAACAGAGCATGCGCAAGGAGACAAGGTGAAAAGTTCAACTCAGAGGATGACTATGTGCTTCATCCCCAAAGACCCCCAGACGACCACCAGAGTGATTAATAAGGAGCAGTGCGCAGCTGCAAATAGGCGTGGAACTAATTTTAATACGAACCGGGGACAGGCGGGGTTAGAAAATGAATATGTATTAGGTGTATCGTATAACCCTAGTTTGTAGAGATAAAAACGGAGAAACAAAGCTCCAAGGTGTGCATGTCTTTTTTCAGAATCCAGGGCATTCCTTTGGTTGTCCTGGAAGGTCAGAGACCTGGGCAGAGGGGTCTGGGACCCTGGCACAGAGCCCAGGAAGACACTGGCTTTGATCCCAGTCCATGGGAGAGGCTTCCAACACTGAGAGATGAATTACAGGCCACAGGAGTGTGAAAGATAGTAGTTTAGCTTATCACAGGGTGAAAAACAGTGGTTTTGGGTTTTTAGTATGGAAGTAGATGGGAGCAAGATGGAGGATTTTGAGTGTTGTCTCTTGCTTCTTTCTTCTTCATTCCATTTTCTGTAGTGACGATGGCACAAAGTAGTTTAAGGAGACTGGGTCAAAGTAGAGATGACCTGTTTAGTATAAGTGGTAGGTATTGGCAAATAATGATAAATAAAGAGTATGTAACAATTAGTATAAGAGGCAGCAACAGCCCAATGCGGGAGGAGTCGTCAGATGCCCGAGCAGCTGCACAGATCTTAGTTAGGCACTGAGAGAATTCTAAGATAAGAAATAATAAACAAAGCGTGCAACCTTGAAAATCAGAACCTGAAGACTCCGTCTCTTTCTTGCGTCTGGCTCAGGGCTTTGCAGAAGGCAAAAAGACTCTAAAACCACCTGAATCTCGGGAAGCCAAACCCAAGAACTGGCGTCCCTGGGTGGGCCCTGGAAAGGGGCACTGAAAGGGTCACAGTGAGTCTTCTGCACGAAGTGAACATCGCAAGCCCTCAGAAGATACAAAGCCAGACAGTCAGCTCCGGAGAAGATAAGAGGAACACTTCTGGCCAGAGCAGCTGTGATGGGTATTTTGAGATAAATTCGTGTTCTATATGTTATAAACTATAAACTGTATTACAAGCAGAGGGTTCCCACCAAACTGTGGAAACTCTCCTGCTTGCCAAGACTGATTTGCAATCGTAGAGACTCCAGACAATAGCAGGGCGAAGCCCAGATTAGCAACCAAAAAGAATGGCCAAGCAGGAGATGTCCCATTCATCAAGGAAGAGCCATCTGCCTCCTTCGGTGATTAACACATGATACCAGTCTAGAAGAGGAAGACCCAGAGATGTCGCTATCAGCATCCCAATGCCAACTTCTCAGAACTCCATTTAGGTGCCCGATTCTGCCGGGAAGGAGCATTCAGAGCCAAGCGGCCAGAGAAAGAAAACACATGAATATGTGTTGCAGATACAAGCTAACAATAAAACTGCCTCGAGGGAGAAAAACTGTATAAAACCTGCCCACTGGATCTAGGCGATGAAGAACGGGGGAAGACTGGTTCATTTGTGACCGTCTCTATGTTCACCCAACTTCGATAACCCGGGATCGAGGTTGTCTCTTTTATTGTGGCTATTTCAGATTGTTATTTTTAAAATGGCAAAATAAAATTACTTTATATTAAAATTGGATATTGATTGTCCATAACAGCAGCTAATCTCAAATTCGTCCCAGACCGACAGATCTCCAAGGGCCCTGGAATCCGTCATCCTGAAACCTGCTGGTCAGCAATCAGGACACCTCTGAGGTAAATTTGACAACAGCTGCACCCGAGCCTTTGAGCTTTGGTAAGAACAGTTGGATCTAGATCATGGGGGGAGCCGTTTCCCAGGAACAAATCTCTATCTTATCTGCCTTACGGGGGGTGGTTTCAACACATAGTGCAACCCTCTCAGAAAAAGAGCTTCAGGCATTGATGCTCTGGGTCTGTTGTAATTATCCTCATTGTGAGACCCATGTCCTATTTGAGCCAGGGTTTTGGCAGGAAGCAAATAGGGAGTTATATCATAGAGCTACAAAGAGGGACAAGATAGCTTTAAAGCTCTTGCCCCCAGCCAGTCATATTAGAAGCCATTTTGAAAAGTGGCTCCGGAAACCCCCAGATTGGGCAGTTGCAAAGTAGCGGGGAGGGAGAAAGTAGTGTTTCATCTGTCGACCAGTCAGTGGAAGGGGACAGAGAGCTACTTTCCCCAAATTCAATACCTCCACCGGGAGAAGGGGGAGGGGAGAGCCCTCAGCTCTCCCAGGGTTCGCCACAAACAGGTTCATCAGAAGCCCCAAAAGCCGACCAAACGCCAGTCCCAGGAAAGATAAAACTTTTAATCCATCCCAGTGACCAGGAGGAGCTGGACATGCTTTATTTTGAAGCAAGTCCCGAGGACACAATGCTTCTACTCCAAGGGGGGGGGGGGGGGGGGGAGATAGGTTTGACACAAAGTCCACCTCAGAGTCCCTTTACCCCCCGACAGTCACTGCGTAGCAGCACTCCGCCGCTTCTTTCCCTTCCCGCGGAGGAACAGCTTGGGTGGGGGGAGGAGGGAGGGGGGGGCGGTGCCGGGAGAACAACAAGTCCCGATCGAGTCGGTAGTGGAGGGCGGGACTGCGGAGCGGGCGCGCGGGGACGATCCTGAGAGGAATGACAAGATTTGTCTTTACAAACAAGCCCTGGGCCTGCTGTTAGATAAAACTAGCACTGAGAGATAAGAGAAACAATGGGAAGGATTCTATTGATTGATGAATGGAAAAGAAGATACTTGCCTTTACAACATGAAATTGAATATTGAAAGATGAAAGCAACAATGGAGAAAAACCCATAAATCCCATAAGAATTAAAAATTAGGGGGGTTATACATTAAAAGGGGAATCTTAGGCATTTTGGGAAGTCTGTACCTCTCAAGTACAATGGGGAAAGTGAGAGGGAAATGCAGCCGGAAAATTAGGATAAAAAGGAGGCTGCGTCCTCCGAAAAACTGAGAGACCCCAGGGGAAATGCCCCATGGCCTCTCCCTTTATTCGAATAAAGTAAAAGGACTCCTCTGTCTCCTTTTTGGACATAAACCTCTGGTGTTCGTGGATTAATTTTCCTAACAATTTGGGGGCTCTTGTCCGGGATATTTCCACCATCTGGGGCGGCTGGCAGCGAGCGGAGCTGAAGGCTCACCCAGTTTCAGTGATCAGCTCCCCTTGGTGGCAGCCAGCACCAGGCAATCGATTGGGTTCCCGAGACTGTCCAGGAGACAGACGAGTGACGGACCAGGGGGGTCCGTGAAGAGTCCGCAGGGAAGGACCACTGAAAATCTCACCGGTGAGTAAAATGGGATCTTCGGGGAGCAAACCTGGGAGGGTGCCCATGGAGGGCAGCACAGGTAAACCTGAGAGGGCACCCATGGAGGGTAGCACAGGTGAAACACAGCACCCATGGAGGGTTGCTAGGGTAAAGCCGGGAAGGGGCCCCGGCAAAAGGGATGACGATCCCATAATACCCCCAGAGAGTCCCTTGGGGACAATGCTGAGGTCTTGGGACAGACTATGCATTCACCCAGAGGTAACTATGGAGATGATGGTAAAATATTGTTATTTTGTGTGGCCGGAGTATAAGTTGCCAAAGGGGCTTATGTGGCCACCTTATGGAACAGATAGAATTCGTTTGTGTAGAATATTGTTGAAGTATTTAAAGGAGAATTGAAAAGGATGGATTGAAAGGGAATGTAGATTGATATGGTTCAGACAAGCAACAAAAGAAATCTATGTGTTAAAGAAAAAGGGAGAAGAGGAAAAAAGGGAGGAAGGGGGAACTGGTGAGAATTGGGATGTTCTTAAGCACCTTCCCCCATCTTGTCCTCCAGTGTTGCCAGCTGAACCAGGACCAGCTGCAGGTCCCCTGTATCCTCAACTCCCAGAGCAAAGGGATCAGGGGAATGTTGTTCCTATGGCCCCATCTGAGAATAACAATGGTGTAGGGGGAAGGGAGCAGCCTATCATACCACCATGTAGAACTAGAAGAGGAAATCAATTGAGCACATCAGAAGCCCCCCGGACCCAAGAAACAGGAGTACACCAGATGCCACTCCGCCAAGTTCCTTTGGGAGGTCAGGGGGGAGGCTTTGGGTTTGTAATTGTACCACTTACTACCCAGGATATAAGGGGGTTGAAAAAAGAATTACCCCCATATTTGGATGATCCCATGGGGTGGGGGAAAAGATAGAAGAATATTTGGGAAATGCGGATTATACATGGAAAGATTGGGATTTTCTCCTGGGGATTTTATTTGGGTCATCAGAGAAACGAATGATTCTGCAGAAAGCTTGGCAGCTGTGGGAGGATGAACATCCACAAGCAGCAGGGGGGGCTGGACCTAACGTACCTGCAGTGGATGATGCCATCCCCCAGGTGGACCCCCAGTGGAACCCAAATGAGGAGACCAGTCTGGCTCGCCTCTGCGATTACCGTGCTTATTTGATTAGGGCAATTAAATCAGCAGTTCCCAGAACTAACAACATAGCTAAGGCTATGTCCTTAGAACAGGAGAAACATGAAAGCCCCTCTCATTGGTTAGAGAGGATTAGAGAGGCCTTGTGGAAACACGGGGGGATGGATCCGGAGGGACCAGCCTTTGACACACTGTTAAAGGTACAATTTGTTACAAAGGCCTGGCCTGACATACAGAAAGGGGTACAGAAAGATGAAGAGTGGCAGAACAAGCCTCTAGAAGAACTAGTTAGAAAAACACAGCAGATATATGTAAGGAGGGATGAGGAAAAGGTAAAGGCTAAGGCAAAGATGATGGCAGAGTTTTTGCAGCCACGGAAAAATAAACAACAGGGTCCAAGGGGTTCCCCGGGACAGAGGGGACAGGGTTGGCCACAGGGAAGTGGCAGAGGCATTCCCTCCTCAGCAGGGGGGAGCCGACCCAAACAGCGGTTGGGAAGGAACCAGTGTGCTATCTGCAGGGCAGAAGGGCATTGGAAAAGGGAGTGTCCGCAGAAACCGCTGGACCCTCAGGAGGAAGTCCAGAGGACAATGGAAATGGATTGTTAGGGGTGTCAGAGGCTCCCATTATATCAAGGACCCATCACTCAGGAGCCCTTGAGAACTTTTAAGGTGAGTCCAGATTGAGAGGAGGTGTGTTTTCTGGTAGATACAGGGGCCTCTCGATCCACTTTAAATTTTATACCTGGGGGGGGAATTATCAAAAAGATCATTAGTCATTCAAGGAGTGAGTGGAAAGGATGAGCGAGTGTATTTTATTCAACCGCTATTAATAGATGTGGGGGACAGGTTTGAAATACACAAATTCCTGTTTGTTCCTAATTCTAATTGTAATTTACTAGGAAGGGATTTGATGGCTAAAGTGGGAATGCAAATTAGTATTGTAAAAAATGACACAGAGTCCAACACTGTGATATATTTGTGCAAAATGTCTGAGAAGGCTTATGCTGAAATAAATCCGGAAGTGTGGGCAGCCCCAGGAAAATACAGAAAACTAAACATAGAGCCTCTCCAAATTACTTTGAAACAACCAGGACAAGTGGTGTCTAAAAAGCAATACCCTCTTTCAAGGGAAGGAAAGAAGGGGTTACAGCCTGTCATTGAGTCCCTGCTAAAAGCAGGTCTTTTGGAGCCATGTATGTCTCCCTATAACACCCCTATCCTGCCGGTTAAGAAACCAGATGGAACCTACAGAATGGTGCAGGATTTAAGAATAATAAATGAAATTGTCAAAGCAAGGCATCTCACAGTTCCAGATTCCTATACAATCCTGAATCAGATCCCTTCTTCACACCAGTATTATTCAGTACTGGACTTAAAGGATGCTTTCTGGGGGTGTCTGATTACAGAAGATAGTAAACAGTATTTTGCCTTTGAGTGGGAACATGAGGAAGGAGGGAAAATGGTAAACCAACAACTGACATGGACAGTTTTACCTCAAGGTTACACTGAGTTGCCGGTTCTGTTTGGGCAAGTGTTGCAGAAAATATTAAGAGAATTTACTCCACCCTCAGGAGTTAGGTTGTTGCAATATGTTGATGACTTGCTGTCCTGGTTTGGGACAAATTTGGGAGAAAACCTCTGTATAGGATCCCTCTAAAGAAGCAAACTCAAGTGGCCCCTCCCTCTAACCGGTCCGGAAAAAAAAAACCCTCTTTGGAGAAAAGTGGAAAAAACTATTTTACTAAACAAATGAAGTGCATACAAGTATAAAGAATGAATAATATGAAACAATAAAACTTCTCCTTTTGAAGTGAGATGGAAAATTGAGAAAGTCCTTGCCGTGGGTGCAGCTCGGCTGTCTCTCAGCGTCTCTTCAGTCTCAGTCTCTCTGGCGCTGCTGGAAAATGCCGAGGTCTAGGCCTCGGTGGGCTGCAGGTGCAGCCCCCAGTGCTCCCCTGGGTTTTCAGTCCAGAGCAGGTTTAAACAGTTCCAAGAAAAAGGAAAAAAAAACAGTCCAGGGAACTTTTCTGCCTTAGCTAGCTGAAACTAACTAAAAGCAAAAAAAAAAAAAATCTCTGTCCTGCAGTCTCTCTAAGCCTCTGCTGAACACCCCGTCCGCAGAAGAATGTGGAGGAGTCAGGCAGTTTTCTCAAAACAAACGCCGCGCTTCTCCTTGCTCTTAGAACCAGTCTTAAAGGCACAGGACTCAATATACAGCACAAACAGAACAGAAGATTGGGGATACAAGCATCATTAAGTTACCCTAGGACACTTGCTTTTATCAGGAGAACAGGAAAAGGTGGTTGAGGAGGCTACTGTACAGCTGCTTAATTTTCTTGCTAAGAAAGGACTTAGTGTCAGAAAAAAAGGTGCAGTTAGTAGAAAAAAAGGTCAAATATTTGGGACATATTTTGATTGGGGGGTTGCGGTGTATTGATCTGGAAAGAATACAAGGGATTTTGCAAGTACCATTACCCAAGACAAAAAAGGAGTTATGGATGTTTTTAGGGTTGGTGGGGTACTGTAGTGTCACTACGACACACAAAGCAGCCACATGCAGACAAGAGGTTTCGCAGAGCAGAGGTTCCTCCGTCCAGCTCAGGTCTGAGACAGGGCGGAGAGAGCCCCTTTGTTTATTTCTTACTTTTTATACATTTGCGGGTCTAGCAGAAGATTGGCTTCTGGGGTTTTTCACCTTTCAGCCAAGTGGCTAAACCAACTGTCAATTACAATTGTTTTCAGGTTAGAAATATGCAAACAAAGGACAGAGAATGAAAAACAAAGGATTTGTTTATGTTACATATGTGGGAAAAAGGTAGAACTGCTTCTAATATTGTACCATAGCTAAAAGATCTGACTCCATTTTATGAAAATTCAAAAGGCTATAAAAAACTCAGAAAAACCAGGGTAACACTGTAGAGTATGGATTGAAGATTTTTCTGTTGTGGCCAGACCTTTATATGACCTTTTAACCCAAGACACTCCTAATGTTGTGGTATGGACACCAGAGGGAGAGCAAAGCTTTAAAAAATTAAAGGACAAATTAGTTAATGCCCCAGTCTTAGCTCTTCCAGACACTGAAAAGGAATTTGAACTATATGTGAATGTTAAACAGGGTCATTGTAAAGGAATTTTAGTGCAAGAGCATGGGGGGACACGGAGGCCTGTTGCTTATTTTTCAAAACTCTTAGACCTAGTGGCCAGGGGTTGGCCCCATTGTCTGCAAAACTGTGCAGCTACAGCTCTGATGGTGGCTGAGGCTCGAAAGCTGACAAGGGGAGGTTATCTGATTGTTAAAGTTTCACACCAGATTAAAGCTTTGTTAACTGAGAGAGCCTCTAAATGGATGACCAGCGCTCGGTTATTACAGTAGGAATCTTGCTTAATGGAACAGGAGGATTTAGAATTTAAAAGTGGGGGAGGGTTTAACCCAGCCTCCTGTTTGAACGGCCCTGAAGAAGAGGGGGAGGGAGAAACCCATGACTGCATTCAGGTATTAGATCTCCAGACCCGAGCTAGAAAAGATTTACTAGATACTCCATGGCCTGAGGGAGAAAATGTGTTTATTGATGGGTCTTCAAAGGTGGTAGAAGGGAAACGATTTACAGGATACTCTATCGTTAATAAAAAGCAACTAAAGGAAGGGGGGAGGTTACCGCCCACCTGGTCAGCTCAGACAGCAGAGCTGTACGCGCTTGTAAGAGCCTGTGAATTATACCGGGATAAGACAGTGAATGCTTTTACTAACTCCAAATATGTGTATGGGGTGATACGTGCATTCGGGAAACTATGGGAAGAAAGAGGTTTATTAACCTGCAGGGGAAAGAAGTTAGTTCATGAGAACTTAATCTCTGGCCTATTAGAGGTGGTGAACTTACCAAAAAAGGTAGCAATAATACACATTAAAGGGCACCAAACAGGGTACTCAGAGGAGGCAATAGGAAACCGACTGGCTGATGAAGAAGCTCAAAAAGCTGCATTGTTTCCAGAAATCTCTAAGATCCTCCCCTTGCTCCCAGTAACTGCATCACTGCCAGAGAAACTGTCTTTTTCACCAGAAGAACTTGAGATAATTAAAAAGAGTGGGGCAGAGGAAAAACAGGGTAATTGGTTTACAGGGGATGGTAAACAGTGGATACCAAAAGCTCTGGCCTTACAGTTATTAAAACAACTCCATGAAGGGAGCCATTGGGGCTCTCGAGGACTGGCAGAAGCTTTCCTCAAAATGTATGCTGCTGTGAGTCTTTTTACACTGGCAAAGCGAGCTATTGAAGGTTGTTTGATTTGTGCTAAAACCAATAACAGAGTTACGAAGAAACTTGCCAGGGGAGGGAGGCCTTGGGCTATATGTCCCTTCCAGAGATGCCAGGTGGATTTTACCGAAATGCCACGAGTGGCAAGGTTTAAATACCTTCTGGTAATAGTATGTCAGTTAACAGAGTGGCCAGAAGCATTTCCTGCCATTTCAGCAACTACAGAATCAGTTATTAAAGTATTTTTGGAACAAATAATTCCAAGATATGGGATTGTTGAAGCAATAGACTCAGATAGAGGATCTCATTTTACAGGAAAAATTCTTCAAGGAGTTATGACTGCTCTAGGGATAAGATGGAATCTCCACACCCCCTGGCATCCCCAGAGTTCCGGCAGGGTGGAGAAGATGAATGGAGAAATAAAGAAACACCTTTTGAAGCTAGTAATAGAAACTAAGATGCCATGGGTACGGCTCTTGCCACTGGCTTTAGCAAGGATAAGGGCTAGACCCAGGGGAGATATTCAATTATCTCCCTTTGAACTGATGTTTGGAATTCCTTACCCTTACAATTCCCAGCCTAGTAGGGGGGTAGAGATAAGTGATGTATATTTAAAACAATATGTGGCCAGGATACTGTCTCTTGTGAAATATCTTTGACAGGAAGCTCAGCTGGCACAGACCCTACCTTTGGACTTTGCTGTTCACAACATCCCACCAAGAAATTAAGCCCTAGTTAAGGAGTGGAAAGAAGCACCACTAGCGGCTAAGTGGCGTGGACCTTTCCAAGTGTTGCTGACCACAGAAACAGCCGTCAAGACAGCAGAACATGGGTGGACCCACCACACTTGGGTCAAAGTCTCTGAGGCCCTGGAGATTTGGACATCTCAGCTGGAAGAGAAGGATGGGAAGCCACAACAGACACTCTGCAGGAGTGGACTGGAGCAGTAGCCAGTGCGTCGACATCGGGGGAAGCCTCGTGTGCCTACCCACAGACTGCCTGCTGAAATAGCTTGTGTGGGCATCCCTCCTCTCAGATCTCCAGTCACTGAGGGCCAATCCTTGCTGTCATTGTTTTCTTCCACAGGTGTTGTGGAGGACAACTTGAAAGTGAAAATTAGGTTAGGAGATTAGATTACACCATTAGAATGTTTCTCTTAACAATCTTACCTTTATATTGCCAGTTAGGTTGGGGTCAAAAGTGGGAAAATAATTTTTTAACCTTAAGAGAAGAAGTAGCAAAAACCTTTAACCTTAGCAATTGCTGGGTCTGTGGAGGGCCAGGGGGATCTGAAGACTGGCCATGGGTGGCCAGCCCAGTTAAACCTAAATGGGGGTTAGCACCCTGAGTGAGGTCCATAATGGAACAGCATTTTGGGATGAGGAAGGAAGTCCATGGCGGCTTCATTCCTCTGAAAGAGGCATTTATTGTCTAAATAGAACAGGAGGCGTATATGTGGGAAAAAGTGTCTGTGACTGGACTTTGAGTTTAGATTGTTGGACCCCTGTTACCCTGGTTTTTCTGAGTTTTTTATAGCCTTTTGATTTTCTTATATGGAGTCAGATCTTTTTAGTTATTGTACAATATTAAGAGCAGTTTTTTACCTTTTCCCACAGATGTAACATAAACAAATCCTTTGTTTTTCATTCTCTGTCCTTTGTTTGCATATTTCTAACTTGAAAACAATTGTAACTGACGGCTGGTCTGGCCAGTTGGCTTGAGAGGTGAAAACTCTAAAAGCCAATCTTCTGCTAGACCCACAAATGTATAAAAAGTAAGAAATAAAACAAAGAGGCTCTCTCTCCGCCTGTCTCAGTTTGAGCTGGATCGGGAGGACCTCTGCCCTGCGAAAATCTCTTGTCTGCGTGTGACTGCTTCGTGTGTCTCGGTGACAGACCCCCAACTGCCCTCCTTATGATTGTTCCAGATATCAAGGCAGATGGAATCAAACACATGTTAAGCTCACTAATGGTAGCTGGGTAAGGTGTTCCTTCCATAATCACCAAAAGGATTTTGAAGGCTGTAAAGCAGTGGGAAAGGATAGGTTTTTTGACCCTTTATTTTTAAGCTGCCCCCGAGATAATTCCACAAGTAGGACACATGTTGTTCGTGATTATCAGTGGAAGTGGCAGCACCGGAACTCGGACCCTTTTTAATAGGTTCTGGTCTGGATCCAATAAAACAGATCTGGGATGTAACTGCAAGTGGAAACCTCATGTGAGAGCTTGGAAGTGCAAATACTGTGATGCTTATGGCAGGGCAACTATTGTTGGGGGACCACTAGGCCCAGGACACAAGCTTTACTTTGACCCACCAATTGATGATAAAAATTGGAAAGGTCCATTTGCCAATGGGACCTGGGCTTTAAGAGGGCATTACTGGATTTGTGGCCAATATGCTTACCGCAGGTTACCCCCAGACTGGTCAGGGATATGTTATGTGGGGTATGTTAGACCATTGTTATTTTTACTACCACAAGTTCAGGGAAATCAATTAGGAATCAAAGTTTATGATGATCTAATTAGAGAAAAGTGGTCAATTGAAACATCCCTGGTAGGAGGGAGCACCCAAAGGTGGGGAAAGGATGAATGGCCACCTGAACGAATCATACAGCACTATGGACCAGCCACATGGAATCCTAATGATACATTTCAGGTGCCAGAGAACCCATTTATAATTTAAATTGGATAATTAGGTTACAAGCTGTCTTTGAAGTAATAATGAACCAGACAGCTACAGCTCTTGACCTTCTTGCCGATCAATCTACTCAGATGAGAAATGCAATATTCCAACATCAAATAGTATTAGATTATTTATTAGCAGAAGAAGGAGGAGTGTGTGGCAAATTAAATGACTCAAACTTCTGTTTGCAAATAGATGACAATGGAAAAGTGGTGAAACAATTAACAAAAGAAATAAGAAAGTGTCATAGTTTTAATTTCAAACCGGGCGGAAACACCAATTAATGTAGTGGTTTCACGTTTACTAAATTTTGGTCTTGGTATTTACTCTTTTTGTGAGAGACAAACTAGGAGAAAAACAAAGCAGGCTCAACCTTAAAATTGATAAATAGTTTATTAACATACACTAAAAGAATAGAAAAACAGAAAGTTGGAAAAAAACTAAAATGGAACGAAACTTCAAAAAACACTTTTCTCTCTCTTTAAAAACTGTTCACTTTCTTACAAAACAACATAAAGAGACAAAACTTGTAATTTTCAGTCAGTTTCACTATCTGACATTAGTCTTTCATCAATTCATTAGGCGAAGGGTATCTTTTTGAGTCATGGATCCCACTGACAACTTAGAACAGTTCTCTTGTGGGTTTTAAACTGTCACAAAAACAACCGCCCGGAGAAACTTGCTTTTGTGACCCTCCCAGGAGCAGTTTCTCAAGCTGCTTATGGGTCATGGGTCTTAGACTTTTGCATACTGGGGTGTCACCTTTTAAAGATGAATAACTCCAAAGTAAAGGATTCTTCACTTCAAGGTACAGAGATATCTTCTCACTTCTTTACTGGTGCAGAGGGCTTCTCATCTTTATCTCTGTTCAAGCATCTTATAGGATATAACTTAGTTCATTACAAACACTTTTGCTTAAATTTACACACAAATTAAAACAATCATCTCCCTAAATGCATATCTTTCCTATGATTTAAAGGAATTACTTAATTATAGAGTTCATTTCCATGGCTTAAGTAAGAATAGAACAACTAACTCTTCAACCCTCTGTCCCAATAGGCTTTTCACTCTTGCCTTACTGACTTCATCCTGTTGTTCTTTATGTTCACTCTGTCTTTTCTTACTCTCTCAGAGAAGAGCTAAGCTCTGGAAGCTTCATGTTGCTAAGAAAGAGTTAAATCTGCTCAGAGTCTTTGTCTCTCCCTCTGTAGCTTGTGGTGTTAGATGTTCAAGGCCGAGCTGATGAGGGAGGAAGAACTCACAGAAACATCAGAGACAGAGGCACTGAGGCAGTCTGGGATTTAAAAAAAAACCAAGCAGGATCATAAATGCCTTCTCAGCCCACCCCTCGGTGTAAATCGGGGTGGCCTCAGCCCAAATGGTGCCCATAGCTCCCATCAGGGGCCCAGCAGAGATTTGTCTCTGCTCCAGGAAAGTTTGAAGAAAGTAGCTGTTACAAAACAGCAACCTCTCCTTCCCCCTGCTTTCACCCGGGAGCCAATGGAATCTGATCAGGCCTCAGGCCAGCTCCCCCCTAAAAGGGGGGAGCAGCAGGCCCAGCTCAATGTTACCTGTCTCTCTCTAGCCAAAGAAAGAAGGAAAAAGACCTACCTACAAGAAATTCATGGGGTTTTATATGGTACTTCCCAAAGTCGCAGCTAACAATTTCAGTAGTCAAAATAGATGTCAATATTCTAATTAACTTTCTGATAGGTCCCTGTCTCTTTTAAAGCAATTTCCAGGTCCTGACCTGGAGAATTATTTTATATTTTTTTATAACTAAAAAACTAAACTGTACTAACCTATGACAGAAAGTTAGCTCATGTACTGGTCCAAACATGGAAAGGATGGGAATGGGACATGTTTTTGTGGTTACCCAGTGGACTATGGGTTAAACAAATGCTTTTCTTCCTCTTATGTGTAGTAGCAACTCTTATCTTTTTACCATGCATGATCCCTTGCTTAAGTACAACTTATCCAACATGTGATCAAAGGGATGCAGGTAGTAGCCATGCTTACTGATCCAGAGATGGCTACAAAAGGTCAGAAATTGATGTCACTGGAAATAATTGCAAAACCAAAAAAGACCCAAGAACAGAAAATTAAGTCAATGATAACTAAAGTTTGTAAAGACAATTATTAAAAATAAAAGAGGAAGGATTGAGAGGAATGACGAGATTTATCTTTACAAACAAGCCCTGGGTCTGTTGGTAGATAAAACTAGCACTGAGAGATAAGAGAAACAATGGGAAGGATTCTATTGATTGATGAATGGAAAAGAAGATACTTGCCTTTACAAACAAACTGTAGGTTTGTTTGTAAATGAAATTGAATATTGAAAGATGAAAGCAACAATGGGGAAAAAAACATAAATCCCATAAAAATTAAAAATTAAGGGGGGTTATACATTAAAAGGGGAATCTTAGGCATTTTGGGAAGTCTGTACCTCTCAAGTACCTCAGCCAATGGGGAAAGTGAGAGGGAAATGCAGCCGGGAAATTAGGTTAAAAAGGTGGCTGCGTCCTCTTAAAAACTGAGAAACCCTAGGGGAAATGCCCCATGGCCTCTCCCTTTATTCGAATAAAGTAAAAGGACTCCTCTGTCTCCTTTTTGGACATAAACCTCTGGTGTTCATGAATTAATTTTCCTAACAATCCTGACCAATCCCACCAGGGCATGGAATGCGGCCGAGGGCGGTCGGGAAGCGCACTGGGTTGGGAGGGGGCGGATCACAGGGGAGAACAGTTTGCGGACAAGCAGCACGATTTCGCTAGCCGTGGGACCGAGGCGTTGGGAGAGGCGGTGCCTGTACCGGCAGCTCGGCGTGCGCCGAAGACGCAAGCTACGGGAAGTAGCACAGTTCAAGATACATCTGCGTCGCAAAGCGCGGGCGGGGGTTCGGGACGGGCGCTGCCAAGCAGGGTACTGCAAACCCCAGAAACACCAGTGGTGGGTCCACGTGCAGGCGCGGAAGGGGCAGGACGGGGCCCAAAGCGCAGCCTTGCTCTGGGCGGGGCAAATTCTGACAGCGAGCAAGAGAGGGCGGCCTCTGGGCGTGAGCGGGGAGGGGACACTTTGCCAGGCGCCGCCGGGCTGGGACAGGCAGGGGCGGGGCAGGCGGAGGCGGAGCAGGCAGGGACAGGGTGTGGGCAAGGCGGAGAGCTTCTCCAAGGCGCCACCCCCACACGGCAAACGGCACCAAGCTCGACCCCACCCACCAGCGGCACTTTGGTTGCGGTACAGCCTTTGCAAGGCGATTCAAACTCAGCTGCTGCGTTTCTGCAATTGGGCACACATCCGAAATCCTACAGGGTTTTGCAATTGCACTCAGAAATTAAAGGATTTTTGCAAACTCGACATACTTGGTCAGGGGCAATGGAAGAAGTATCAGGTCCATGTAGTACCGTGAGCCAACAGAGGCCAGCTGCCGACATGTCATCGTCACCTAGGGGCGGGACTGTGAAACCACAACAATCACGAGTGTCAGGCACACCAAGTGGAGCACCTCCCAGCGGCGGGACAACCACGTTGCACCACTTTGTCCCAGTTTCATGCAAAAAACCAACTTCTCCTTCGGGACAGCAATTCAAGCAAAAGCAGAGTGAGCTTTTGTCGACTGAGGAGGACGATGGAGCAGCTCGAGAACAACAACAAGAAATATCAATCACTGATGATGACGTTATCCACATCACTGCTTCGGAAGGCATTCCTGTTTGGACAACAAAAGCATTTGGTTTTTCATGTCAAGCACCATCATTTTTACTATCTAAGGACTTTATGAAGCAGTTTTTCAGGCAATTTAAAGAAGCAGCTTCAGAATTCCACCAAGATTCATTGTCCTCTCTTCCTCAACTTTTTTCCTCCAGAAAAAGGCACCCAGACAGATTCGTCACCTTCTCTTCCTTGACTTCCTCCTCCGGAAAAAGGTATCCAGACTTCTTTGGAACCCTTTCCTTCTTCATATGTTCTTCAACTACCTGGGGGACCCATTCTTTCCTTTCAAGGTGCTGCAGAGAAATTGCATGATGCCCAACAGTCCCTGGTTCCTGTTCTTCATGCAAAGGAAAAAGAAACAAAGCAGGATGAGGAAAAGCCACAAAGGCAGGCAGATCCTGAAAAGGATGAAACAGCATTAAAGCTGCAAACACAGCAATCGACTCCGGTGTCTAAGAAGACACAGATATCTGATGCACAGATACTCAGTGCAACAGGTTGGACTGATATAAGAAAGAAAGCATTGAAAGAAGAAAACCTTAAGATGATAGGCTCAAGAAGCATGGCAATGCCAGTGACTTATGATGCACAGGATGCAAACCCAAGATGGGAGCGATTGGATCATGAAGTCGTCAAAGATCTGATGAGAGCCATTCGTGATAGTGGATTGGGGTCTCCATACTTCAAATAGCTTTTGAAAGGGACATTTAATATATATGGTTTAACACCATTTGACCTCAAATCCCTTGCTTCAATGATCCTCACTGATTCACAGTTCATCATCTGGGAAGCAAAATGGAGAAGAGCTCTTAATGAGCTCAGGGACAAATATCAGGGAGGAGCAAATGCAGGCTTCACCGTTGCACAACTGGCCGGTGATCCACCACTTGACAATCCAGCTCGTCAAGCCAGACTTTTTCCACGGGAAGTGTTGACAGGCATCAAGAATGCAGCGCGAAAGGCAATGGTGCAAATTCCACTGACAGGAGTTACAGAAAATATTTATACAGGCATAAAGCAAGGTCCTTCAGAATCTTTCACCTCATTCATCAATCGTCTCACGCAAGCAGTGGACAGACAAATCAGTGATGATGGGGTGAAACCACATTTGCTTCGGTGTCTTGCATTTGCGAATGCCAATGCAGAATGTAAATGTATCATCAGTGCGATGCCTGGTCAACCCTCTATGGCAGAAATGATAGAGGCATGCAGCAAGGTGGGAACACTGCAGCACAGTTGTTTTGGGAGATCCAGTGGAAAAGGTCATCAAAGATGCATTCACGACTTTTCAACAGAGACAATGCTACAAGTGTAGCAAACAAGGGCACTTCAAAAAGGACTGTCCAAAACTTGCAAAGATCGCAAGCTCACCGGATGTTTGTCCAAGGTGCTGTATTCATACTTGCTTTGCATGAGAACATTGTTGCAACACAGAAAATGTAAGTACTTTGTTTCTCACATCAGGGCACATTTATCTATTCCAGGATTTTTAGTAGAAGGTAATGCACATGCAGACAAATTGACCATGCCAATTTCAAGGACTTTACTGAACATTTTTGAGCAGGCAAAATTGAGTCATGCATTCTTTCATCAGAATGCTGAAGCACTAATGGAAACTTTTCACATTTCCAAAAGTCAGGCAAAGCAAATCATTAGTGCTTGCCCAGATTGTCAGCTTGTACAGCCTCCTGCTTCCATGGGAGCAGTCAATCCAAGAGGATTGCACAGTTTGCAGTTATGGCAAGCTGATGTCACAAAATATCCATCCTTTGGGAAACTCAAAAATGTTCATGTTTCAGTTGACACATTTTCAGGTGCAGTCTTTGCATCATTGCACACAGGTGAGACAGCACAGCATGCTTGTTGACATTTCTTGCAGGCAATTGCATCACTGGGTGTGCCGCAAGAAATCAAAACAGATAACGGTCCAACTTACACAGGAAAAGTGCTTGACAAATTTTTAAAGAGGTGGGATGTCCGTCATATTTTTGGTATCCCACACTCTCCAACGTGTCAAGCAATCATTGAAAGAACCATTCAAACTAATAACTTGGGGCAAGGGTTATGCTTGTGCCTCCACAGGGAACTGAAATGGGTGACGGCGAGGCACGTGAAACCGTACCGAGTCCAGACGCAAGCAGATGCCAACCCCAAGATCAGAGAAAAAGAAGTGGGCACGCAGACGTGAGCTGGTGTCAAGACAGCGGACATAGCTTCGTTCTACGTGCAAAAAAGGCTCTGGGACTTGGGTTTTCTTTGGGGTTTGGGTTTTCTTTGGAACTTGTGTGGTGTTGCATTTTTAGGGATTCCCATGGGAAGAAGGCCATTGAACATGAAAGAACTATATTTGTGCCTCATTCTCTCCTTGGTTGCCTTGAGCAATGTGGCAGTTTTGCCCGTGGCCTAACCAAAAGAGAATGTTTGGGAAACTCTAGCCAATGCATCAGGGTTGGATACCATCTGTTTGACACACTCAAGGCCAGGGAAGCCCTTTTCAATATGTTTAGTGGGGTTGCCAGTGAGCGAATGGCCGATTCCACAAAACATCCCTCCAGCAATTTCAAAGTCCATTGTAAATCCAGTGGACAGATGGGATGTTTGGACAAAATTCCTTCCTGTGGCTTCTTTTGAACCTCAGGAACTGGAAATTCTTGGATCGGTCCAAATGCAATTTTGTGTGAAATTCGGCCTTTCTGGAGTGGCACAAAATAAAACAGTAGATGTCACTCCAAACCTCATCTTTTACAGAAATTCATCATCTTGCTGTAATTACACTAAGATGCTGGACAAGCCATCCAATCATGTTCCAGCACAATTGCCAAGAGGAATTCTTTTTCATTTGTGGGGACAGAATTTGGCCTGCAATCCCCACAAATGTCAAAGGTGGTCCATGCAGCATTGGAATGCTTTCATTGCTAACACCCAACATGACATTGCTGAGAGAACAAAAATATAGAGGGAGAAGATCTACCAAACCGTATGATCCAAATTGTGATGACAATGTTCACACATGGAACAAGGCTCAGAGAATTGCGGTTGCACTTTTTTCACCACAGGCAGCATCAGGAGTCACCTTGACACAACTGGATTGGGTGGGTTGTTGGCTGAGCAAACATGCCCGAGCCACCTCTCTTGCACTGAGTGACATGTTAATGGACATTGACAGTGTAAGACAAGCGAGTCTCCAAAACAGGGCAGCGATAGATTATCTATTGCTGACCCACGGGCATGGGTGTGAGGAATTTGAGGGAATCTGCTGCATGAATTTGTCAGATCATTCCAAATCCATTCATGAGAGCATCAAGAAATTGCAAGAGAGTGTAGACAAACTTGAAGTAGTAACTGGGTCGTGGATGGATGGTGTGTTCAATTTGTTTGACCTTTCACCGTTGTGGAAGGGATTTTTAAGAACATTTATATACATTTTAGTAGGGCTTGTAATTCTTCTCAAGATTCTGCTGTGTTTGCTTCGATGCAAACGGCAAGCCTTGGACAGGGTTGCCAAAGAGGTGTTTTCTGGTTCAAACAGGAGGAGGAGATGTCAGAGTCCAGGGCATTCCTTTGGCTGCCCTGGAAGGTCAGAGACCTGGGCAGAGGGGTCTGGGACCCTGGCACAGAGCCCAGGAAGACACTGGCTTTGATCCCAGTCCATGGGAAAGGCTTCCAACACTGAGAGATGAATTACAGGCCACAGGAGTGTGAAAGATAGTAGTTTAGCTTATCACAGGGTGAAAAACAGTGGTTTTGGGTTTTTAGTATGGAAGTAGATGGGAGCAAGATGGAGGATTTTGAGTGTTGTCTCTTGCTTCTTTCTTCTTCATTCCATTTTCTGTAGTGACGATGGCACAAAGTAGTTTAAGGAGATTGGGTCTGATTTATTAAAGAAATATGGGTATTGATCTAGTATCGATACCCAACTGTGACGGACAAAAACTCTCTAACAGTTTAAAGTTAGAAAGTGTATGTTTATTACGGCCGGGCAGCACGCGGGATAGTTCCCTAATTCGCACTGCGAAATTCACAGGTAATTACAAAGTCTTTTATTCACAAAAGTGTTGAATATCCAAAATACAAATGCATATTCATACCCCTGTCACCTCCCATTCCTCGCTTCGTATGCTAATTGGCAAAAAGGCTATTAAGCATGCGTACTTTGTTTCTTAAAATGAGTCGGGGGTCTATTTTGGGGAGGGGTCACCTAAAATGAGGAAGTAAGATGAGTCTTCCTCGTCCTGACCTTTCTACCTTTTCAATGCATTCGTGACAAATGATTCCTTGGTAGAACTTACAGTTTCCTGTGTTCAATGGGTCCTTTAAGCAGGAAATCTGCAGCTATCTTATGTCTTATTTACCACATTCTGTTTTTCATGACAAGGACAACTACATAAACATAAACCTGACAAGAAATGAGTTACAAGATCCGGGGTAGCTTATCTAAGATCCGGCTTCTGTTAACTGCGAACAAAGATTACCTATCTACTTCAGCTAGTTCAGCAACTTATTATCTTAACTTTCCAAAAAATCCTTAGTTCCTCAAAATTAACGTCTCATTCCCCACTTCTTCTTTGAAATGAGTAAATTCTTTTACTCAGTATACAGAGTCTTCCTCATTTATCCAAGCTGTACAGCTAGTGTCTCTCAAGACCAAGCCATATGCCTTTGACAGTGATGTTAAAGCTGCCACTCGTCGTAGCATCCTCCAGTTCCAAACAAGTATTACAATGGATAACACTAAACTTATGCTGACCAAAATAAGCAACACAACTATAGGGTGGATTAAGGTATTCAATATTCTGGTTGCTGTTGGTGACCACCCAAAAAGCACATCCCACTAATGATGAGACAAATGTTCCTCAAGCCTTTTAAAAACCCCTTTGATGGTCTCTGTATCATGGTGTATGGTAATTAATGTCTTTTTCCCTTCATCTCTAATTTCTTTTAAGATTTCTCTCAATTCATGATGCTTCAGCAATTGAGCAACTAAAGTCAAATTCATTCCTATGGGCACAGGCAGTATCTTCTGCACAGTGGCTAGGTTGGCCTTTATATATTGATGTGATATTACGGGTACTCGATAGGAAAAATCACATCCCTTAATTCTAACAAAATTGCAAACACACAAATTGAATTGAGTCTCATTCACAATTTGGTTGTCTATCCTTATGATGGGGCATGCTGTCCTAAGACAGACACAACCTTGTCCTATATACACAAGTGAAGTTGTCTGTTTGCCTGGATGTGTTTCAAAGTGACAAATACTTTGGTCTGTGTCTAAACAAGTGTCTTTGTCACCCTCTAATGTCCCTTCACATATGTATCCTAATTGTCTCCTCACAGTACAGGGCTCTAGATTAATAGTTTGCCACTTTCCTTTAATTTCTCGTGCCCACATTCTGTGTTCAGAAGGGTACAATACAGTTCCCTCGTGGTTTAATCCTAAGGGGACTATTGGGTGTATTAAGTCCACTGAGGCATCGTGTATAGTTAAAACAAAGGCTGTCACTGCACTAGTCACAGGGTTATAGGTGAAATTGACTAACACCCACCAGGACTGAAGTTCCCTCTCCATATCAGAGGCATTATCCCAGACAATTTTGCGAATTTCAGCAGGGAATATTCCTTCTCCACCTTCCCTGATAACTGCGGCAGCCACTGATTGCATCCACAGTTGTGCCTGAGTACACCCTAGGGCCAACGAGATGTTTTCACTAGCTGTGCCTAGTGCGTTAATTATTACTTCATGATCTCGCTCCTCTGTGTCTTCCCACTCTGGTAATATCTTGGTCAATTTCCAGTGATTGTTACCTAGTGCTAGTAGAGAGGATTGCAAAGGTTGTTGTAGTTTGACTAAATCGCTCCCTATTGTGGTTAATTTATTCAGTAACACTTCTGAATCTATTGTGTTCAGCACTCCCAGTCCTGTTCCTAGCAATCCACTGAGATCCCTCTTGTTCCTAAAATTGGGAGGCATACTTTTTTGAAGCCAAGTAGTCCAGTCCATAAAGGAGTTCCTGAGAAATGGGGCACATTCTGGCCGAACGTGTGAAGCATTTACCTGTACTCCCATTTCTACTCGTTTTAAAGACCACTTTGGGTTAACTATCAGCTTCTGAACTCCTGTCTTCTTAATAGCATATGGCCCAATTTTGGTAACTACAGGAGTTATTTGTTCCTCCACTTCTGGAATAGCTGGCATCTTGGTGATCACAGCCTTTCTTGGCACTGGTGGAGTGATCTTGGTCTGGTTCTTATGGTCCTCAGTACATACCTGAGTGATGTTAAAGTCAATGTCATACCCTCTTATCGCACACCCTTCTATTTTGAGCCTAAACTCTAGACATGTACTCAAGCATTTATCACAGCATTCAGGACTAACCCTGATGAGTTTCATGGGTGGATGGTAAGCCTCGTGGAACCCATCCTGTACGAATGCATACTTACATCCCCACACATTTCTTCCCTCCCACAAGCTTGCATTTGTGACTTTTAGTATCTTGTTTAAAGCCTTACGAGAGTAAGGATCATAAGCTCTTCCTTGGCACTGGTATATCCCAGTCACATTATACCTTCGTGGTATTGCGTTGACTCCTGTTATGGTTAAGGTAATTACTACAATAGTTACAACTTTCCACATAATGTCCAAAATAACTCTTAGTCCATTTATTCGTTGTTCCGAGTGAGCTTCAGCTTCAGTTCGTTATCGCCGGGTGTGGCTTTCCAAATTCCTTCTGGGGCTTTCTTCACTCGGGAGTGATGGATCCAGGCCTTCTGTTCTTGGATCTTGATTGCAGTGAAGGTAGTGAGGAGCACCTGGAATGGTCCTTCCCACTGTGGTTCTAAGGTTTTTTCTGCAAAAGACTTAACATACACATAATCCCCAGGTTGTACATCATGTACTGGCCCATCGAGTTCTCTGTTTTGAGTTCCAGCCACATACTTCTCAATTTCTCTAAGTTGTTTATTTAGGGCCACCATATACCCATGTAGGGTTTCTTCCCCTACTTGAATGGATGCTGTTCCCTCTTGAACTGCATACGGCCTTCCATACAATATTTCAAAAGGGCTTAGTTTCTCTTTTGCTTTTGGTTTTGTCCGAATTCGCAACAAGGCCAATGGGAGAGCCTGAGGCCAGGGCAAATTTGCTTCTTGCCCCAATCTCACAATTTGTTGTTTAATCAAATGGTTCATCTTTTCCACCTGGCCGCTAGATTGAGGGTGGTATGGGGTGTGCAATTCCCAGTCTATTCCCAGGTGGTGACTTATTTGCTGCACAATTTTTGAAAAAAAGTGTGGTCCCCTATCTGAGGATATGGTGGCTGGAACTCCAAATCGTGGTATTATTTCTTGCAACAGCGCTTTGGTCACCTCTTGGGCCTTAGCTGTCCTGGCAGGAAAGGCTTCTGGCCATCCTGAAAAGGTATCAGTTAACACCAATAGGTAACGATACCCTCCCTTCCTGGGCAGTTCTGTAAAATCAATTTGCCATTGTTGCCCAGGTCCACAACCTTTCCCAATTTGTCCCACTTTAGGTTTTGGGGTATTTTTAGGGTTAGTTTGGAGGCAAAGACTACACTGACGAGTTACTTGTATCACTGTGCCCTGCAATTTCCTGGCCATGATTCTTTCTTTCAAATGGTTATACAGGGCATCTATTCCCCAGTGTGTTTTCTCATGTTCCCTCTGTACTAATGACCACAACAAATAGGAGGGTACTACAAGTTTCCCTTCTTCTGTTACAGCCCATCCCTCCTGATTATAACTTGCCTTTTCTACCTTGATAAGTTTCTTATCTTTCTTATTGTACACTGGCTTACCTTCAATAGAAACTTTTCCATCTGGAATCAATGCTGCCTCAACAGCCTTATCAGGTACCTCACCTTTTGCTGCTTCTTTTGCCTCTCTGTCCGCCAGCATATTCCCTTCTTCCAATTCAGAGCTCACTTTTTGGTGTGCCTTGATGTGCATTACAGCTACTCTCTCAGGTAGTTGTACGGCATCTAATAGCCTTAGTATCTCTTGTGCGTGTTTAATACTCTTGCCTTGTGAATTCAGCAGTCCTCTTTCCTTCCAGATGGCTCCGTGAGCATGAACCACTCCGAATGCATACCTTGAGTCCGTGTAGATGTTGATCTCTTTTCCTTTTGCCAGCTCTAGGGCTCGGATTAAGGCAATTATTTCAGCCTGCTGTGCAGATGTATTAGTTGGTAATGGTCCAGACTCTATTACCTCTTTGCTTGTGGTAACTGCATACCCAGCATGCCTTCTTCCACTGACGACATAGCTGCTTCCATCAGTAAACCAGGTCTCAGCATCCTCAAGCGGGGTGTCCTTCAGATCTGGGCGGCTTGAGTATGTGGCTTCAATGGTCTCCAGGCAGTCATGGATCACTGGTTCTCCCGTACTCCCGCTGAGGAAGGAAGCTGGGTTCACAATGTTAGTTACCACAATTTCAACATCATCTTGTTCTACCAGTATGGCTTGGTACTTCAGAAATCTCTGTGGGGAGAGCCAATGTCCCCCTTTTGCCTCAAGGACTGCAGACATTGTGTGAGATACTAGCACAGTCATCTTCTGGCCTAGGGTGAATTTGCGTGCTTCTTGGATGTTTATTGCTACTGCTGCAACTGCTCTGAGGCACCTTGGCCATCCTTTAGCTGCTGTGTCCAGTTGCTTGGAAAGATAGGCCACTGCCCTCCGGTACAGGCCTAAGTTCTGTGCTAGTATTCCCAAGGCAATCTCCTGCTTCTCATGAGAAAACAGGAAAAATGGTTTACTCACGTTTGGAAGTCCTAGGGCTGGAGCTGACATAAGGGCTTTCTTTAGTTGGTTGAAGGCTCGGGTTGCATCTTTTGTCCACTGAAGATCTCTGCTCCCTTCCGTGATCAAGGCATACAGAGGTTTAACAAGCAACCCATAGTTATAAATCCACAGTCTGTACCACCCTGTCATGCCTAAAAAGGTTCTTAGTTCTTTCACTGTCTGAGGTTTTGGGGTCTGGCATATTGCTTCCTTGCGATCCTGCCCCAGAGTCCTTTGTCCAGCACTCACTTCGTAACCTAGGTAAATAACTGTTTGCCTCACCATTTGGGCTTTCTTCTGGGATACCTGATACCCTTGCAGGTCTAGAAAGTTTAGGAGGCTTACCGTCCAGTCCACGCATGTCTCCTGGGTCCGGGTAGCTATTAAGAGATCATCCACATACTGGAGTAACTGTCCTTCTCCTGGTGGAGGTTCCCAGGACTCTAAATCCTTGGCAAGCTGTTCCCCAAATACAGTGGGGGAGTTCTTGTACCCCTGCGGTAACACACACCATGTGAGCTGAGTTTTTCTTCCAGTTTTAGGGCTTTCCCACTCAAATGCAAAAATTTTCTGGCTGGCTTCATGGAAAGGGAGGCAAAAGAAAGCATCCTTTAGATCTAGAACAGTAAACCAAGTTAGTTCAGGTGTTAAACGGGTTAACAAGGTGTAGGGATTGGCAACCACTGGATACAAGTCCTCAGTTACCTTGTTAACAGCCCTTAAATCTTGTACTAATCTGTATGACCCATCAGGTTTCTTTACTGGCAGAATAGGAGTATTAAAATCAGATTGACACTCTCTCAGTAGTCCTAGCTGCAGAAAGTTCTCAATAATTGGGCTAACCCCTTCTATATCTTCTTTCTTTAGGGGGTATTGTTTAACCCTTACTGGCTGTCCTCCTTCTTTAAGCCTGATTTGCACTGGTAGTGCATTCTTTGCTCTTCCTGGTATATTGGAGGCCCACACTCCTGGAAATACTTGATCCATTATTTTCTTAAAATTTTCCTTTTCACTTGCCACTTCAATTTCTTTGGTTATTAACATTAAGCTTAACAGTTCTACATATTGTTGATCCTTTACCTCCAAACTAATTTCCCCATTTTTGAATATTATTCTTGCTTCCAGCTGCTCTAGCAAATCTCTGCCCAAAAGTGCAGATGGAGCATTAGGCATGTATAAAAATCGATGGATGCCCCACTGTTTTCCCAATTTATACTTCAATGGTTTACAAAAATAAGCTCTTTCAGATTGGCCAGTTGCCCCCTTTACCATAACATAGTCATTGGTTACAGGTATTAGGGCCTTATTCAACACTGAAAATGTTGCCCCTGTATCTATCAAAAATTTCACTTCTTTTTCTTTGTTCCCCAGTTTAACTATAACCAGAGGGTCCCCTAGGGTAGGGCCCTCCGGTCCCCTTCAGTCCTCTTTTACATGAGCAACTACTTTTTCCCTTTTCTGATCACTTTTTCTATGTTTATTACCCTTTCTTAATTCTGGGCACTGGTTTTTCCAGTGACCAAATTTCTTACAAAATGCACATTGATCTTTTCCTAGTCGGGGTGGTCCTTGTTTTGGTGGACCTTGCCCATGTTTCCCTTTTTCTCCTTCTTTTACTACTGCTGCTAGTTTCTTCATCCCTTGTTTATACCCTTCTTCCCGGTTACTAAAAACTCTCCAGGCCTCATCTAATAAAGTTTCTAAATTCCGGCTGTTTGGGCCCCGGATCTTCTGGAGTTTCCGCCTGATATCTCCTGTGGATTGTCCTAAAAATAAATTTATTAATTGCTGCGTTCCTTCATCAGATCCAGGATCCAGGGTGGTGTGTCGGCGCATTGCGTCTCGCAGGTGATCTAGAAATTCAGAAGGTGTTTGAGAGGGGCCCTGTTTGATAGCATATAAGGCTGACCAGTTTATGGTTTTGGGGATTGCTCTTTCTAGCCCTTTTACTATTAGTTCTTGGTATCTCTTTAACCGCCCTAACTCCTCATCATCATTAGGATCCCAACCTGGGTCTTGAAGGGGAAATACATCTTTAACATCCTCCTGTGTTGTCCTACAATCATCCTCAGCCAGATCCCCAGCTACTTTCAAAACTAATTGTTTCTCAGTTTCTGTTAAGGCATCAAGTAGCAGTTGCAGATCTGCCCAATCAGGTGAATGCTGCTTAACCATAAACTTCATTTTCTTAGCAACCCCTATAGGATCACTTTGATAGCCCTTAGCAATCCTTTCCCAAATTTCTAAATCAATTGAGGAAAAGGGAACTTTAATCAGTTTTGTTTCCCCATCAGAGGTTATTGCTTGTCTTAGAGGTGCTTGTACGACAACTCTGGTTTGTTTTCGGGTCCTTGATGCTATAGGTCCTCGTGAGGGAATCTTAGGACCTGGTGAGAGGGGTTCAGGTTCATCCCACTCACTGTCACTGCTAGGCAGTGGTGGATCCCGGGGTTTAGGAGTGGGTGGAGAAACCCCTACCTCAATTGCTGTCCTCCCAACGGAAGATGAAGCTAAAGATGAAGTGGGGGGGGTTGGAGTCAATGATGGTTCCGAATTTGCGTCTCCCACCACCCTCCTCCTTTCCTGCCTCCTAGGGGCTGGCTTAAGTATGTCTTCTGTCTCTTGTTCCAAAGCCTCTGCTTGGTATACTTTGTCAGGATGAGTGCACCTCTGATTTATCGAGCGGGTACTACAACACCGTTTGGGCTTCCCTTTAGTAGCTTTATTATCCTTTTCAAGGGCTAATACTAAAGGATCAGATGGTGACCTCATTCCACAATCCCTTTGCCACTCGGGATGATTCCTGAGAGTGAAAAACATATCAGCATAAGCTATTTCTTGCCACTTTTGTTCACGCCGAAGGAAAAGCATCAATTGTAATAATGTCTCATAGTCCAGTGTACCGTTTACTGGCCACTTCACACCTTCATCAAGTTTATATAATGGCCACCATTGTGTACAAAGCTTAGCAAGCTCCCTCTTAGTTTCGGTACTACCACAGCCCACCAGTTCCTTCCAGTGTGTTAAGATACACCCTAAAGGGCTTCCTCTGGGAATCTCTTTGCTCTCATTTGCCCCCATGTTTAGAATCCCTTTTGGTCCAAGATGTTACAAAACACAAAGTAGACTACTTCAATTGCGCTTCTCAGCACCAAAAATTTATCGGCTATTTCTGCTAGCTCTGGGCATAAGTTCTGGGCTCTCTGCTTTCTGCACACAATCAAAGCCTTTTCTTAGAGAGACCCAACTCCAAACACCAACCGTTTTAGGCTCGCAAAGAAAATAGCCAGGGGTCCCTCACGACCCCAAACACACTCCACCAGAAGTTTCAACAAGGTCCCGCCGAAAAATCCTACGGATTTCGGCCGGGACACCACACACAAATCCCTCCGTGAGGAGGAGGTGGTGGGGGGTAACCCTGATCCACGCTGCCTCTCCACTCTGTGGTTAGGGACTACACCACCAGGACTTTAGAATATTGCCACACACACTCTAGCAACTGCAAGCCTCACAAACAAGCAAAACCTTTTTCCCTTTAACTAAAACACTCACTCGCCAAAAGAACTTCTTAGGGTTTTACAGGGAGTTTAGAGATGCGGCCCGAGGCTGCAGAGCCTGGATTCCCCCGCGGTTACCAGGGAAACAAATCACCCCCTCCCAATTGCTGGGGCTGGTTCAGGTTTCAAACCTCCTTACGCGGCTTGCTCCTTTTAGTTCAAAAACAAACAATTTAAACTTACACAAATACTTTTTTCACCTAACAAAACGTAAGCAAAATTTTGTTGCCAAAAGCACACGCTGTTCAAGCTCACACACAGTCTAATTCCCCTGCAGCAGACAATATGGATACAATACAAACACTTTAAATCCTTCCGCTCTTGGAAACAGAGGTATCCCTCCACTGATCAGGCGGGGAATTCAAAAGGTTTTTACAACTTCAAGCTTGCAAAACTCCTAAAACCATTTACACAGATTACTAACACACTCCAAAATCACACAAATCAAAACGCTTACACAAACTCCCACAGACCACGATACATACGGTGCACCAATAATTCTTCCACACCTGAAGACACAAACACACAAAACCACGAGACCACAGAACACGGATCCGTTCACACCACACACACTCCGTGCACTCGGGGCCGCAATCGGGATTTTCCGCGACCCACAACGGGACCCTTCGCGTCCCAGCACGGGCTCGCCACACGGATTACGGATTGCCAAGGTACCTTTGAACCACAAACTGTAACCGGAGCCACCACTGCTCCTAATACGCAACAACAACACCGGTTATTTTACTGCCGCCGCTGCCCCATCACGGGACACGGACTACCAAGTCATCTTTAAATTGCAAGATGACACAACAAAAAAAAACCGGTTACCGCTGTCCCCACTACGGGACACGGACTACCAAGGCACCTTTAAACTGCAAGATGACACAACAAAGACAGGTTGCCGCTGTCCCCACTACGGGACACGGACTACCAAGGCACCTTTAAACTGCAAGATGACACAACAAAGACAGGTTGCCGCTGTCCCCACTACGGGACACGGACTAGCAAACCACTGATACCAAGCTCCGCAGAGCTGTCACAATTTTTACAAACAAACCCAAGAGGCGTATGTTGTGCACGAGACGTCTCTCAGTGTCTTACCAACCGCCTATACCAAGGTACCTATTTTCAAATATAAACATACCTTTTGTCCGTAGTTCCAGCAGGTTCTGGTCTTTCCCCGGGTAGTCAGCAGGACCGCAGGAGCCCTCTTCCCAGAAAATTCCGGGTGGGCGCCCAGAGGGGTCCTGGACCCCGCTGGCCCCACGGCCAGAGAGAGCAGTCTCCTGGCTGGCTCGCCAAAATGATTTATTAAAGAAATATGGGTATTGATCTAGTATCGATACCCAACTGTGACGGACAAAAACTCTCTAACAGTTTAAAGTTAGAAAGTGTATGTTTATTACGGCCGGGCAGCACGCGGGATATTTCCCTAATTCGCACTGCGAAATTCACAGGTAATTACAAAGTCTTTTATTCACAAAAGTGTTGAATATCCAAAATACAAATGCATATTCATACCCCTGTCACCTCCCATTCCTCGCTTCGTATGCTAATTGGCAAAAAGGCTATTAAGCATGCGTACTTTGTTTCTTAAAATGAGTCGGGGGTCTATTTTGGGGAGGGGTCACCTAAAATGAGGAAGTAAGATGAGTCTTCCTCGTCCTGACCTTTCTACCTTTTCAATGCATTCGTGACAAATGATTCCTTGGTAGAACTTACAGTTTCCTGTGTTCAATGGGTCCTTTAAGCAGGAAATCTGCAGCTATCTTATGTCTTATTTACCACATTCTGTTTTTCATGACAAGGACAACTACATAAACATAAACCTGACAAGAAATGAGTTACAAGATCCGGGGTAGCTTATCTAAGATCCGGCTTCTGTTAACTGCGAACAAAGATTACCTATCTACTTCAGCTAGTTCAGCAACTTATTATCTTAACTTTCCAAAAAAATCCTTAGTTCCTCAAAATTAACGTCTCAGGTCAAAGTAGAGATGACCTGTTCAGTATAAGTGGTAGGTATTGGCAAATAATGATAAATAAAGAGTACGTAACAATTAGTATAAGAGGCAGCGACAGCCCAATGTGGGAGGAGTCGTCAGATGCCCGAGCAGCTGCACAGATCTTAGTTAGGCACTGAGAGAATTCTAAGATAAGAAATAATAAACAAAGCATGCAACCTTGAAAATCAGAACCTGAAGACTCCGTCTCTTTCTTGCGTCTGGCTCAGGGCTTTTCAGAAAACAAAGGACTCTAAAACCACCTGAATCTCGGGAGAAAAACCCAAGACAAGGTTACAAAGCAGAATTGGACAAGCCACATGATCTTCACACTGTCTTTCCAGAGCTTGTGTCAAGCGATCGATCAATGTTGAATAGGGTTCTACTGCCCCCTGTGTTGTGTATAAGTCCCTTCTGGTGTCCCCCATGGTCTGAGTTAGCAAAAGGGCTTTGCAAGCAGCCTTTTTGATATCCCTAAGTCCTAGTCTGGGCCGGTCTGCTGCTTGATCCTTGGCCCTGTTGTAAGGTGGATCTCCTGCTAAATTTGCCTGTGTGAGTGCTGCATGGGGACCCCCAGCATATGTTTCAAGCAATCTGTTCAAGAATTTCCTCCTCTTCATTTCCCTTAAAATGTATTGTGAGTCTTTCAATATTACGGAGGAAATATATTTACAGTCAAATGGTGTTAAATCTACAGTACGATATATTCCTTTCAGTAATTGTTTGAAATATGGAAAGCCTAACCCAAATTCTTTTATTGCCTTTCTCAAGTCTTTGATGTCATCATGATTTATTGGCTCCCACCTTGGATTAGCATTCCCTCTGCCATGTCTGACCGGCATGGCTAACAATGGTTCCTCAGCTAAATCAAAGTCTTTTTCCCTTATTGCCCTGCATCTCACTGCTGCCCAGTAAGTTAGAAGACATTGCTGAATCCTTTACGGAGAGTCTCCTATCTTGGGCGGAGGCAGTGGTTGTCTTGGATCAGGGGAAGGTAGATCTCTTTCCCAGTTAGAGTCTGATGGATCTGAGTCTGATTAAAATGGATTCTTCATCTGGAACAAAACAATTATTGTTTGCCCTTCTATCTATTATTGTCCAATGGTTGCCTTCTCCAAACCCACATTCAACCACATCAACCCGGGCCCCCCCTCTCCCCCCCTCGCCCCTCTCTTTCCAGGATTGGAAGCATGTAAAGCTGGAATTGGGGAGGCTAATGGTTGCATAGCCGCAACAGTGGCTGCTGGGGGACCCGTCTCTATAGTGACGCCAGGCAGTTGCGACTGTCTTAATGTGATTTCGGGGTACTCCACGAGGCATGGCTGGGCCACTGGTGGAGGTGATAGAGGCCTCTTGGGCTGTGCCCCATGATTGCGCACTGCCCCTGTGGCCAGAAACACCCTCGGCAGGGGGGCCAAGGGGACCTTCTGTAGCCGCCAGTGGTGCAGAGGCCAGAAGGACCTGTGCTGCCAGTGCCTCAGATGCTGGCAGCAGTACGGAAGCCCTGTGCCCACCCACATCCACTCCAGCGGTGGGCGGCTGCAGGTGGGGAACATCCAAAAGCGCTACAGCTTAAGCTGTGGTGCCGCTTGGCCCTATTTTCAGCCTCAGCCGCAGTGGTTCTGCCACTGTCCCCCTAGGGGGGTAGCCAGGAAGCCACTGCCTTTGCATCCAGCTGTAGCCACAACAGCGGTGCCATGGTCTCTGGGGCCAAAAGGTCCCCAGCCGCTAGAGCCCTGAAGCCGTTCTACCCGATTTCCAGCTGAAGTTGCGCTGGCTGCGGGAGGAAATCCAGCCACCAGCCATCCCAGCTGCTGCCGCACCGCTAGCAGCCCCGACCGCCATCCCCCAGGAAAATTCCTCTCCAGGGAGCAGCGGCGATTCCTGTGAATGCGGAGGAGGAGGCAACATTTTCCACTCTTGCAGCTCAGTTGCCAACTTTCAGCAGCTGCTCTTACAGCAAAAGGCTCTAGAAGTAAAAGCCAGTGCAGGCCTGTAGCTTCTGCTTTCCTCAAGTAATTCACAGCAAACTCACCCAATGACTGTCTCCTTCCCTTCTCCACTGCATTTGTGATTGGGTTGTCTGCATCTCAGAGCCTAAAGTCAAGGCACAATTGCTTCCACAGAAGGCTGCAAGAGGAATAGGTAGCAGCACAAGTAGCTCTCAAACTGCTTCCATACGACTTGCCACAGTGTATTTGGCTGCACAGGTAGTGGCAGCTGGGCTTTTCTTACAGCTTGTACACTGAGCATGCCAGCCCAGTGCTCTGGGGCTTTGTTCTTTGCCTTTTGTAACCTGTCAGGCTTTCAATCTCCTGGAAGTGAATGGTCATCTACTTCACACACAGAGCACTTTGCCGGCAGCGAAGCTGTGGGAGATTAGGGACAGGCGGTCGGAAGATATCGCGCTGTACGGGCAGACAGAACCCCTCCCTCAACTCTTAGTTGGTTAGTGTCCTTGATAAGGTAAGCAATACCTAACTTGTAACGTAAGCAGACAGATGTGATGTAGCAAACAGAGGTTTTATAACTCCATGTAACCAGTTAATAAACGCCATTAGCCGTCCACCACACAGGTGTCTGTGAGCTGATGGACCGAGCAGCCTGGGTGTGGCTGCCGTGTCGTTCCTGAACCAGGTCGCTACACCTCAGCGGAGGTAGCAAGTGGTGCCGAAAACCCGGGAGTCGCCCGGGAGAACAGGAGTCGCCTGGACGGGTGAACGACGGCCGAGCAGCTGGTCCAGCTCGGCGGGAGGGACACCTCCGGACCCACGCAGAGGATGGAAGCTCTCGTGAAGGTCGTTTCTCAGATTCATAAGCAGTGGGGAATTGATTGTAAAGCAAAAGATTTTACCCTCGCAGTGACGAGGCTTTTGCAACTTAGTATTATTGATAGACCGGTGGATATCCTCCACCCAGATGTTTGGGATCAATGTACTAAAGCTCTTGCCGAAGACACAATGTCTTCCAGCTCAGGGAAAAATCTTAAAGCATGGGGAAGGGTCGTAAAATCTTTACAGAAGGCTTTGCAGGAACAGGACACCTGGAGAGCTGCGCGAAATTGTTTAAAAGTTTCCCCCCAATTAGGTATCGCAGCAGCAACGCAAACTTTCTCAGAGGGAACTGTTGAGAATTTTCAGACTGTAAAAGAATGTACTCTGAATGTTAGTGATAATGCTCAGAGTGTTGATGAAGTCGGTTTGGCTGAATGTATGGGCTTGGGCTCAGAAGGTCAAGAGCTTGCTTCGAGGCCTCCGGGCTCAAGGTCGCTCACTGAAGAGATAAAACAGATGCAGTCATTTTAAAACGGTCTAGCTGAAGAAGCTAGGAATGCTGAAAAAGCGGGGGAGGGACCTCCACCTTATGCGCCTCAAGATAGCGCTGAAAACAAAGAGAGCTCATTTGCTAATGCGGGGGCGCGCGAGCAGAAAAAGGGAGGAGAGCGCAAAGATAGAGCTGAAGCCAATCTTTGCCAAAAAGCGCGTTTTTCTAAGGCAAGAAGCTCCCACAGCAGGAGGCGGGGGGAGCGCAGGGGCAGGGGGCAGCTCAGCCCTGAGAGAAAGGGGCGGGGGCCAAGAGAGAAAGAGTGGCCCAGCCCCGAGAGAAAGGGGCGGAGGCCCAGGGGGAAGGGACAGCCCAGTCCTGAGGGAAAGGGGCGGGGTCGGAGCCCGACCAAAAGGCTCCAGAGCCCGGAAGCAGCCAGTCAGTCGACTTCCGGCTCTGACTCGGACTTCAGCTGGGACTGGGACAGCCGGTCCTCTGCTGCCGGCTCTGACTCCGGCTCTGACAAAGAAGAAATAACAGTATATAAAATCAGTAACAACAATGTTTCTACTTGGGCTGAGGGGAAGTCAGAACAAACTCCCCTCACAGACTGGAAGAAGATAAAAATGGCATGCTTTAAATGCAGCCAGGCATTTAAATTGGGCAAACGTGCAAATTATCAGACTCCCACCTTCAGTGCCCCAGTCATTCAAACCCTATCAGATTCTCACAGCATGCAGACACAGGAGAGAGGCCACATCTGGCACCTCCTCCTCATTCAGTCCTTTAGCTATCTACCAAAAACCTAAGTCAGATCCTTACAATCTGTTTCTTAGTGTGTTAAATGCTACCTTTTTGTCATTGAACCAATCCAAACTTTACAAAATCATGCTGGCTATGTTATAATGCAGAACCTCCTTTTTATGAGGGTGTCGCCCTTGATGCTCCTTTCGAATATTCTGCAGCAAACAATCCACACAACTGTAAGTGGGACACACCCCGGAGGGAAATTACCCTGAGTCAAGTCACAGGCCGAGGCAAATGCTTTGGCAGTGTAACCGTAGCAAAGCAGATGGGAAATATCTGTACTGAGTTCATCCAACCTAGTCAAAAGACTGATAAGTGGGCAGTTCCGTTCCTATCAGGAATGTGGGTCTGTCAACAAATCGGAATAACTCCCTGTGTGTACCTTAGCAAATTCAATAACCTTGCTGACTTTTGTGTCCAAGTTCTGATTGTTCCTAGAGTCCTGTATCACCAAGAAGAAGAAATGTATCGCTTTTTAGAAGAAACCATCTAGCTCCGCAAAAGAGAAGTAATGACAGGTATAACCATTGCAATGCTCCTTGGCCTAGGAGCCACTGGCACAGCCACAGGTGTTTCAGCTCTCGTGACCCAACATCAAAGACTTTCTCAGCTGCAAATGACAATTGACGAAGACTTACTGAGAATTGAAAAATCCATCTCCTCTCTGGAAAGATCTATCTCCTCGCTTTCGGAAGTCGTCCTGCAGAACAGGCGAGGACTGGACCTCTTGCTCATGCAGCAAGGAGGCCTGTGTGCCGCCTTGAGAGAAGAATGCTGTTTTTATGCAGACCACACCGGAGTCGTGCGAGACTCCATGGCCGAACTGAGAGGAAGACTGGCCCAGAGAAAGAGAGAGAGAGAGGCCCAACAAGGATGGTTCGAGTCATGGTTCAATCAGTCCCCATGGCTAGCCACCCTTGTTCCCACATTAATAGGCCCTCTCACCATGATACTCCTGACATTGATTTTTGGGCCTTGCATTTTGAACAAGTTAGTGTCGTTTGTTAGAAGACGTTTAGAGAAAGTCGACATCCTATTTGTCGAACGCATGCAATTATCGTGAAGTGCGTTTGTTACTAACATTTTATATTATTTTTGTATCCTATTATATTAACTTTAACAGCTTTTGTATTTTTATGACATTTATACTTTTATACTTTTATAACATTTATACTTTTATATTTTTATACTTTTTTATTTAGTCATGGGGGGGGGGAAATGTGGGAGATTAGGGACAGGCGGTCGGAAGATATCGCGTTGTACGGGCAGACAGAACCCCTCCCTCAACTCTTAGTTGGTTAGTGTCCTTGATAAGGTAAGCAATACCTAACTTGTAACGTAAGCAGACAGATGTGATGTAGCAAACAGAGGTTTTATAACTCCATGTAACCAGTTAATAAACGCCATTAGCCGTCCACCACACAGGTGTCTGTGAGCTGATGGACCGAGCAGCCTGGGTGTGGCTGCCGTGTCGTTCCTGAACCAGGTCGCTACACCTCAGCGGAGGTAGCACGAAGCGCTCCTAAGTATTGCTTCTGTTGAAACATGCCTGGGCCATGTACTTTCCTTCTTAACACTACGTATCACATTACTCTGCCTTTCTTGTCGGAATCTAAAAGGAAAGCTTGTCGGCTACATCTCGCCTAGATTACTGCATCTAGACATCAAGCTTGCCTGGAGCTAGTATTTGTATTTGAAACTTGTATTTACACCATGTTCAAGGGGCAGACCTCTTTCTTTTACAGCATGCAAAGCGCCACTAGAGAGCTGTGCTCTTTGCAGGGTTCTCCTCTGCTTGAATGCCACTGAGAAAATTACACCTTTGAAAGGGCTAAAGACATGGAGAGATGTGCACAGAGAAAAATGTGCTAGGACCAAAACAGGTTCCTCATGTCCCCTTTTTGTCGCCCAGACTGTGGTGCTTTGTTGAATGCCTTGGATATAGAAAGAATAATGTGATTGGGACACGCAAAGCAATCACACGGAGATGAGAGATTTGCAGGGCAGAGAGTTCCTCTGAGAGAGCCCAAGGCTGAGCCAAGGCTGAGAGCCCCTCTGCCTGTTTATTTCTTACTTTTTATACATTTGTGGGTCTGGCTGTGGAGTTATCACCTCACAGCCGAATGGCCAGACCAACTGTCAGTTACAATTGTTTTCAGGTTAGAAATATGCAAACAAAGGACAGAGAATGAAAAACAAAGGATTTGTTTATGTTACATGTGTGAGAAAAAGTGAAAACTACTACTAATATTGTACAGAAGCTAAAAAGTCTGACTCCATCTTATGAACAATCAAAAAGCTTTAAAAAACTCAGAAAAACCAGGGTGACAGACTAATCCAGCCAGTGCTTCTCTCCTGCCACATTTCGCTGAGCCAGACATACATGGACAGTTTGGATTCTGGGAAACAAAGAGGATGTGAGTGTACACTTAAGCTGAGGAAAAACTGTGCACAACACACAGTGGTTGTGTGTAGTATATGCGCTGTAATGCAGCAAAGCTGAATACCATGTCTGGGCTTTCAGTTCAGTCCGGATCACCTAAGGCGAAGAATGAAGTGGCAGAGCAGTGGGTTCGCTTGAGCAGCATACCAAATTGCAACAGTCCAGGAAAAAAGATGGTTCACAATCATAGTCAGCTGAGCAGGCTCTTGCTGCTTGAAAAAGTATCGCGCCTCTGTTGAACTTCATCTCAAAACGTGGTGTAAGTCTGCTTTCCTTGCGGTGCCAAACTCCTCCTCCAAACTGACATCAGGAACCTGGGTAGGTGAGTTTTCCCATGGATAAGGGCCAATGTTTTAAAGCTGCCAAAATTTGGACTCTGGCTGCCCTTGAAGTACCAAATGCCTCCTCCAAACTGACATCATGAACCTGGGGGAGTTAAGTTTTGCTTCCCATGGAAAAGGGGCACCATTCGTGTCCAGGGGCCAGTGGCCGGGATTGGATTTCTGTCTCCTGAAATTATGATCTTCCCATGATTTCTCCCTGACCAAAGTGGCCGCAAACCCAGGACTCTGGCTGTCCTTGGAGTTCCAAACGCCTCTTCCAAAATTACATCCAGGACCTGGGGCGAGGTTGGAGGGGGTGGGGTATTTAAACTCTGGAGGCTGAAAATTCCAGGCTTTCTGTTCTCAAAGACACTGACCCCCAAGCAAGTACTCCATTTGACTTGAGGCTGTGGAACAGGCTTCCGAAGTTGAGTGATGGCACTGGGGTTGTGGCTGTGTAGTCTGTATAGTATTGTGTGATCTCACAGGGTGAAAAGCTAAATTTGGGATTTTAGTATATAGTAATTTAGGGGCAATATGGAGGATTTTGGACATTGTCTAAGTCCTTCTTCTTCATCTTCTTATTCCTTCTTCTTCATGGGTTTGTGCGGTTTTCTGTAATTGGTTAGTAAAGTCCGCATTGCGGACTTCAAGTAGTTAGTTATTGGGTTTAAAATAAAAATAATTTAGCTGGCATTTCACAATTGGATGTATTGTCCTTGAAAAGACCTTGCAGAGATAGAGAAATACTCTATTTTACCTCAATTTTCTAACTTGCTAGTTAGAGCTCACGACTTCTGAGGCTGTAATATAGATAATAATTAATAAACATCGAGTCTGAACATGAAACCATGACTCTCGTGTATTAATGCCGGCTCTAACACGAAGATGAAAAGAAGCTAAGAAAACAAACAGGGGTGAGTTTTGTTTCCCATGGAAAAGGGCCAGCGTTCATGTCCAGGGGCCTTTGGCTGGGAGTGGGCTTCTGCATCCTAACATTACAAACGGTGCAGGATTTCTCCCAGACCAAAGCTGTCAAAACCTTGGAATTTGACTGCCTTTTGAGTGCTGAACGCCTCCTCCAAACTGACATCAGGAACCTGGAGAGCTGAGTTATGTTTCCCATGGAAAAGGGTCACCATTCTTGTCCAGGGGCTTGTGGCTGGGAGTAGGCTTCTGCCTCCTAAAATAATGAACATTGCAGGATTTTTCCCAGACCAAAGCTGCCAAAACCAAAATCTGGCTGTCCTTGGAGTGCGAAACGCTCCCTCCAAACTGACATCAGGAACCTGGGTGCCGCTATTGTATTAGGGATGGCTGAATAATGACACAACTCCAAGTCATCTCAGAAGGCAAATCTCTCAGTTTATTAGAACTCATATCTTTTATAGACGGTTTTGAGAAAGCTGGACATGATTGGTCCTCAAACCAACACCCCTTTGTAAACATCTTCCAAGTAAATGAGTAGAAAACAACAGGTGCAAGGATTGTTTTTAATTCCTTCATGGTTTTTCTCACAGCCTCACAGATCAGTGCATGGGAAAGTTATGTGACTCTCTCTCTCACAGGCTCTGCTGCGGTCTGATACCTGAAAATTCCTCTCTGACCAGGCTGTCAGCATCCACAGTTCACCCTTTTTGTTTTGAAGCAAAAGGCAGTGTTTGTGATCCCCTGCAGGGCCCTTCACAGGAAGGAGAACAAATACAGCACAAGGTGTCCCTTTAGTAATTCTCCAGTTACTAAACAGAACCTCAATCCGACGCTGACTTAGAATGATCAAGGTGATTCTCTAGCACATGCTATCAAATTCTTCATTATCACATCGATGCATCAACATCAATTCATGCTGTTCATTCTTGCAAGGAGTCAGTTACTAATTCTAATACTGTAAACAAAACAGTGTTAGTCTGCTCAAAGAACTGGCAGTCTAACTTGTCAACACTCACTACTCTAGAAACAAGGGAAAAGATAGAATGCTCATTCTCTACTTGTAGAAGGACCATCCAATTGATGATTGGCATCCTGATCATCATTCAAAGGTAGCCTGTTGTCCACATTCTGCTTTTGGTGTCACAAGTCAGCGTGAACACACCTTGCAGGTATCTACCATACCTCAGTATCTGTGGAAACGCATGCATACTCACTACCCCAAGCGATAAGCTCACACAGGCCCTCCCAGTTATTAGTGGTTCGATCCCGTACCCAGACGTTCGCTTGAGGCAGGTGCGTCTCACCTGAAGATTGCAACGAAAGAAAGTGATGCAAAATGGCAGGATTGTTTGAATTTTGTGGCACTCTAAGGTGATTAATTGTATATAGAGCTTTTTCCAAATGACTGTGAGGGGTTTCTCCAGGCATTCCCCCTTCTTGTTTTTCCAGAACACACTTTAAGGTGCCATGAGCATGTTCAACAAGAGCTTGACCAGTTGGAGAATGCGGAATACCAAATTTGTGCGACACTCCCCATAATTGTAAAAACTGCCACGTCTTCTGTGAGACGCAGGTGGGACCATTATCAGTTTTCACAGAAGAATGTATACCTAAGATTGCAGAAGCTAGCCTCCAATGGACAGCCTCTGGGGTTTACCCCCACTGTTAAAGGCACAGCAAATCTGTGACAGCACAAGAATTATGTCACAAGCCTCAGTTGGCGTTAACTAAAACTGCTTCTGCAGAGTATGTGCACTTTGATGGAAAAAATCATGTGATGCTTTGGCCTGCGCAATTCTGTCAGGCTGAGGTTTGCTAACCCATGCAGGGTTAGCGAACCTGTCAGCCCTGGCATTACCTTCTGTTATGAAACCTGGTAAATTGGTGTGACTCCGAATGTGCAGGATGGCATACGAATGAATTCGAGCCTGAATTGCACACCACAAAGTTTTCAATAACTGAAATAAAACTACAATATTAACTTCTTTCAGAAGTAAACAATGCCAACGTTTGGTTATGTCTGCTACATAAGCAGAATCAGTGACCAAATTCAGAGGTACTTGAGGAAATCGCTGGAATGCAACGGCAACAGCCCTCAACTCAGACAACTGGGCCAAGCCTTCTAGCACTTGCCACTCAGATTCATCCTTCCAAGTAACAATGGCTTTCCCTGTTTTTCCTGAGCCATCAGTGAAGACGGTGGGTCCTTGCACCGACACTCAACCACTTTTTGGCCACAAAGACAAGTTGGTTGATTTTGCCAACTTCAGTAGCTTATGACTGGGTGTTGAGGTTTAAGTCTCCTGTAGAATTTTTTTCCCCCTCCCAAGTTGCTAGGAGACTAAGTGCTGAGTGCTTAACCTGGACAAAAGAACTGATAACTTAGTTTTGGGGGAGGGAAAAAAAGCTCCCGGAGAGAGCTGAGGGTGGGGGGATCTCGCGGCTTTTTTTTTCTTCTCCCAGGGGGAGCACTGATCGGGCCACGGCTGGCTGCTGGAGTCCACAGTTAACGAAGGAGTCTGGTCCTGGGAATTCTATCATCTGTTGGAGTATCCAGGAATTCGGAGTTTCTTCGCTGTCCTGCTGGATTTTGGGTGAGCCCGGGTCCCGCCGCTGCGGCTTCTCCGGCACTGCCACCTCTGCTTGCCGAGGACACCCCGTGCCTGCGGAGGACAGTCCACCGCGCCCGGCTTCCAGCCATCAGCGCCGGAGCTTCCACCGTTTGCCCTCGGGGTTCTTGGTTCTGTTCTACTATTGTTATAATTGCTGTTGTTTTTTGTCTGTCCTGTTATATTTACTAGTAAAGGACTGTTATTCCTTTTCCCCATAGCTCTGACTGAAAAGTTTTATTTTTAATCTTCCAAAATTATAATAACACGGAGGGAAGGATTCAAATTCCTCATTTCCTAGAGAGGCCTGCCTCTCCATAGCAGACACCTGTCTTTTCAAAACCAAGACACTGGGCAGATAAGCAATCTGCCCTGAAAAATTTTTGCAGTGCACTTTGCAAAGGAGTGCTGTTAACAAAGCTCCATTCAAAGTGTTCCTGCTGTACTGGAGGAATACTTTTTGCAGGATCAGCTGCCATTAATTGCAAATATCGTAGACAGAATTTGCTTATCTAAAGAGCAATCAATTCAAACACTGCGGGTGCTATCCTTTTCGATTGATGGGGCAAAAGATCCATTCCAAGATGTGCAAAGGATCAGACCATTGTTCACTCCATTGGCCAATGATACCTGTAGGATGAAAATCTGGATTGGTATTGAAAACAGTGATATCAATGGAGGGATTTACTCAATAGTGTAATTAAAACTTGAGCTGCAACCACTCCAGGTGCTAAAGAGAATGCATAAATAATAAAATTAGATCCCCAAAAGTCTACATGATCCCAATCACCACAAATTAAAAACACACCCTTTGGTAACTGCAAAGGCACACCAAAGGCATGTGATATATTACATGAGGGATAATTACACCCTTTTAGGAGAATTAAGATAAATGATTCTTGCTTTAAAGTTCAAAGAATTGACACTCAGGAAAAAGTCCATCAACTGAAGATGTTGATCCTTGACATCACTGGATGTCTTCTTGAATCCTGAAACAAGGAATAACTGAAGAAGATTAGTAGGAACACAATACCATGATGTTGACATAGGGCTTTTGTTGTCATATTGTTCCTGTAGTTTCCAGATATAACTATGTCCTGGCAGTTCCTCTTCTGATCTTGTTCTGGCCACAAAGGCTGTAGAATGATTTCCCTTTTCACTGGGCCTCATTCTTCGGAGGTGATCCATGTCTGATCAAATTGAACAGGTGACTGCTTTGAACCTGCTGATGATAAAACACAGGCATATCTTCTCCTTAAGTTAATAAATCAATTAGGCTTTGCTGTTATTACTCAACTGAAATTTAGATTTGCTAACTCTTTTTCCAAATTTCTATTATAAATGTTGCATTATTCAAAATCATCTGTTGTCTAAAGTTCTAATGTACATCTTGCATTATTCAAACATTCTTAGGGCACTAAATTCTCCTTTTTCTTTTTCTTTAAAAATGAGATGTATGTCTGTGGTTATACATAGGATAAAACATGAAGGCAAAATAACACAAGTAGGAAACAAAACCTCATAGTAATCAGAATTTAGTCAGATAATAAACATAATCAATAGCACATGTGAAATTAAATGATTATCAAGCACTAAACACTGTACCATCAGCCCAGAATCTGCAACAACTGAAAAACCGTAAATTAATGAGGAACTGGACAATCATCTCCAGATAATCATCTCCAAGCTCATTCAAAAAACAGATTCAGCTGCCATACTTATAGGGTCAGATTACCAAGTTGAAGTGACTTGCCTTTAGGTTTTTGTGCAGAAAACATCTGGGCCTGTTGGCAAATTTCCCATTCAGGAAGAGCTAAGGCTTGTCCACTGCCCAAGCTCTAACTGGGAGAGAATTTCCTGTAGTGGTGTGAGAGTGGTGTTATTAAGTTATTTTTGTAATATTTATAAGTTATTTTTGTAATGGTTTAGTCCACTGTACCCCCCTGTGTTTTGTAATAGTTTTCCCCTTATGAGTTAGTTATTTAAGCAGACGTTTTATGTCAATCATTCCCTCCCTGCACCTGTCCCTGTCAGTCCCCCCCGCTCTCCTCGTGGTCGCCCTGTCTGTCATGTCGAGACCCTTCCCTGGATTCTGGAAAGATCCAGGAGAGGTGTCGAGTGATAGGCTGGTGCCCGGGGAATCCCCTCCTACCCTTCTGTGATTTGTTAATGGTTCAAAGGTTGACACCCCTGTTACCACCCCCGTGTTCCCTAGTTGGCTGACCCGTTGTCAGCCCTCCCCTGTTTATAAGTGACTGTCAAGCTTTGATCTCTGCTCTCTCTGGGCAGCAGTGGTCTGAGGCGGAGCTCTTTGCCGGGCTCCCCTTAATAAACTACCTTCTACCCTGCCTAAAGAGAGACGACTCTTTTTCCATCGCCGCAGTCGCAACTCCATCAGGTCCACTCGCTGGTGTGGGGAACCAAGAACTCACCAGGAGGAGGTTACTTGCCCTGCCTGTAACCCCAACCGATCCTCATTGTGGCAGTGCAGAACTGAGCTAGCCTGCACGCCTGCCAGGTGTGAGAGGACACTGCTATAATTCCCTAAACATATTCTAAAACAAGGTTCTTAAGAATCTTGTGGTGAAAGGCTAATTGAACCCTCTAATAGCTGGTCTCCTCCGAAATTCTCTCAGGATAGGGATGCTTTGAACTCAGCAAACTCTTGGAGTGCTTCTGTAGCCAGAACTGGAAGTGCATCACAATACCCTCAGTTCAAAGGAGGCCTTCTACGAAGCTCAGATAACATTTCTTAAAACTCTAAAAAATACTTAAAAATCATGAGACGGCACTGGGTCAAACCACTGAGCCAGTGCAGAAGCTAGCATAAGCAACTAGAAAACAGAAAAAGAATCCCAGAATGACACGTGTCTTAGAGATAATTACACACAAAGACATGGTAAAGTATATGAGAATCCGGCTATAAATGCACTAATAATATCCTATAAATAATACTTATTGTAAAAGCAATAAACTCACATCATGCAATCAATATATCAGTAACAGCCATCCTAAAAGTCAAGACAACACTTGTCTAAACATTCATGTATCTATGACCGTAAAATGAAACACAGGAAAACACTAACACAGCTTACAACCAATATCAATTTGTAATAGTTTTAATTTCGACAACTGGGCAGAAACACCAATTAATGTAGTGGTTTCACGTTCACTAAATTCTGGTCTTAGTACTCACTCTTTTTCTGTGGGAGAGAGGCTAAGAGAAAAACAAAGCAGGCTCAACCTTAAAAATGAACAAATAGTTTTATTAACACACACTAAAAGAATGGAAAAAGAAAGATGGGGAAAAAAACTAAAACAAAACAGAATGAAAATCCAAAAACACTCTTCCCTCCCCTTACAAACTGTTAACTTTCCTACAAAACAACATAAAGAGACAAAACTTGTGATTTTCAGTCAGTTTCACCACTTGACAATAGTCTTTCATCAATTCTTTAGAAGAGTCTCTCTTAGAGTCATGGATCCCACTGACAACTTAGAACAGTTCTCTTGTGAGTTTTTTAACTGTCACAAAAACAGCCGCCTGGAGAAACCTGCCTTTGTGACCCTTCCCATTAGCAGGTTCCCAAGCTGCTTATGGGTCATGGGTCTTAGACTTTTGCATACTGGGGTGTCACCTTTTAAAGATGAATAACTCCAAAAGGAAAGGATTCTTCATCTCAAGGTACAGAGATATCTTCTCACTTCTTTACTGGTACAGAGGGCTTCTCATCTCTATCCCTGTTCAAGCACCTTATAGGACTAATATTACTTAGTCCATCACAAACACCTTTGCTCAAATCTACACACAAATTAAAACAATCATCTCCCTAAATGCATATCTTTCCCATAATTTAAAGGAATGATCTAAATATAAGGTTCATTTCCATGGCTCAAATAAGAATGGAACAACTAGCTCTTCAACCCTTGTCCCAATAGTCTTTTCACTCTTGCTCTACTGACTTCATGCTGTTTCTTCTTTATGTTCACTCTGTCCCTTTCTTTTCTCTCTCAGAGAAGGGCCAGGCTCTGTAAGCTTCATGTTGCCAGGAAAGGGTTAAATCTGCCTAGAGTCTTTTTCTCTCCCGCAGTAGCTTGTGGTGTTAGATGTTCAAGGCCACGCTGGTGAGGGAGGAAGAACTGACACAGGAACATCAGAGATCAGAGCACCTGGGCAGTCCAGAATCACAAAAAACTAGGCAGGATCATAAATGCCTTTTCGGCCCACCCCTTGGTGTAAATCGGGGCGGCCTCAGCCTAAATGGTGCCCATAGCTCTTATCAGGGGCCTGGCAGAGATCTCTCCCTGCTCCAGGGAAGTTTGGAGAAAGTAGTTGTTGTAAAGCAGCAATCTCTCCTTCCCTCCCCACCCGGGAGCTGATAGAATTCAGCCAAGCCTCAGGCCAGCTCCCCCCGAAAAGGGGGGAGCAGCAGGCCCAACTCGATGTTACCTGTCTCTCACTGGCCAAAGGAAAAAAGGAAAAAGCCCACCTACAGGAAATCAAGGGGTTTTATATGGTACTTCCCAAAGTTGTAGCAAACAATTTTCAGTGGTTAGAACAGATACCAATATTTCAACTAACCCTCTGATAGGTCCCTGTCCTTTCTAAAGCAATTCCCAGGTCTTGACCCGGAGAATCATTCTACATTCCTCTGTAGCTAAAAAAACCAAACCGTACTAACCCATGACACAGTTACTGAATAGAATCATTACTGAGTCTTCTGTGTTATCTGTAGAAGATAAAACAGCAGAGATTCTGCGGCTGCTTCTATTCACAAATTAGTGGTTATCAGCAGATCATCACAGCTGCTTCAGTTGGCGTTACCCTTTTTCTAAAAAATAACTATACTTTGAAATTTAAACAAGCATTTTTCAAGAAAACTTAGAATATGTCTAAATTAAACAGCACTTAAACTCAATATAGATGAAATTTAATGGAAAAAAAATTAAACTCTATTAACTTAATAGAATTTTAAATCAACAAAATTAGCATCTGGATACCAGAGCAAAATCATATAACTTAACAGAACTCTGACCTAAACATAGTGAAGCTTAACTCTGATTCTATCACCGTTTAATTTGCATTTATAGTTGTAAAGAAATAAAGCTATCTTGAGGGGCGGGGGTGGTGCAGGGGCAGGCGCAGGGGGAAAGCTGAGTAGCTGAGTGAAACTCCAGCTGCTGCCCCTCGCCCCCCCCCCCCCAACTGTATTCGCCTGCCACCACTGCTTCAGTCATGCGGAGCCGGCTGGCAGGCCCCCAGGCTCTACATGTCCGGCCTGCTGCTGTGCTGTTTGTTAACACCACAGCAGTGGTGCCCGCGGTGCCACACCGGGGGAGGGACTGAGCAACCTGAGCTGCCGTCCCCCTTGGACCCCCCACAGCCATTCTTGGCTGCTACTGCTTCTCCCAGGAAAAGCCAGTTGGCAGCCCCCTGCTGCTCATCTACAGGGAGCCCAGGAGCAGCGGGGGCTGCACCTGGGTCTCCATGCCCGGGTCAGCTGCTTCGCTCTTTGTTAACACCGCAGAGGCACCCACACCTCTGTGCTTCCAGTGTGGGAACCGGGAGTGACCCTGATCAAAATGTATCCATTTTAGATATCAATGATCCAAAATCCAAACACATAAAATGCCCCTCTCCATTAATAACCTCAGAGAGAGTGTATGCTTGCATATCTACAGGATCTGGCCCAAGGTGGATTCCAGGCATAAACATCAAGCAATACTTTGAACAGCCAAATGCAGCACCCAAAGACACTTCTGAGCCTCAGAGACAGCAAAAAAAAAAAAAAAAAAAAAACCAAAAAAAACCCAAAAAACAAAAAACCAAGCTCAGGTGGTGTGGAAGAAAAGAAAGAAAAGAAGTGTGAAAGATGACCCTCCACTACTTCATAAGTTTATGAGACTGTTGAATTTTTCTCACTCACTGTCTTGCACTGTTATCCCTTCTTATTTTCCCACATCTTTTCTACTCAGTATAAACTGAGGGGATAAGATTACAAGATATGAGGGCTGTTAAGGTTATATAAAAACCCATTTTTTCAAATTCAATAGATCTAGACATAAAGTAAAACATACACTTTCCAAAAAGACTTGTTAGTGTGTCCGGTTGTGTCCCCGCTCCGGGTGGGAGCTGACCCCCAGCTAGCTCGGGTCAACACAGACACAAAATTTCCAGTTCGTTTTGGCTTCTCGGCTTAGCAGCTGGACCCAAAGGTGACAGTCAACAGCAGCAGAAGAGAAAAGGCTGGCTCTCAGCTTAGCAGGTTAAAGGATGTTTATTAGCAGAGATCTCCAAGCTCCGAGGCGAGTGGCTGAGAGCTTCCAGGCTGAGAACCCGGCGGCTGAGAGCTTCCAGGCTGAGAACCCAGCGGCTGAGAGAGCCTCTTCCTCCCTCCTACCCCCTATAAGCGGGGGAGGGTCCCAGGGAGGATACAAGAAGACAACAAATCAGGGGATTCAGGGGGTAACAAGGTGTGCCCACCCCCAAGCTTCAGACCACTAAAATCCAGAGCCAAAGGAATTTCCCCCAGGCTACCTATCACCTGAAGCCCTCTGCCGGAGATTTCACAATCCGGGAGGGACCCCAGGAGTGATAGACAATCTGCCCCAGAGAAGGGGGTTGGGGCAGAGGGGATGTTACATGTCATGTGAGGTATGGGATGATTGACACAAAACACCTTATTATACAGACAACACAAAAGGGATACAGAATTGGGGATACAGTGAAACGAACCATAACATAAACTTCTTACAAAAATCTAATAAAACAGTTCTGCACCACCACATGTTAGCAATATAGTAAAAGCACAACTGTGTTCAGAGTACAATCGCTGCATTTATGCAGTTTGAGCTCTGCTTGCTGTTTCTAGATTTCAAGTCTGTGTGTCTAAAACAAAAACAATAATAATGCTGAAACACGTTCTATATGTGTGAGTTTCATGTAAAGATACACACCAATGTTCAATAGCTCAAACACATGCAAGTCATCTGATTAAAAAAAAAAAAAAAAAAAAAAGGAATAGCTTCTTTTAGTTATTTTTTGTGAGTTTTTAAGGATGCTTTCAGTTTTCAAAATTCTCTTATTTTTTAACAGCACACCTGTCTCCTTTTTATATGGGTAGTTGTAAGATCCAAGTAATTTTGTCTTCTTAAGAATAATAAGTCTTTAAAGCCATCGAGTAGCAGAGATGTAGAAGCCTCTTACAGCCTTACTAAAAGGATGTGTAGCACTCGTAACTAAATACAACTTTGTTTCTCTATGTACTTTTAACGTAACAAATCTGTGAAAGTGAAATTTTAATTTTGTGTGTTACAACTATTTTGTTTAGTATTGTGTCAAATCTTATTACTATAAGTTGCATATTTTTTATTAGGGTCCTCATGCATAAGCCTAAAATTTTCCAGCAAGTGTCTAGCTAACAATTCCTAAAACAGAATTTAAACCCTTTGTAGTTTATTGAGTTCTGTAGCCTTATTTTACAAGTATGTTGCAAGTATCTTTGAGGGAGCTAAAAATTAATTTCTAAAGACAGTTACTAATAAGCACTTACACATCTTGCTTAAAGATTTAATTTTATTCTTTTCCAAAGACAACATCCTTATTTCATTAATTTTCGAATTTTAAAACCTTTTCTATAAATCACTTGAGAGAAGGGTTATGCTTGTGTTTCAACAGCTAGAAAACCTCAATAGGTTCTTGCTAAAATATCAGTGATACCTACAGCCATTGCAAAAACACCAAGATGACCAAAAAGAATCCCCAGCAAAGCCGCAAAACCCAAAGAAAAGACAGAGTGAATACTCAGTCTTTATTAACTCTTACAGCCTATCAAAATTTAAATTTTTTTTTGGTAGACTTTTTTTGTTTACAGGTTATTCTTCAAAAGAAGACCCCTGCTCACCCCATGCAGCCTCTTCAAAATCTTGCTCCCCACCAGCAAATAAATAGTTCCACGGCCGAAACACCATGTAGCCTGGGGAGGCTTGCTATGCTAGCACCTGACATTGCTGTAATTTGTGACCAAAAAATAAGGCACAGGAAATTTGTCCATCAATTTGAATCTGACTACAAAGACAAAATTAACTTTTGGGGTAAAGGAAAGAGAACAGGTGTTGGAGTCCAGGGCATTCCTTTGGTTGCCCTGGAGGGTCGGGGGCCTGGGCAGGGGGGTCTGGGACCCCAGCCCAGAGCCCAGAGCTCAGAGAGACACTGGATTCGATTTCAGTCCATGGGAGAGGCTTCTTGCACTGCAGGAAGCATTGCAGGCCACAAGAGTGTAAAAATAGTAGTTTAGTATATCACAGGGTGAAAAAACAGTGGGTTTGGGATTCTTGGCATTGAAGTGAATGGGGCAAGATGGAGAATTTAGGGCGTTGTCTCTTTCTTCTTCCTTCTTGTTCCCTCACTCCATTTCTGCAGTGACGTTGGCACAAAGTAGTTAGTGAGGATTGGGTCGGAGTAAAGATGACCTTTTTAGTAATAGTGATAGACATTGGTAATAAATAGTAAATAAAGAATACGTAGCAATTAGTATAAAAGATAAGGACAGCCCAGAGACAGGAGGAGTCACCAGATGTCCGAGCCGCGGCAAACATCTTTTGGACACTGAGAAAATTGTAAGATAAGAACTAATAAACGAAGCATGTAACCTTGAAGACTCTGTCTTTTCCTGCGTTTGGCACAGAGCTTTGCAGAGGGCCAGAACTCTAAAACCACCTGAATGCTGGGGAATTTAAGCTCCTGAAAAGGAGCCCCCGACAACTGCTGTCCCTGGGATGGGCAGAAACAACTGGCACCCCAGATGGGACAGAAACAAAAAGGAACCTCAGTTTTGGCCCCTGGGGTTGCTGCTGCAAAAACTTAAAAAATGCTAAAGTATTTTTAGTGCTAGCTGAGTAGGCAAACCAATGCTACATCTTGGGCATGGAGTGAGCTGCTAACAAATGTTAATAACATCAAGCATGCAACACTGCAAAACCAAGCAGCAATAGACTTACTGCTTGCCCATGGACATGGCTGCCAGGACTTTGAAAGGATGTGCTGCTTCAACCTTTCTTCTCACTCAACATCTATCCATGCAAACACCCAAAAGTTGAGAGAGCAAGTAAAGGACTTAAAGGCTGAGAAGAACTCAGATTGGATCAATAAACTTTTTGAACAAAAAGGGTTGACAAAATGGGTTTCATCTTTTGTTAAAGGGATTGTGTGGGTTGTAATCATGGTTTTTATAATTTTACTTATGTTTCCCTGTTTAGTTAAATGTCTGCAAAAATCCATTAGGGAAGTCTTCATAGTAAGAAAACACAGGGGAGTTGTGGGAATCCGTAAATCCCTCAGGGAAACCTCCAGGCTTTGCCCTGGAAAGATCTACCATAGAGATTTCACTGCCTAAAGTGAAAGGAAAGACTTCCCCCATGGTGCTCTGCAGCACTATTGCAAATCTACCTTAGATTGCTTCCCCCACTGGCCTATTGTCACAATCCGTTAATACAAGCAGGGGTCATAATGGTTCAGTTATCGATCTCAGAGTGCAAAAGACACAAGGAATTACAGTTTTAATCTAAAGCAATGCACCTTTATTTTAGTGCCAACAACATGGTAATGCAATAGAGGAGGAAACAGAGAGAAGCAAAGGATAGAGAGAGAAAGGGAAAGAGAGAGAGGGGGAATAGCTACCAACAGATGAGACAAAGTCCTCATGGCCATCCACCAATAGATCCATCTTCATCTGTGGGGAGATCTCAAAATTTTGGTGAATTTAGGGAGACTATTTATAGTCTTTTTTCAAAGTGGCAGGCAGTCAGCCAAAAGGTGGGGAGATATTGTGCGATGTACAGTTGTCACTCTGGTTTTTCTGAGTTTTTTAAAGCCTTTTGATTGTTCATAAAAATAGTCAGACCTTTTAGCTACTGTACAATATTAGGAGCAGTTTCTACCTTTTTCTCACACATGTAACATAAACAAATCCTTTGTTTTTCATTCTCTGTCCTTTGTTTGCATATTTCTATCCTGAAAACAATTGTAACTGACAGTTGGTCTGGCCACTTGGCTGAGGGGTGAAAAACCCCAGAAGCCAATCTTCTGCTAGACCCACAAATGTATAAAAAGTAAGAAATAAACAGGCAGAGGGGCTGTCCGCCTTGGCTCAGCACTGAGCTCTCTCAGAGGAACTCTCTGCCCTGCAAAAATCTCGTCTCCGTGTGATTGCTTTGCGTATCCCGGTCACATACAGTATAAACAGTTCTGGCAGCAGGTGCATCAGTCCACTGTGACTTGCCTATTGTTTCCTGCACCAGGTTTCCATGGGAGTGCACACCAATTCTTGGTCCAGCAAACACACTTGTAGGTAACACTTGGCAGACATCCCATCTCAGCCAGGCCAGAACTGCTGCGCTGGGGTTGTCTCTGTCCTTGGAGTTTCAGTCTCTGTCCTTGGTGATGGTCATGAGGCAGATGAGGGATCTTCGGGCCATCTTGTTGGAGTCCAGGGCATTCCTTTGGTTGCCCTGGAGGGTCAGGGACCTGGGCAGGGGGCTCTGGGACCCCAGCCCAGAGCTCAGAGAGACACTGGCTTTGATTTCAGTCAATGGGAAAAACTTCCTACACTGAGAGAAGGTTTACAGGCCACAAGAATGTGAAAAAATAGTAGTTTAGCTTATCACAGGGTGAGAAAATAGTAATTTTAGGTTCCTAGCATTGAAGTGAATGAGGACAAGATGGAGAATCTGGGGCGTTGTCTCCTTCTTCTTCTCCTTCTTCTTCCCTCACTCCATTGCTGCATTGACGTGGCACAAAGTAGTTAGTGAGGATTGGGTCAAAGTAAAGATGACCTTTTTAGTAATAGTGATAGACATTGGTAAGAAATAGTAAACAAGAAATACGTAGTAATTAGTATAAAAGATAAGGACAGCCCAGCTCGGGGGGAGACGTGAGGAATCCATGCAGCTGCGAACATCTTGTCGGACTCCGAGAAAATTGTAAGATAAGAAACAATAAACGAAGTATGCAACATTGAAAAATCTAAACCTGAGAACTCCGTCTCTTCCTTCGGCTTAGCTCAGAGCTGTGCAGGGGAGCAAAGGACCCTGAAACCACCTGAATGTTAGGGAAAGCCCCCAACAACTAGCGTCCCTGGGTGGGCAGAAACATTTGGCATCACTCAGTGAGAAGAAACATCTGCCGTCCCTGAGTGTGCAGAAACACCTGGCATCTCTGGGTGCACGACATCTGACTTTCCTGACTGGCATTCCTGAAAAGAAGAGCCGAAAAGGGTCACAGCAACATCTGCAGAAATATCTGCAGAAAGGTCAAACAAATTGAACAACTGAACAAATTGCAAATTGAACAAACCATCCATCCATGACCCAGTTACCTCTCTAAGTTTGTTTACACTCTCCTGCAATTGCATGATGTTCTCATGAATGGATTTGGAATGATCCGACAGATTCATGCAGCACATTCCCTCAATGACACCATCTCTTACACCAGTTGACCCTGTCCACCCCAACTGTTAATCCCTCATCCCCTCTATAGGTTGCTGCCCTTTGCCATGCCCTTTGAACCGTGCCTGTGCCCTCAGAGCATTGGCCACTGACCCCACACTTAACCACCAAGCACCACATGGTCAGTCTTTTGTCCCTGATTCCCTTTGGTGCGGCGAACGTAATAAACCCTTGATGGAATCCATCATACAGAAGGCCCTTCCAGTCTTCCCTTTGCTGAGCTATCTGTGACGCGTGTGTGTGCATGAGCTTGAAATTACTGTTCCCATGGCCTTACTCTGAACAACTTCTTAAGGAGACCCTTCAAGGAAGGTTGCAGCCTTTCCACCATCCTGCCATGCTGTAACATAATTTCAGGAGGGAGAAGCCCACTCCTGGCCACAGGCCCCTAGACATGAACAATGGCCTTTTTCCATGGAAAACAAAACTCACTCCCCCAGGTTCCTGATGTCAGTTAAGAGGAGGCGTTTGGCACTGAAAGGGCAGCCAGAGTCCTAGGTTTTAAAGGCTATGGTAAGGAAGAAATCCTGTGCCATTGGTAATTAAGGAGGTAGAAGTCCTCTCCCAGTAACAGGGCAATGGACAAGAATCGTGGCCCTTTTCCATGGGAAACAAAACTCACCCCCCAAGGTTCCTGATGTCAGTTTGGAGGAGGCATTTTCCACTTCGTGGGAAGGCAGAGTCCTAGGTTTTGGAAGCTTTGGTCTTGGAGAAATCCTGCACTGTTGGTAATTCCATGGGGAACAAAACTCCTCTCCCCAGGATCCTGATGTCAGTTTGTCAGAGGTGTTTGGCATTCCAAGGGAAGCCAGAGTCCTACGTTTTTGTCACTTTCATCCTGGAGAATACCTGTGACGTTCGCAATGTCAGGAGTCAGAAGCCCACTCCCAGCAACTGGCCCCTGGACATGAATGCTGGCCCGTTTCCCAAGGGAAACAAAAATTACCCCCTCAGGTTTCTGATGACAGTTTGGAGGAGGATTTCAGCACTTCAAGGGCAGCCAGAGTCCTAAGTTTTGGCAGCTTTGGTCTTGGAGAAATCCTGCCATGTTCGTAATGTCAGGAGACAGAAGCCGACTCCTGGCCACAGGCCCCTGGACACTAACTGTGGGCCATTTCAATGGGAAACAAAATTCACGCCCCCAGGTTCCTGATGTCAGTTTGGAAGAGGCGTTTGCCACTCCAAGGGCAGCCAGAGTCCTAGGTTTTGGCAGCTTTGGTCTGGAAGAAATCCTGTGATGTTCGTAATTTCAGGAGGCAGGAGCCCACTCCCAACCACAGGCTCCTGCACACGAATGGTGGCCCTTTTCCGAAGGGAAACAAAACTCACCTCTGTGGATGATGACAGCCAGGTCAGATAAGTAGCAGCAGAGTTTGTGGGAAAGCCAGTCTGATAACTTTCCCACACCAGTCTGTAAAGGAATCAAAACAATCTTTGCAGCTGGTGTTTTGAACATGCTGTTTACTTGCAAGATGTTTATGAAAAAATGTTTTTCCTAAATAGCCAATAATGGTGAGAGGTGTTGTTTTGTGGACCAATCATGTCCAATTCTCTCGGAACAGTTTATAAAAGACGCAAGTCTAATAAACTTGGGGCTTTTTGCCTTCTGAGACCTGAGAGTCTGTGTTGTTACTTAGCCATCTTTAATACAATAAAGGCATCTGGTGACCCTGCCGTTTATTGCAGTCACCAATGACGAACAGACTGTTGCCTTGCTTCTTCCACTGAGAGGTAGGCAATATATCCCCTGTGCCTTCCTGGAGAAGGTTGGTCTTTACGACCACAGGATAGCGGAACCAGCCTGCAGGTTGGTTTGGGACAGTACCCAACATAGCTTGAGTTTATATCCTGGGATAAACCTCTGTGAAACCTTTCTGAATATGGAAAACAAAAATTATACAAATAACTGATCGTGCCTTCTGTGAAGGCTTCATTTGCCGACTGGCAGCTGGAATTGCCGAGAGTTCCTTTCCCTGCACCTCCCTCAGCTCCTCCTCCTTTCTCTGCATCTCAAATGGCTGCGGAAGGGTCTTCGCTTCATCTGCGACCACAGATGATGTGTACCCTGAGTCTGCCCAGTGCTAGCCTGCCTCAGATCCAGCTTGAAGGTCTGATCAACTCAGGTGCTGACGTGACAGTCATATCCTTCTCTGCGTGGCCTCCTGGGTGGCCTTTGGCCCCGGTAGGACTGGGTATTGCCGGGCTGGGAGACACAATACAGACCTTTGTGAGCCAACAGTCTGTACTGATCAGAAATGCAGGGGGACAAGAAGCTGCGATCCAACCTTATGTTGCTGCAGGTTCACTCAACCTCTGGGGGTGGGATGTACTAGCAGCCTGGGGGGAAGCAGAGGTGCTGCTGGCCCGAGAGGGCTGCAGAGGCCGGGGGTTCACCTTAGGAGTGCCTTATGCCTTTTAACTTTTCCTATATCTTTTTAATGTGTCGCGTGTGATTCTTAGGGTGTGTTTTACTGTGTTTACTCTTTGTATTTTCCTTCCACGGTTGTTTGAGGGCAGGGGGAAGCGGAGACACGACAGCCCTGAGAGGGCTGTGGTGGGCCAAGCCAAGAGGGCTGCGGTGGGTCCGCATAGCTTCTATCACCGCTGCTGGCCAGACAATCCACAGGTGGAGGTCTGGTCTCTTCAGCTGTGGGTGCTGCACAGCAGTCTTTGTTTTCCCCTGTGGGGGTGACGGGGTGGCAGCTGCTGGAGTCTTCTGTCTGTGCTTGTTACTTAGCCGTCTCTAATACAATAACAACACACCTCCCCGGGTTTCTAATGTCAGTTTGGAGGAGGCATTTGGCACTCCAAGGGAAGCCAGAGTCCTAGGTTTTGGCAGCTTTTGTTGAGGAGAAATCCTGCCATGTTTGTAAGTCTAGGAGACAGAAGCCCACTCCCGACCCAGGCCCTTGCACACGAACGCTGGCCCTTTACCACAGGAAACAAAACTGCCTCCTGTCAGGTGATTGAATAGACGGGGTCCCCATGGTTTGCATTGTGAAGCCAATTTTATTGAACACACTGCTGGTTTATATACCTTTCAACCATAACAATGTTTATGTTTCTTAGTAACATTGCTTAACTATGGGCTAGTACAGACTTGTACAGGCCTGTACTATCTTGCACACAAACATGTATACATACACCTTGATCTCTTCTTTCTTCAGGGTCTTGCCTCGACTTGCCAGGGCTTGTAGCCCTCTAGCACATTTACTTTTGTAATGAGTTCAGCAGTACTTTGAGTCCTGCTTCCAAGCTGTATTCCCACATTTCCCCCTTCTCTTTCCACCATTTAGATCTTTTTCATGGACTTATCGATCAGTCTCTGAACAAATTGCAAAACACATGGCAAACAAATCATCATAAGCAACAATATGGCTAAAACATAAAATCCTGTTTTAACTAAATGCTTAGGCCAGCATTAAGCCCCCATTTCCCAAGCATGTGTCCAAGCCAACTGCTGTCATCTACAACCCTTAGTTTGGTAACACTTTCTCGGAGGGCCTGTATGCTAACATGAATAGATTGAGAGTGGTCAGATAGATTCATGCTACACAAACCTTCAAAATATTCACATCCATGTCCATGCGCCAAAAGCAAAAAATCAATCGCAGGCTGATTTTGCAGTGTAGCATGTCTCACACTAGCTACATCTGTTAATAAGCTTGTTAAAGCAGAGCTAGTAGCATTAGTTTGCTTTGCAAGCCAACAGCCAAGGTTATTTAAAGTTTTTTAGGTGTGTGCTGTGCCAATTGATGGAATAATTGAAACAAACACTTGGGCTCCAGCATTTCAAGATATTATATTATCATCACAATCTGGGCTATATGTGTGTGTGTTATGCTTTGCTCAAACCAATCTGTGTAAAGATGTCAAGTTTTCTTGTAAGGAGTGAAACATGCTAAGTCACCCAAAAGTGCACCTCCTACAGCCTTTCCTGGTATTCTTTTCCATGCTCTATTTCCACATATCAGAAATTTATTGTCTGGCAATCCACTAGCATATATTCCTGGGATAACTTGTAGTGGTAAGTTATAATTGCACCAGGCAGAAACGTTGGCATAAATACCTGTGCCTGAAACATCAATCCCAGCTCTTTGATTAGTGAAAGGGCTGCTAGTATAATTTAGGAAAAAACACACCAAGGACTGTGTGGATCTAAAAATGTCCAATTCTTGAGGCTGTAGGGGGTGGGATGGAAACCTTTTGATTAGATTCATCCCTTGACCACTGCTGTTGGCAAAGTACCATCTTGGTGGCTGACCTTGCTTTTTATGATTGTCTCACAATACCACACTGGCTCAAGCCGACCTGGGGCAGTACAGTCTCTTTAAACAGTCAAATTATATAATGCATCCCACTCACTTTTCTCTAAATGCATGGCTACTAGACAGGTCTGAAAAGGATCACCAGGAGAAGTCATGGACAGGCACAGTGTAGATTCATTTAAAGCTTGAGCTAGCATAAGCCACACATTACATTCTGGAACGAGTGGCATTACGACCACCTCTCCTTAGTCAAGGCCGAGTCCTACAAGTAGGATCAGCTTAAAAAGGCCAATCAGGCTCCCAAAAATACCTGTGCAAAAGCAAGCCATAATCTTACACACAAGTTTCAAAATAACACAGTCACCAAAAAATAATACAAAAAAATCACACAGTAAACAGTCGTGGTGCCTGTGCTGCAATGCACAGTACCACTTTCTCTGACACAGTTCACAGAGTGATGAGACATCAGTGAGTCCCCTCGGGTCCGGTATCAGTTGGTTCGGGTGGCTGCAGGATCCTGGTAGAGGAAAACTTGATGGTCTAGGGAGGCAAAGCCGGGGGTGAAGTGGGTGAAGCCGGGGGTGGAGTATCAGGGCAGTCAGTTTCCTCAGAAGAACTATTAAAGGATTCTCTGAAGGGTCTCACATTTTTGGCTGGGATCCACATAGGACCGTTTTCTGTAGAAACACAAGCAAACCTCTTTCCCATGTAACAAGGGGATAAGGTCCCATAATCTTACCTGATTCTAGGTCTTTAATAAGCACTGGGGCCTTTTGTTTCACTTCTAACTGAGGGCTATTGCCAAAATGCCTTACAATTGGGGGATTAAGATCCATTAAGGAACAATTAAAAAATTAAATTAATATAATACCTTCTGTAATTGCTCTGCTGGGGTAGCATTCCCCATTTCCCTTTACTATTGTAACAGAAGATGCTTAAGTGAAGCATGGGCCCTTTTGATTATAACCTGGCCTGTTAAGGAATGGGGAATCCCCTTTTTGTGTGTAACCCCCTAAAGGGCAAAAAAAATTGCAACCCATTGGGATATATATGCAGGGCCATTCTCAGTTTTAATTTGTAAGGGAATTTCCAGAACTGCAAAGGCACTCGCAAAGTGGCAGCAAGCATCCTTTGATGATTGTCCTGCATGACAGGATGCAAACAGGGCACCTGAAAAGGTGTCTATAGAAGAATGAATAAACTTAAGTCAGCCAAACTCAGGAAAATGAGTAACATCAGTTTGCCAAATTTGAAGGCTCTGAAGTCCTCTAGGTCTAACACCACCTGCAACAGAAGGAAAGGGGTGTCTTTGACAGTCTGGGCACACAGCCACAATGTTAGAGGCTTGGCGGCTAGTCAAATTAAAGGCACATGCCAGTTCAGCAGCATTCTGGTGAAAAAATGAATGACTTATTTTAGCTTGAGCAAAGATGTCAGGTAAAACTGAAACAGGTTGAACTGGTAGGGCAAGCAAATTTGCCTGCTGGTTTCCTTCTGCAATAAAACTAGGTAGCATTATATGAGATCTAACATGCATAACAAAACAGGGCTTTTCTCTGGCATCTAAAAGGAAAATAAGTTGCTGTAGCCAGTGAAACAAGTCTACATTAGGCACATCTTTCAGTACAGCAGCCGCAGCCCTTTCCACAATACCTGCAACATAAGCAGAATCTGTAATTAAGTTAAAAGGTGTAGAAAATCACTGAAAGGCTGACACAACAGCTGCCAATTCAACAATTTGAGGAGAACCTGAAACAATAGTGACACTCAAATCCCATCAGTTGAGATCTATGTTCCACCAAAGCATCACAGACTTGTGGGTGCGGCCAGATCCATCTGTAAAAACAGTTAAAGCTTGTAACGGAATTTTTGCATTAGGAGATTGAAACTGGCTGCCATAAGCTTGTGCTTTGGGGGTTGTGTAGAAAGCTGTCCAGGAAAATCTGTCAAGGCCATCTGAAATGTTTCTGATTGTTGCAATAGCCACTGTAAATGAACAGTAGTAATAGGCAAACAGATAACACAAAAATCCACACAAGCAAGTGTGGTAAGTCTCTGTCTAGCCTTTACAATAAGCAAAGCTGTAGCAGGATTTTTGGAGACAGACACAGAGAGGCCTGACAATGCTGGGAAAGTTCTGTTGTTTTAGCACTGTCAAGGACGTTGAGCCTGAGAACCAAGACACTGAGCCTGAGAACCAGCTTTTTCCTTCAACAAAATTGAAAAACAAGTAACTGCAAAAGAATGCTTATGCAGATAACACTAGCCAATAGCGAGTAGTAAAATGCCGTGTGAACAGCTTGTGCACTAGAATGATATATGTATAAAAGAACCCTGTGTACCCTCAATAAACGGAGCATTTGCCATTACTTCTGTGAAGAAGGTGTTTGACTCTGGCTGTTCCCTGTGTTTTTGTTTTCGTTTTGTTTTTCTTTCTTTTCAAAAATCACCTTCAATTGGCGCCCGAACTTCGGACCTTGGGGTGACAACCCGGAGGAGAAATTAGTGGTGGGACGCTGAGCGGTTGGATGCTGAACTCGCCGACAGATGCAGCTGCATTGAGGTGAGACCCTCCGGAAAATAGCAGTCAGACACTGATCTGCCGAGAGATGCATCAGCATTGAGGCAGAAGCTCGCCGTCCTTGCAGATAGAGTGCCAGGCTGAGCTGGTAAGGGGAACAGGGGGCAGTTTTCTTGAAAAAAGGTGGAAGGCTCTGAGTACTCACTTCCCTGTCCCATTGATGACGGCAAGCATGGAATATGAATTTGCTGCTGCATTGAAGTTGCTTATAAGTATACTCTCTAAGAGAGGAAAAACAGTAGCAGAAAAAGTACTGCAAAAGCTAGTTAACTGGGTGCCGGGACAAGGATACTTAACAACTCTGCCTGCGCTGTTTCGAGTGGATGCATGGCAAGCACTGGGAGATCTGATGTGGGAACTAACTGTTACTAATAAGGATAAAGATATAAAGGATTTTCGCTCCACATGGCGTGTTGTAACTAACACTCTGAGAGACATGCAAGCTGAGGCAAAGATCGCTGCTGCCACTGTTCAGGCTCTTACTTCAGGAAGTGAAGCGCTGCTGCTCCCCCCGCCACCACCACCACCGTCACATCCCCCATCAGCCCGAAAAAATTGTTTCGGTTTTGGAGTTTTTCTCGGGAACAAAGCCCCCCCTCCGATCAAGGGCTTGTCGGCAACCCAGTGTGGTATGGTGGCTGAGATGCTTCAAAAAGCCACCGGAACCGCTCCCCCTCCGCCGCTGCCGCCACACCTGCACCTAGTGCCCCCCCTTTTCCAGATGTGCACAAAGAGATACGAGGTGACCAGGAAATGGCAACGGGTGGTCTCTGCTGTAGACCCCCTTCCCCTGACAATGTTCTGCTGCCGGATGAATTAGAGGAGAGCCCTGATGAGGGAGCAGTGCTTCCCCCGGCAAAACCCCTGGCAGAACCCATGATTGGTTTAAAAGAACTGACTGAGCAAATTCAGACGGTGATGCAGCACCTGGATGAGAGGGCGCATGCCGCAACTGAACTGCTGCTAGAAAAAGCCCAAGAACTATCGACAATAAATGCTAAAAATCAGGAGGAGCCAACATCTTTCAGCTCCCAGTTAACTCCAATGCAATGATTGCTACAACAAACTGCACAAAGCAGTCCCCTTGCAATGCCTTCACCTGCTCCACCTGTGGCTCGATGGTCTGGAATTATACGTGATGCTATACTAGAAGGACAGTGGGAACCCGCAGGACACATAGCATGTCCTGTAGCATGTCCTGTTGTATTTAGAGATGGTAATCCTGCGTATGAGCAGTATGAATGGAAAATCTTACAACAGGCAAAAAATACAGTAAAAGAGCATGGCTTGAAATCTGAAACTGCTTGAGCAATGTTAGATTGGATTCATACTGCAGACATCAGTTCTCAGCTGGATTGCGCAAAAATTGCCCGACTGCTGTTATCTCCATCACAATACCTGGTTTGGCAGGGGAAATGGGTGCGACTGGCTAAGGTGGAAGCGAATCGCCCCAGAGAGCAAAATGGTATTCTATTTGGACTGACAGCTGACATGGTTACTGGAGATGGGAGATTTGCCAACGTAAATCTGCAATTACAATACCCTTTGCCGCTGTTTCAACTTGTAGCATCAACTACTCGGCAAGCATATTATGCAGTGCCAGATTCCTCACCGTCACCATCCTTCACTGCTGTACGACAAGGCCTAACTGAGAATTTTACGCACTTCATAGACTGGCTATCACAAGCTCTTACCAACCACCCCAGAATGGATGAAGCCTCTAAACAAGGAATATTTAAAATGTTAGCCTTTGAAAATGCCAATCCTGTGGGAGATTAGGGACAGGCGGTCGGAAGATATAGCGTTGTACGGGCAGACAGAACCCCTCCCTCAATTCTTAGTTGGTTAGTGTCCTTGATAAGGTAAGCAATACCTAACTTGTAACGTAAGCAGACGGAAGTGATGTAGCAAACAGAAGTTTTATAACTCCATGTAACCAGTTAATAAATGCCATTAGCTGTCCACCACACTGGTGTCTGTGAGCTGGTGGTCCGAGCAGCCTGGGTGTGGCTGCCGTGTCGTTCCTGAACCAGGTCGCTACGCCTCAGCGGAGGTAACAAGTGGTGCCGAAACCCGGGAGTTGCCCGGGAGAACGGGAGTCGCCTGGACGGGTGAACGACGGCCGAGCGGCGGGTCCAGCTCGGCGAGAGGGACGCCTCCGGACCCACGCAGAGGATGGAAGCTCTCGTGAAGGTCGTTTCTCAGATTCATAAGCAGTGGGGAATTGATTGTAAAGCAAAAGATTTTACCCTCGCAGTGACGAGGCTTTTGCAACTTAGTATTATTGATAGACTGGTGGATATCCTCCACCCAGATGTTTGGGATCAATGTACTAAGGCTCTTGCCGAAGACACAATGTCTTCCGGCTTGGGGAAAAGTCTTAAAGCATGGGGAAGGGTCGTAAAATCTTTACAGAAGGCTCTGCACAAGCAAGAAACCTGATGAGCTGCCCGAAATTGTTTAAAGGTTTCCCCCCAACTGGGTATTGCAGCAGCGACGCAAACTTTCTCAGAGGGAACTGTTGTTGAGAATTTTCAGAGTGTAAAAGAATGTAGTCTGAATGTTAGTGATAATGCTCAGAGTGTTGATGAAGTCAGTTCGGCCGAATGCATAGGCTCAGGCTCGGAAAATCAAGAGCTCGCTTCAAAGCCTCCAAGCTCAAGGTCGCTCGCTGAAGAGATAAAACAGATGCAGTCATTTTACAATGGTCTAGCTGAAGAAGCTAGGAATGCTGAAAAAGCGGGGGAGGGACCTCCACCTTATGCACCTCAAGATAGCGCTGAATCCGAGAGGGAAAGCAGCAACTATACTGCAGAAAACAAGGAAAGTCGTTTAGATAGTAGGCTCGTTGCCAACGAAAACAAAGAGAGCTCGTTTGCTAACGCGGGGGCCCGCGAGCAGAAAAAGGGAGGTGCGTCCGGTTGTGTCCCCGCTCCGGGTGGGATCTGACCCCCAGCTAGTTCGGGTCAACACAGACACAAAGCTTCCAGTTCGTTTTGGCTTCTCGGCTTGGCAGCTGGACCCAAAGGTGACAGTCAACAGCAGCAGAAGAGAAAAGGCTGGCTCTCAGCTTAGCAGGTTAAAGGATGTTTATTAGCACAGATCTCCAAGCTCCGAAGCGAGCGGCTGAGAGCTTCCAGGCTGAGAACCCAGCGGCTGAGAGCTTCCAGGCTGAGAACCCAGTGGCTGAGAGATTCCAGGCTGAGAACCCAGCGGCTGAGAGAGCTTCCTCCTCCCTCCTACCCCCTATAAGCGGGGGAGGGTCCCAGGGAGGATACAAGAAGACAACAAATCAGGGAATTCAGGGGGTAACAAGATGTGCCCACCCCCAAGCTTCAGACCACTAAAATCCAGAGCCAAAGGAATTTCCCCCAGGCTACCTATCACCTGAAGCCCTCTGCCGGAGATTTCACAATCCGGGAGGGACCCCGGGAGTGATAGACAATCTGCCCCAGAGAAGGGGGTTGGGGCAGAGGGGATGTTACATGTCATGTGAGGTATGGGATGATTGACACAAAACACCTTATTATACAGACAACACAAAAGGGATACAGAATTGGGGATACAGTGAAACGAACCATAACATAAACTTCTTACAAAAATCTAATAAAACAGTTCTGCACCACCACATCTCCCCCTTTTTGTTTTAATGACAGGAGGAGGGCTGGAACGGAGGAGGATGATATTCGAAGTCCGGGTAACTCTCGGTGAGCCACTCTGGCTGAGTGGGCCACTCCATCTGAGGTTCATCCTCTGGGTATCTTCTGTCTTCTGGGTCTTCCTCCAGTTCCACGTCTTCCTCCCATCCAGGCACGGATGATACAGCAACATGGTTCACAGAGGGGGCATGTGTGGTGCTAGAAATTAATCTACTTAACATTTTTTTGATACTAGAAGAACTAAAACAAACAATTAGCATTCGAGCAGGGGTCATTCAGGAAAGCGAAACCATCCGGGGAAAAATCTTCCCTCCTTTTCCTCCTAAAAGCTGCCTGAGTAACCTGTGGCAGTTTCTTTTTCTCCCCCGAGACCTTCGGGACATAGGGCCTCACCCATTTTGATGGTAACCATCTCGGCCCCGTGGGGGTGGACACGCAAGCGTACCCACGGCCCCACGTGACTAAATCATGAGGTCCCTCTGTCCTTCCAGTCTCAGGGTCCCGGACCATGACTGGCGGCCTCTCTTTGATGTTTAGCTGAGGGTTTGCCCCGAAATGACGAACAATGGGAGGGTTTAAAAACTCAAAGGTGCTGTTTAAAAAATTCAAAGTGAACAGAGCCCTGGCCAATCGGGTCTGTGGTGTTTCTGTTTTCAACACCGGTTGTTGTTGGTTAAGGACCCTTTTGATTTCTCTGTGGGTCCTCTCCACTACAGCTTGGCCTGTTGGGGAATGAGGGATGCCGGTTTTATGACCCACTCCCCATTGTTGCAGGAAGCTGCAGAATTCCTTGGAACGGTACGCTGGGCCATTATCAGTTTTTAATTCTTTTGGGATGCCCATGAAGGAGAAAGCCTGGATGAGGTGTTTAATTGCATCCAAGGTCTTCTCCCCTGCGTGGGCAGAAGCAAAAACTGCACCGGAAAAAGTGTCCACAGACACATGCACATATTTAGATCGGCCGAATTGGGGGATATGTGTCACGTCAGTCTGCCACAGCTCACAGCTGTTCAGACCTCTGGGGTTTACTCCTGCACTCAAGGTGGGGAGTGCATGCTGATTACATGAGGGACACGTAGCCACAATTGCCTTGGCCTGTTCCCGGGTGATGTGAAACCGGCGAACAAGGCCAGGCGCGTTCTGATGATGAAGCTGATGGCTGAGCTTTGCCTGCTCAAAAATGCTTGGCAATGGGGCCATCGCTGCAGGAGCAGCAAGAGCATCAGCCCTTCTGTTCCCCTCAGCTATGAACCCCGGCAAATCGGTGTGTGATCTTGTATGCATCACAAAAAATGGCTGCTCCCTGTGGGAGACAAGCTTGACAAGCTTAGAAAGCAGCTCAAACAGTGCGGTGTTAGACACTTCCTGCAGTATTGCCTGATCTGCCCTCGATACCACCCCCGCTACATAAGCGGAGTCCATTACTAAATTGAAGGGTTCGGGGAACCTTTCGAAAGCCCTGACAACAGCGGCCAACTCAGCAACCTGAGGTGATCCCTCCACCTCGGCAACATCTGCCTCCCACTGCTGAGGCTGAGGGTCCTTCCAAGTCATAACTGACTTGTGGGACTTTCCGGACACGTCCGTGAAAACTGTCAGGGCCTCTAAAGGCTTCCTGCTCCGAACATCTTTCAAATTCAGTGTGAATTTGGCATCCTGATTAAAAATTTTGTGGGCTGGCCGATGAATTGAGATTTGCCCAGTGAAGGAATCTAGAGCAAACTGCAGTGCTTCATTTTCCTGAAGCAGGTGTTCTAACATTGCCTTTGTAATCTGGCCCGATCTTAATCCAATTGGAATGTGAATGCATTCAAAATCACACCCTGCCAATTCCCTGATCCGAACTCTGGCTTTTCGGATCAGTTCAGCCACCAGTTCCTGTGGACGTGTCATTCTCTTGGACCTTTGATGGCTGAGAAAGACCCATTCTATGATTAGAAGTGGGTCCTCTCTGCCCTGGTCCTTTTTGATGTTATTTCTCCATTGGAAAATGACTCCATGGAGGTGTGGCAATTTCCCCATTATTATAAATTTGAAAGGCAGGTCTGGATCACACCTGTGAGCCTGCCGAGTGGACATGAGATGCTGTACCTTTTCCAGCGCCTCCTTTGCTTCCGGGGTTAGTTCCCTGGGAGAACTCAGCTCCTCTCCCCCTTTCAATAAATTGAAAAGAGGGGCTAGGTCCTCAGTTGTGAGGCCCAGCCAGGGTCTCACCCAATTCAATGCCCCACACAGCTGATGGACATCTGCAAGGGTCTGAATTTTGGCCTTGATTTCCAATTTTTGCGGCACAATGGTCCGCTTGCCAATTTCCAGCCCCAGGTACCTCCAAGGTGGCGGCATCCTTTGAACCTTGTCTTCCTGCAGCTCAAACCCTGCAACAACCAATGCATTAATTGTCAGGTCAAGTGCATGGGACAAGACATCATCGGTGGGGGCACACACAAGCACATCATCCATATAATGATGGATGATTGCTTTCTCTGCAGCTACGTGGACCGGGGACAGCAAGGAAGCCACATACCACTGGCAGATGATAGGTGACACCTTCATCCCTTGGGGAAGAACCCTCCAATGGTAGCGTTTCCTCGGGGCCTCTCGGTTAACAGTGGGAACCGAGAATGCAAAACGTGGTGCATCGTCAGGGTGTAGGGGAATATGGAAGAAACAATCTTTTATATCTATAACAGCCAATTTCCAATTTTGTGGGAGCATGGTCGGGGTAGGCATCCCAGGTTGAAGAGAGCCCATGTCTTCTATCACGTTATTAATTTGTCTGAGATCTTGGAGGAGTCTCCACTTGTCCTTCCCCGGCTTCCGGATAACAAAAACCGGCGAATTCCAAGGGCTGGTGGTCTCTACAATGTGACCCTTAGCTAACTGCTCCTCCACGAGCTCTTCGAGCGCCTTCAATTTCTGTTTTGAAAGCGGCCACTGTTCAACCCACACTGGTGCATCTGTTTTCCAATTCAGCTTGTGGGTAGGGCGCTCCTCAGCGACCGCCGCCCAAAAATCCTGGGGGGGGTCTGGGATGTCAATCGTGACTCCCCACTGGGCCATCAGGTCTCTCCCCAACAAGGGTTCCCTATAATCCAAAACAAAAGGGCGTAAACTGGCCAACTGCCCTTTTGGCCCCTTAATTTGCACCACACTCTTTGATTGTTTGGCCAATTGCATTCCCCCTATTCCTTGCACGTGTCCTGCCACGTTTTCCAAGGCCCAACGTGACGGCCAGTGCTTAGCTGGTATTACAGTCACGTCTGCGCCTGTGTCGAGCAGGCCTGTGATGTTAATGGCCTCATCACCCACTTGTAGCTCACATCCCACCTGGGGTTTCACTTCTGTGATGTTATGCACGGGACAAGCTGTTGGTATGTTGTCTTCTTCCAGGTGTTCCCAGGTGGGTATGATCTGGGCAACTGTCTGCCCTTTAGGTAGGAATGTTGGTGGGTGAGTGCAGCGTAGCCAGAGAACGAACTTTCCAGGATTGTTATCAAGTGTTCCTGGAAGAATTTCGATCTCTTTTGGGGTGTGTTTGCAGTCCCCCACAACGATGAGCTTACCTTTGACCCTTGGCCAGGTACCCTGCTCACTGTTGTCAACTGACACAAAATTCCAGTTGTCGTCTTTCAGGTGCAAACCCTCCGTGAGCTGCAACCTGTAGGGGGTATATTTAGAATTGGTTGTCAAAATTGGTTGTGCCATGTCATGGTCCGTGTAAGTCATTTCCAGTGTGTTATGTTTGCTGCCACCCTGAATGGGGCATTGCAGCTTCTCCTTCTTTTTCCCTTGGCTCCCTTTCCCCTCCCCTCCTGTCCGGTCCACCCCATTTTTTTCCTCACGCAGGGCGGACCTGCGCTCTTTCACTAGTTTTTTTGTGAGGGTTTAAACCCTCTCCCTTTTTCCCCTTCCCCTCCCCCTTTTTTGTTTTTGAGGTCCTCTACTTCTTTCTTGAGGGGGCATTTGGAAACCCAATGCCCCAAATTCCCGCACAAAAAACACTTCTGGGAGCTTTGCGCAGAATGCTTCTTCCCGGTGTTCGGTGTTTTTCGGGAATCTTCAGTTTCCATGGCTGCAACTTGATGAGGTTTGGGCCGTGGACCTGTAGAGAAGCTCATACAAGGCACCTTTACCTGACATACCTGAAGCATGTCTGGTAAGGTTGGTTTGGGGTGTAGGGGTAAACTTAAAATTGCAGCACGACATAAATCATTTGCATTTGAAAACGCAATCTCCGATAAAATGTGTTCCCGAGCCATTTCATTTTTGACCTGAGCTTCAATAGCTCGGGACAGCCTTTCCACAAAATCTGTGAAAGACTCACTTTGGTCCTGCCTGATTTTTGAATAAGAAATCGCAGGACCTTGTGTTTGCATGCTGAAGAATGCAGTCAGGGCTGTCTCTCTCACTACGTGGAGGCACTGGACAGGAATGACCACTTGGTCAGTGGCTTCTGCCCACTGCCCCTCCCCAGCCAGGTGGTCGAGAGTGAGAGGGATTCCCTGAGCATCAACTCTGGTGTTAACATGGTTGAGGAGCCCTGGTAAGGTCTCCTGGAGCAGCCTTTTCCAAGCTGTGACCCATAGGATGTACTCTGTTGGGTTCAGCAAGCAAGAAAACAGGTACTTTAAATCAGCAGGCACCACCTCCTCTGCAGAGAGATCTGCTCTGAGAAGCCCTCTGAAATATGGTCCATCACGGCCATATATCCTGTGAGCTTTGCAGATCTCTTTGATGGTGGCTCGGGGAAATGGGTGGTACTCTGCCCTGTTGTTACCACCGCGGGCATTGCAGAAGGTAACAGGGGCAAGGGTGGGAATGGAGCAGGAGCTGGCAGCTGTCTCTACTCCCGTTCCCTGCTCGGGCACTTCCGGGTTTGAGGGAGCTGGGACGCCTGTGCCCTGAGGCACTTGGTTGCCTGGCAACCGAGTCCCTGCAAGGGCCGCGGCTTGCCCGGGGGGTGACATCATTGAGGAGTGGGGGGGCGGGGGGGATCCCGGGGGAGCGGGATCGAGCCCCGGCGGGGCGGGACCGGGCTGCTCCGGGGCAGGCGGCGGCTGCGGGGGGGAAGGGGTGCCGCAGTGCGCACGCGCAGCCACAGGGGGTTGGGGGGGGCAGCGCGGCCGCGGCACGCGGGGTGGGGGCGGGGCCGCGCGGGTCGGGGCCGGCACCACGTGGGGTGGGGGCGGGGCCGCGTGGGTCGGGGCCGGCACCACGTGGGGTGGGGGTGGGGCCGCACGGCGCGGGGCTGGGGGGGGCGGGGTCACGCGGCAGGCACCCGACGTCACAGGGGTAAGGCGGGGCAGGGAAGGGGGCGGGGCCGCGCGCTGCGGGCACCACGTCACCGGGGTAGGGAGGGGCGGGGGAGTCCCCCGCCATGCGGTCTCCGCCATCTTGGGAACCCCGAGAGGACCACGTGGACCTGGACCCGATTTTACTCCCCACGGAAAACCGAACGCGGCATTTTTGAACCGGGAAAAGCGGGGAGGGAGGGTTGTCCCGTGCAGCATGGCCAGTGCTGCCTGAGACTTCCCTCCTGGCCCCACCGGGCCAGCACCGGCGTGGAGGCTGGGGTGCCCCGGAGGCAGAGCGGGCGGGCGGGACCCCTGCCGCTCCATCGAGAACGCTTTCCCGGGGACATGGGGACCGGGGAAAAGAGGTGGGGGGAGGAGGGGGAGGAGGGGGAGAACACGTTTCTCCGTTGGGCTCTTTCGGCATTCCCTTTTGAAATTGAATTGCCGAATTTAACTTCATTGCTACAGTAAAATACTTTGTAGCCTTTTTGTCCCCAGTTTGAATCAACCTAATTAATTCCTTTTCTACAGTGCCACAGAAATGTGGGCTGCAGACTCTGTCCGGAGAGACTTGGGGAAAATGCACCTGAACCCAGCGAACAAAACTTCTTAACTCGCCTTTTGAGATTTTCAATTTGGCCTCGTTAACTACTGACGCATAGTTATAATACAACCTTTTCTGAGCAACCGTTAGCTTTCCACCCATGTTTCGATACTAAGTTGCTTTTGAACCCAAACCCAGATGAAAAGCACTCCCCCCGCGGACCCAGTTCGCTCAAAATCACAGGAGGTTTAACCCTTTAGCTGCGCAGCTATTTTTGGAGGATTTTTTCCTCCCCAATAGATCCCCCTCCCTCGGGGGAACCCTAAAACCAGTAAGTATGTCCCATTGCGGGTATACTTACCTGTTCCTGTGCCTGGGGGGTGCGTGGGTCTGGATGTTCTGCTGCAAGAAGGACTCCGGTCGGGGCTCGAAGCTCCCCTTCTTTCCCCTGGAACTTGCCTTGTTTAAAAGTCAATTTCACAGGGGTGCGTGACGCCCAGAGACTGTTCTTCAGGCTAAATCAGCCCCAGTCCGTTCGCAGGGTCCGCCTCGTCTCCGGGCCCTGCGTGGGCGCTGGATGCTCTGTCACCGTGGAGCCGTGTTCCACGTGGTCCAAGCTGCTTCTGCCGGCGTGGTGTGCCCCACGTTGGCGCGCCAATTGTGTCAGGTTGTGTCCCCACTCCGGGTGGGAGCTGACCCCCAGCTAGTTCGGGTCAACACAGACACAAAGTTTCCAGTTCGTTTTGGCTTCTCGGCTTGGCAGCTGGACCCAAAGGTGACAGTCAACAGCAGCAGAAGAGAAAAGGCTGGCTCTCAGCTTAGCAGGTTAAAGGATGTTTATTAGCAGAGATCTCCAAGCTCCGAAGCGAGCAGCTGAGAGCTTCCAGGCTGAGAACCCAGCGGCTGAGAGCTTCCAGGCTGAGAACCCAGCAGCTGAGAGAGCTTCCTCCTCCCTCCTACCACCTATAAGCGGGGGAGGGTCCCAGGGAGGATACAAGAAGACAATAAATCAGGGAATTCAGGGGGTAACAAGATGTGCCCACCCCCAAGCTTCAGACCACTAAAATCCAGAGCCAAAGGAATTTCCCCCAGGCTACCTATCACCTGAAGCCCTCTGCCGGAGATTTCACAATCCGGGAGGGACCCCGGGAGTGATAGACAATCTGCCCCAGAGAAGGGGGTTGGGGCAGAGGGGATGTTACATGTCATGTGAGGTATGGGATGATTGACACAAAACACCTTATTATACAGACAACACAAAAGGGATACAGAATTGGGGATACAGTGAAACGAACCATAACATAAACTTCTTACAAAAATCTAATAAAACAGTTCTGCACCACCACAGGGAGGAGAGCGCAAAGAGAGAGCTGAAGCTAATCTTTGCCAAAAAGCACGTTTTTCTAAGGCAAGAAGCTCCCACAGCAGGAGGCGGGGGGAGCGCAGGTGCAGGGGGCGGCTCAGCCCCAAGAGAAAGGGGCAGGGGCCAAGAGGGAAAGAGTGGCTCAGCCCTGAGGGAAAGGGGCGGGTTCAGAGCCCGACCAAAAGGCTGCAGAGCCCGGAAGCAGCCAGTCAGTTGACTTCCGGCTCTGAACCGGACTCTAGCTGGGACTGGGACAGCCAGTCCTCTGCTGCCGGCTCTGACTCCGGCTCTGACAAAGAAGAAGTAACAGTATATAAAATCAGTAACAACAATGTTTCTACTTGGGTTGAGGGGAAGTCAGAAAAAGAACGAACTCCTCTCACAGACTGGAAGAAGATAAAAATGGCATGCTTTAAATGCAGCCAGGCATTTAAATTGGGCAAACGTGCAAATTATCAGACTCCCACCTTCAGTGCCCCAGTCATTCAAACCCTATCAGATTCTCACAGCATGCAGACACAGGAGAGAGGCCACATCTGGCACCTCCTCCTCATTCAGTCCTTTAGCTATCTACCAAAAACCTAAGTCAGATCCTTACAATCTGTTTCTTAGTGTGTTAAATGCTACCTTTTTGTCATTGAACCAATCCAAACTTTACAAAATCATGCTGGCTATGTTATAATGCAGAACCTCCTTTTTATGAGGGTGTCGCCCTTGATGCTCCTTTCGAATATTCTGCAGCAAACAATCCACACAACTGTAAGTGGGACACACCCCGGAGGGAAATTACCCTGAGTCAAGTCACAGGCCGAGGCAAATGCTTTGGCAGTGTAACCGTAGCAAAGCAGATGGGAAATATCTGTACTGAGTTCATCCAACCTAGTCAAAAGACTGATAAGTGGGCAGTTCCGTTCCTATCAGGAATGTGGGTCTGTCAACAAATCGGAATAACTCCCTGTGTGTACCTTAGCAAATTCAATAACCTTGCTGACTTTTGTGTCCAAGTTCTGATTGTTCCTAGAGTCCTGTATCACCAAGAAGAAGAAATGTATCGCTTTTTAGAAGAAACCATCTAGCTCCGCAAAAGAGAAGTAATGACAGGTATAACCATTGCAATGCTCCTTGGCCTAGGAGCCACTGGCACAGCCACAGGTGTTTCAGCTCTCGTGACCCAACATCAAAGACTTTCTCAGCTGCAAATGACAATTGACAAAGACTTACTGAGAATTGAAAAATCCATCTCCTCTCTGGAAAGATCTATCTCCTCGCTTTCGGAAGTCGTCCTGCAGAACAGGCGAGGACTGGACCTCTTGCTCATGCAGCAAGGAGGCCTGTGTGCCGCCTTGAGAGAAGAATGCTGTTTTTATGCAGACCACACCGGAGTCGTGCGAGACTCCATGGCCGAACTGAGAGGAAGACTGGCCCAGAGAAAGAGAGAGAGAGAGGCCCAACAAGGATGGTTCGAGTCATGGTTCAATCAGTCCCCATGGCTAGCCACCCTTGTTCCCACATTAATAGGCCCTCTCACCATGATACTCCTGACATTGATTTTTGGGCCTTGCATTTTGAACAAGTTAGTGTCGTTTGTTAGAAGACGTTTAGAGAAAGTCGACATCCTATTTGTCGAACGCATGCAATTACCGTGAAGTGCGCTTGTTACTAACATTTTATACCACTTTTGTATCCTATTATACTAACTTTAACAGCTTTTGCATTTTAATGACATTTATACTTTTATAACATTTATACTTTTATAGCATTTATACTTTTATACTTTTTTACTTAGTCATGGGAGGGGGGGGGAAATGTGGGAGATTAGGGACAGGCGGTCGGAAGATATCGCGCTGTACGGGCAGACAGAACCCCTCCCTCAACTCTTAGTTGGTTAGTGTCCTTGATAAGGTAAGCAATACCTAACTTGTAACGTAAGCAGACGGAAGTGATGTAGCAAACAGAGGTTTTATAACTCCATGTAGCCAGTTAATAAATGCCATTAGCCGTCCACCACACTGGTGTCTGTGAGCTGGTGGTCCGAGCAGCCTAGGTGTGGCTACCGTGTCGTTCCTGAACCAGGTCGCTACGCCTCAGCGGAGGTAACACAATCCCAAGACTAAATCCATATTAGCCACGCTTCCCCAAGGAGCCGAAGTAGCCGACATGATGAAGTTGTCACTGCGAGCTGAGCAAGGTCAACAAGGACAAGCCATTGCCAAGGCAGTAGCTGCTGCAATACAACCTACTACAAATGTTATCGCCGCTGCAGTACAAAAGTTAGGGAAACAACTTCCCTTCAGAAAAAAAGGAGAAAATGGCATTTCTACAAGGTGTTTTAGGTGTGGAACTCAAGGACACCTTTGGAAAACATGCACAGCCACTGTGTGGTGTGACATCTGCCAATAAGACACCCATGCCACAAATGTCTGCTGAAAGACAAAAAATGGCCAGAACAGCGCTTCGGGTCCCCACGCTGGGACACAAATGGCTGGCCCAACCCTATCAAGCAACTACCACCACCAGCCACAAAAGGAAGCCTGGAGATAGATTTGGCAGCAGCAGTAGATTTAACTTTGATCGATTCTCGAGTGCAACGCATCCCCACTGGAGTTACTGATCCAATATATGATAAGAACAGTGCACTAGGAGCATTGCTACTAGGCAGATCCTCTACTGGCTTGGCCGGACTGATTGTTTTACCTGGAGTAATTGACGCAGATTACACCGGAGATATTCAAGTAATAGCCTATGCTTTACATCCTCCAATGACTATTAAAAAGGGCACACACATTGCTCAGTTAGTATTGTACACAAAGGAAGTTGTGGAATTGGCCTTTTTTTGATCTGCCCCACAATAAGGGTCCCAAGGTTTTGGGTCCACTGGTGAGGCCTTAGTCAACCTGGTCCAACAAATGAAGAATAGTCCACTGATTACCTTAAAGTTATCTTGGGGCACCTGGGAACATACCTTGAGCAAAGTTATGACTGATACCGGGGCGGACATCACCATTCTCAATAAAAAGGCGTAGCCCCCATCCTGGCCTCTTGAACAATCCATCGACGTGGTTCAAGGAGTAGGAGGTGGCCAACAACCATTGCAAAGCCAACATCCCATTACCCTTCAACTGCCTGAGGGACAGAAAGTAACGTTGTGACCATACGTAATGGCTCTTCCAGGTGACCTAGGAGGATTGCTAGGGCGGGATGCCCTAAGCCAGTTAGGAGCTACAGTAGTCATTCCAGGAGCAAATTTTCAGTAGTGGCCATTGCCCAGGAGCCTCCTACCCCTGCAATCTGCTGGAAAACAGATGACCCTGTTTGGGTGGAGCAATGGCCACTCACCCAAGAGAGACTCCGCATCGCACATGAATTAGTACAAGAACAACTTCAAGCTGGGCGCATTAAGCCGTCCATCAGTCCATGGAATACCCCTATCTTTGTTATCCCAAAAAAGTCTGGAAAATGGCGATTGCTGCATGATCTACGAAAAGTAAATGACCAAATGTGGCCAATGGGAGCACTGCAACCTGGTATGCCGCTCGCCACCAGGCTCCCAGATGGATGGCATCTCGCTCTCATCGATTTAAAAGACTGATTTTTCACGATTCCATTACAACCACAAGACACTGTGCGATTTGCATTTCCTTTGCCATCTATCAATAAGGCTGAGCCCACCCAACGATTTGAGTGGGTGGTCCTTCCACAGGGAATGCGCAAAAGCCCCACCATGTGTCAGCTTTATGTTGCCTAGGCTTTGCAGCCAATCCGAAAGCAGTTTTCTGAGACAATAATTTATCATTATATGGATGACATCTTATTTTGCCAAGCTTCACCAATTACAGACAACATGTTGTCTGACATCACAGCTAGATTGTCTACAAAGGGCCTGGTTGTTGCCCCAGAAAAAGTTCAACACTCAGTGTTGGAGTCCAGGGCATTCCTTTGGCTGCCCTGGAGGGTCAGAGACCTGGACAGGGGGGTCTGGGACCCTGGCCCAGAGCCCAGAAAGACACTGGCTTTGATCTCAGTCCATGGGAAAGGCTTCCTGCACTGCGGGAGGGATTGCAGGCCACAAGAGTGTGAAAAGATAGTAGTTTAGCTTATCACAGGGTGAAAAAACAGTAGATTTAGATTTCTAGCACTGAGGTGAATGGGGGCAAGATGGAGGATTTGGGGTGTTGTCTCCTGCTTCTTCTTTCTTCTTCTCTCACTCCATTTCAGCAGTGACGGTGGCACAAAGTAGTTTAAAGAGATTGGGTCAAAGTAGTGATGACCTGTTTAGTATAAGTGATAGGTATTGGCAAGTAATGATAAATAAAGAATACGTAGCAATTAGTATAAAAGATAGAGACAGCCCTGTGCGGGAGGAGTCACCAGATGCCCGAGCAGCTGCACAGATCTTTGTGGGGCACTGAGAAAATTGTAAGATAAGAAAAAATAAACAAAGCATGCAACCTTGAAAAATCAGAACCTGAAGACTCCGTCTCTTTCTTCCGTTTGGCACAGAGCTTTGCAGAGGGCAAAAGACTCTAAAACCACCTGAATGTCGGGGAAAGCCCCTGACAGCTCAGCTCCTTGGAAGCATTTAGGGTGGATGATAACTGCAGCCACAGTCCAACCACAAAAACCAACTATTAAAAATGCAATCCAAATGCTATCAGATGTCCAACAGTTGACAGGAGAATTACAATGGTTGCGTCCAATTGTTGGATTGACAAATGACGACATAGCACCATTTACCACCCTCTTGAGAGGTACCGATCCAGCCCTTCCTGTAAATTGGACTCCAGCTCTTTCTAGTCACCTACAGACTGTGCTACACAAAGTTGCTAATGCAGCCGCTGATCGTGCATTCCCCGATATCCCAGTGTCCCTATACATTGGCAATCTTATGAAGGCCCCATTTGCACTCCTGCTCCAAGTACCGACATGGCAAAAAGAAAAAGGGGGAAAACTGGAGCATGAACAGGGACAGAAACTGATGTAGGAAAATCAATGGCTGGCGTGCCTGACAAAGACTGAAAAATGGCTTGCAAAATCTTAGAATGGCTCTTTCCACCTCAAACTGCTCCTTGGAGTGTCTGGCAAAGAACGGAGGTTGTGGCTAAGCTACTTCGAAAAGGCAGGCAGCGATGTAAAGAGGTTTCTGGAAAAGGATGCACTTGAGTGGTTACTAGCCAACTCGTCGGAACTGCAGCTTGCATTATTAGGCTTTCCCGGTCAAATTCGGGCTGAAAAGCTGAGCCATCCAGCTTTACGCTTCTTGGACCAACAGGAATGGCAGCCATGGCTGAATGTGCAGTCCCGACCATTACCAGAAGCGCAGTGTTTACAGATGCAGGCCAGAAAACACGGCTAGCTGTCTGTGTATGGCAGAAAGGTTCTAGCTGGCACCATCATAAGACACAAGGAACGGCAGAGGATTCATTACAAACATTAGAACTACAAGCAGTAATATGAGCCCTTGGGCAGTGGAGAGATGAGGACTTAAATATTGCCTCTGACTCACTATATGTAGTAGGAGTGGTACAACGCATTGAAGATGCACTACTGCTTATGCCTAAGAGAGAAATTTTGGGAAGACTGTTTATTCAGCTTCAACAAACCATAAAGATTCGAACAGCGCCGTGTTGCATTATGCATGTCAGAAGCCATCAAACTATGTTAGGACTAGTGGAAGGCAATGACAGAGCAGACCGACTGGTGGCGCTAAGTTCTACTGCTCCTGTGGACTCATTTGAGATGGCTCGGCAGAGTCACAGCATGTTTCACCAGTTCGCGAAAATGTTGAAGAGACAGTTTCAATTAAGTTGGACAGATGCCCAGGGCATTGTAAAATCATGTGATCAGTGTAGTAGACACAGTGGTAGTTTAGGACTGGGAGTAAATCAGCGAGGCCTAGTTGCTTGTGAGCTATGGCAAATGGATGTTACGCATGTACCGGAATTTAGTCCTCAAAAATATGTCCATGTTACTGTAGATACCTTTTCTCACATGATATGGGCAACAGCACAAACAGGGGAATGAGCAATACACGTTATTCGGCACTTGTTAGCATGTTTTGCTGTTTTGGGGTTCCCCAGACTATAAAGACACACAATGGACCAGCATATGTATGCCAGTGTGTGAATAGATTTTTACAATGCTGGGGAGTCAAACATGTAACTGGGATCCCTCATAGCTCTACAGGTCAAGCTATAGTAGAAAGAGCTAATCGAACCCTAAAGGAACTATTAGACAAACAGAAAGATGCAGATGACAGAGATCCGCACAATCGGTTGTGCAAAGCACTGTTTACTTTGAACTTTTTAAGTTTAGCTGGGAATGCTGAATTACCCCTGACTATGTTGCATTATAGTAAACACGATAAGCTGCAACAATCAGAAATATTTGTTAGATATAAGGATCCAAAAACTGGTCAATGGGAAGATCCTAGTTCACTCCTTTTTACTGGACGGGGATACTCTTGTGTCTCCACAGCATCTGGACCACAATGGGTACCGAGTAAATGGACTCGGCCAGCAGAGAAAGAAAAGAAAGAAGAAGAGCATGGACCATCAAGTCCTTACTGAGACAGCTGGTAGCTGAGATCTCTGGCAAACAATGCCCTCCTGACCCAGGCTGGGTTGTAGCATGCATTTTTGGTTGCCAAGGCCCCTTGGGATCATTGGAACTTTCCCAGGGCTTGCATGAGTGGCAGGAAAAAGAGTGTCCTCAGTGTCAGGGAGTAATAGTTATAGAAGTGAGCTGCGGAGTTTGTGGTGCACGATTTGAGAGAGAGACACCAAAGCTTTAGCGTGAAGGTGGTTTGTGTGACCATTGCTATAGTGGTACCCTTGGTGCTTTTCATCAAGCAGCACAGGTAGTGTTGGGAATACCTAACCCTGTTCCTGAAGATTTTGGTGAAGTAGCAGATTGGAGATTTGCGCAAACAGTGTGGGTCATTAAAAAAGGGATATGGCAAGCCCGCATGGTAAAACGCTCTCGCGTGTTGCATGCCTTCTGCTCATGGTGTCAACAAGTGTTGCAGGATCCCCTCAATTAGCTCATTGTATAGACATAAAAAATCCTAAAATTCTGGTCCCAGGTTAGGACAGTGTTAACATCCATGTTTATACCAGGAGCAACAGCCGCCAGAGCAATGACCACATTAAAGCAGATGGCATGCTGGACCAAATCAGAATTAAACTTAACTAGCCAAATTTTAGGTAAGCTATCAGCAGATGTTACCAGTGTTAATCATGCTGTTTTGCAAAACTGTGCTGCGATTGATCCTTGCTTTTAGTACATAACCAAAGGTGTGAAGAGTTTGAAGGAGTGTGTTGCATGAACCTGTCTGACCATTCTGGATCAATTCACAAAAATTGCAATTAATGAAGAACAAATTACATGATTTAAAAGAAAGTGATAATGTACTTAGAGATTAGTTAAGTAGCCTTAGGATTACAAGATAGCTGAAGTTTGTTATTAAGCAAGTGTTTGTTATATTATTACTTATAGTGGTAAGATTATTAGTACTAAATTGTGTAATGTCATGTATTAAGAATATGTTGTCTAAGACAATATCTAATGCTTAGCTTGTGCAAAAGAAAAAGGGGGAATTGTAGCAGGATTTTTGGAGACAGACACAGAGAGGCCTGACAATGCTGGGAAAGTTCTGTTGTTTTAGCACTGTCAAGGATGTTGAGCCTGAGAACCAAGACACTGAGCCTGAGAACCAGCTTTTTCCTTCAACAAAATTGAAAAACAAGTAACTGCAAAAGAATGCTTATGCAGATAACACTAGCCAATAGCGAGTAGTAAAATGCCGTGTGAACAGCTTGTGCACTAGAATGATATATGTATAAAAGAACCCTGTGTACCCTCAATAAACGGAGCATTTGCCATTACTTCTGTGAAGAAGGTGTTTGACTCTGGCTGTTCCCTGTGTTTTTGTTTTCGTTTTGTTTTTCTTTCTTTTCAAAAATCACCTTCACAAAGCTATCATCTCATGTTGGGTGTTTATAGTTTTAGACATTTGGTGTGGTAAAAAAAATCCACTTTATAATCACCAAAGAGTCTGGCACTTTAGGATCCCATTGATAAATAGAGGCATGGGGGTTGTTTAGCTGGGTTCAAGATTATTAAAGGACAACTCAGGGGCCCATTGGGTTTGCTTGCAGGTTTGAAATAGTATCAGCTACATTCTGTAGTGCCTGGCAAGCTTCCAGTGTAAACTGCTGAGGTGACAAAAGGTCTTGTTCCCCTTTTAACAAATCAAACAAAGGGCTCAAATCTGTGTTTGAAATTCCTAATAAGGGACAAACCCAATTGATTGTCGCCAAAAATTTTTGAGCGTCATGCAAAATATGAATATTTGACTGAATTTGTAAATGGTGAGGACAAACAGACTTGGGTCCTAATGCACCAGCCAAAGTATTTCCAAGGAGGTTGACGCTGAATTTTTTCTGGGCCAACACAAGGTCCTGCATGAGTTACAGCAGTAATAACAAGGGCTGGGGCTTCCTCCATAACAGTTTGTTTTTCTGCTGCAACCAAAATGTCATCCATGTAGTGATACAAAAGAACATCAGTAATTTTCTGGCAAATAGGACTGAGGACCCTTGCAATAAACCACTGACAAATTGTCTTGGTTTTAAAAGACAAGTGTCTGCTAAGGAGAGGCAGGCCTCTCTAGGAATGAGGAATTAAATCCTTCCCTCTGTGTTATTATAATTTGGAAGATTAAAAAAAAAACTTTTCAGTCAGAGCTATGGGGAAAGGAATAACAGTCCTTTACTAGTAAATATAACAGGACAGACAAACAACAACAGCAATTATAATAATAGCAAAACAGAACCAAGAACCCCGAGGGCAAACGGTGGAAACTCCGGCGCCGATGACTGGAAGTGGTGGATTGTCCTTGGCAGGCAGGGGGGTGCCCTGGCAGACGAAGTGGGCAGTGCTGGAGAACTCGCAGCGGCTGGACTCGGGCAGACCTAAAATCTAGCAGGGCAGCGAAGAAACTCTGAATTCTTGGGTGCTCTAACAGATGATAGAATTCTCAGGACTAGACTCTTCTGTTAACCGTGGACTCCAGGCAGCTATCAGTAGCCCGACTGTCCTCCCTGGAAAACAGAGCAGTGAGCCCTCTACTCTCTGCTCCCAGGAGCTTTTTTCCCTCCCCCAAAACTAAGTGATCAACTTCCTTTGTCTGGGGTGAGCACCCTTTAACTATCAGTATTTAGTCTCCTAGCAACTTATGGGGGGAAAAATTCTACAGGAAACTTAACCCTCAACATTATCTACCCCAAATTTATTCCCATACCAACATATTATATTGAATTTAAACCTTTAAATAATATACATATATATACATGTGAATATGAATACAGACACAGTCACAGTGTTCACCGAAAAACAAGGTCCCCTTGAGGTATGCAGCGGGTCTCTCTATCCTTTTACATCACCCACCATGTGCAGACAGGTCCCTGAGCAAAAACAACCCCAGGAGCGGGAATGTCTTTGCTGGAGGCAGAATTAATCTAAACAGTTTTTCCCAGCATTCCTCTCATGTGTACCACTGGAACCTTATCTCCATCTCTTGTTTTCAGGGGCTCAGATTGGACAGGGTCTGCTCGGTTGGTGGAACCTCAAGTGTTCACTAACCAGGTGGCCTTTGCTAAATTAATCTCTCAGTTCTTGAAAGTCCCTTCACCTAGTGCCTTTAAAGTGGTTTGAAGCAGGCCATTGCATTGTTTAACTTTCTCGGCTGCTGGCGCATGATAAGGAATATGGTACACCCACTCAATGCCATGTTCTCTAGCCCAGGTGTTTATAAGGCTGTTCTTGAAATGAGTCCCATTGTCAGACTCAGTCCTCTCAGGGGTACCATGTCTCCACAGGATTTGCTTTTCAAGGCCCAGGATGGTGTTTCGGGCAGTAGCGTGAGGCACAGGGTAGGTCTCTAACCATCTAGTGGTGGCTTCTACTATGGTCAGTACATAGTGTTTGCCTTGGCGGGTTTGGGGAAGGGTGATGTAGTTAATCTGCCAGGCTTCCCCGTACTTATATTTGGACCATCGCCCACCATACTATAGGGGCTTCACCCGCTTGGCCTGCTTGATGGCAGCACACGTCTCACAGTCATGGATAACCTGAGAAATACTGTCCATGGTTAGATCCACCCCTCGGTCTCGTGCCCACTTATAGGTGGCATCTCTGCCCTGATGGCTTGAGGCATCATGGGCCTATCAAGCTAGGAACAACTCTCTCTTGTGTTGCTAATTTAAGTCTATCTTTGACACCTCTATCTTTGCAGCTTGATCTACCTGTTCGTTGTTTTGGTGCTCTTCATTAGCCCGACTCTTGGGCACATGGGCATCTACATGATGGACTTTGACAGGTAGCATCTCTACCCGAGTGGCAATGTCCTTCCACTCATCTGCAGCCCAGATTGGTTTTCCCCTACGCTGCCAATTGGCTTTTTTCTACCTGTCCAGCCAACCTCAAAGACCATTGGCCACTATCTATGAATCAGTGTAGAGGTAGAGCTTTGGCTACTTCTCTTTCTCAGCAATGTCTAGGGCCAGTTGAACAGCTTTGAGTTCAGCAAGTTGGCTTGACCCACCTTCTCCTTCAGTGGCTTGTGCAACTTGTTGTGTGGGGCTCCATACGGCTGCTTTCTACTTCCGGTTCATCTTTACAATGCGGCAGGAACTGTCAGAGAAAAGAGCATAGCCTGCTTCTTCTGCTGGCAGTTGATTGTATGGTGGACCCTCTTTGGCACGTATCACTTGTTCCTGCTCCTCTTCATCTGTGAGACTAAAGTTTCACCTTCCAGCCAGTTTGTCATTATCTCCAAAATCCCAGGGCGATTTGGGTTTCCAATGCGGGCGCGCTGAGTGATGAGGGCAATCTATTTGCTCCACGTGGCATCGGTGGCATGATGGGTGGAGGGAACCTTTCCTTTAAACATCTACTCCAGCACCGGTAGTCGGGGTGCCAGGAGGAGTTGTGCTTCTGTGCCAATCACCTCTGAGGCAGCTTGAACTCCTTCATAGGCGGCTAAGATTTCCTTCTCTGTTGGAGTGTAGTTGGCTTCGGACTTTCTGTAGCTTCGGCTCCAGAATTCCAGTGGTTGGCTCTGAGTCTCCCCAGGCACCTTCTGCCAAAGGCTCTAGGACAGGCTATTCTTCCTGGCTGCTGAGTAGAGCATGTTCTTCACATCCGGTTCTGTCCTGACTGGGCTAAGGGCTACTGCATGAGCGATCTCTTGCTTGATCTGGGCAAAGGCTTGTTGCTGTTCAGGGCCCCAGTGGAAATTGTTCTTCTTGCAGGTGGCTAGGTAGAGAGGGCTCACAATCTGGCTGTACTCAGGAATGTGCATCTTCCAGAATCCTATAGCGCTTAGAAAAGCTTTTGTTTCCTTCTTGCTGGTCGGTGGAGACATTGCGGTGATCTTATTGATGACCTCAGTGGGAATCTGATGATGTCCATCTTGCCACTTTACTCCTAGGAACTGGATCTCTTGGGGAGGTCCCTTGACCTTGCTCTGCTTGATGGCAAAACCAGCTTTCAGGAGAATTTGGATGATCTTCTCTCCTTTCTCAAACACTTCCATTGCCGTGTTCCCCCACACAATGATGTCATTGATATACTGTAGGTGCTCCGGAGCTTCACCCTTTTCCAGTGCAGCCTGGATCAGCCCATGGCAGATGGTGGGGCTGTGTTTCCACCCCTGGGGCAGTCGGTTCCAGGTGTACTGCACACCCCTCCAGGTGAAAGCAAACTGAGGCCTGCATTCTGCAGCTAGAGGAATGGAGAAAAAGGCATTAGCAATGTCAATTGTGGTGTACTACTTTGCTGCCTTGGACTCCAGCTCGTACTGGAGTTCCAGCATGTCCGGCACAGCAGCACTCAATGGTGGAGTCACTTCGTTCAAGGCACGGTAGTCCACAGTCAATCTCCATTCTCCATCAGACTTGCGCACAGGCCAGATGGGGCTGTTGAAGGGTGAGTGGGTTTTGCTGACCACCCCTTGGCTCTCTAGCTCACGGATAATCTTGTGGATGGGAATCATGGCATCTCGATTTGTCTGATACTGTCGGCGGTGCACCGTCGAGGTGGCAACTGGAACTCGTTGGTCTTCTACCTTTAGAAGTCCTACTGCAGATGGGTTCTCTGACAGTCCAGGCAAGCTATTCAATTTCTTAATGCCCTCTGCCTCCACAGCTGCTATTCTAAAAGCCCACCTGAGTCCTTTAGAGTCTTTGTAATAACCATTCTGGAGGAAGTCTATGCCTAAAATACACCGGGCCCCTGAGCCAGTCACAATTGGATGTTTCTGCCACTCTTTCCTGGTCAGGCTCACCTCGGATTCCAACAGAGTCAATTCCTGTGATCCCCCTGTCACCCCGGCAATGGAAATAGGTTCTGTCCCCACATATTCCAATGGTATCAGGGTACACTGCGAACCAGTATCAACTAAAGCTTCATATTTCTGTGGCTCTGATGTTCCGGGCCATCGGATCCACACCGTCCAATAGACCCAGTTTTCCCGTGCCTCTCCCTGGCTAGAGGCAGGGCCCCTCTAGCACCGGTCATTATTCCCTTCCTGGGCATACATGGTAGAGGTTTCTTCACAGGGATCTGACATATCCTCACTTCTGTAATACCTGGCAGCTTGGTCATGCAATGTCAAGGCTACCTTCATCTTAGTGGGAACCCCTCGGTTAGTGTTTCTCTCCTTGAGCTCACGCACCCGTGCTGCCAGGGCAGAAGTGGGTTTCCCATCCCACCTTCCCATGTCTTCCCCATGGTCACTCAGAAAGTACCACAGGTCAGCTCGTGGGGTGTACCCTCTCTCTCTATCTGGGGGCCGTTGAGCTCTGACTCTGGGGCCTGTAACTCGCACCGGTGCCACATGGGAACTGTTCCTCCTCATCTCCTCCCTCACCTCCCTTATCTCCTCTGTCACCTCCTCCATCTTCTCCCTGAGTTCTTTAGCCATGGCAGAGACCTGAGCCTGCATTGGGCCACTGATGATACTCTCATAATTTCTAAGCTTGTTGGCTACAGAACCCACTGTCTCTCGGTTGTTATCAGGATGAATTGTTGCAATGTATGTGGCATATTGAGATGGTCCTAGATTTGCCAGATTCCACAGCATTTGCCCTGTGCACTTGACTTTGTCGGGGTCATTATCATGCTGTCCACCCCTCTCAAAGAGTACCTCCAATACTGCTACTTCTCTCAGCTGTTGTATCCCTTCCTCAAGGGTCTTCCAGCGCATTCTATTATGGTGCTCCTGCATTCTGTCTCTGTGGACAAACCTCTCCCGTACACTCATTAAAAGCCGCTCCCAAAGGGAAAGTGGCCCTGGCTCCCTTACGAATACCTGATTCACACCTGAGTCCTGGGTCAAGGGTCCCAAATTCCTTGCTTCACTATTATCTAGTTGCACGCCTGTACCTATAAGGTCCCAGACCCGAAGTAACCAGGCTGTATAAGCCTCACTTCCCTGCTGTGCAAGATTTTTTTGCAGATTGCGGAGACTTTCATATGTCGGGGACTCAGTGATGATCTTAACCTCTGACTCCCTTGCGGGTTGTGAGGGCTCTCTTTTCTTATCCTTGTTGCCTGGGTGCTCTGATTTCACCTTATACTTCTTTGTTTCCACAGGGGCCACTGCTGCTGGCTGTGGCTGCCCCTGTGGTTCAGCTGGAACCTGGACGGTTGTAACGTCTGTGGGTTCCCCTGCTGCACCATCAGACTCTCCTTTGTCAGGGCAGGGGAAGGGTTTCCTACTAGCTGGGGCTAATGAGACTACTACAGGGGAAAGGTACTCCCTTAGCATCTGGCTCATCTCACGGATCTCCTTCACCCAATCTGGGTGGTTTATTCCTGAGGCAGGCTGTGGGGCAGTGTCAGGCTGTGGGACGGGCTCAAGCTGTGGGGCAGTATCCTTATTCTCTAGGGTAGGTATCAGGGTGGTTATCCAGGTCAGTCTCCCCTTATCTCTAAATGCTAAACAGAACAGGCATACTGTCACTGTGTCCAATTCGCGCTGACCCGCGCGTCCACAGGCTAGCTCAGTTTCACTGTGGCAACGTGGTATGATCGGGGCGGCGGACAAAGCACGCCGCTTCCTCTCTGTGGGATCTTGGATCTCACCCTCAGCGACGGGCACGTTGATGATGTAAGCGACCTCAGCAACTGAATGAAAGGCGGACTCTCCCGAGCAGGATGCAACGTAGGTTTATTGAAACAGAGGGAGCACGTGGCTCTGCACTCTGCACCTGCTGCCCAGGAGAGACCCTGAGGCCAGGCGTGCAACAGGTTTTAAGGGGGGGTGGAAACAGGGGTGGTGACAACCGGTCAGCCAGTCACAGGAATCGGGGGGTTAACCGGGGGTGTGAACCATGGAACTGGGGAACCAACCACAAAATGATGGGAGGGGGTCTCCCAGGCCCCAGCCTATCACTCAACACCCTTCCTGGAGTTTTCTAGAAGCCAGGGAAGGGTCTCTGAGTGACAGGCAGGCGACCACGAGGAGGGGGGGCGGGATTGACAGCGACAGGTGCAGGGAAGGGATGAATGACAGAAAACGTCTGGTTTTACAATAGACAAAACAACCGATGCAGAAGGGAAAACCAATGCAGAACACAGGGGTATACAGTGAACTAAACCATTATAAAATAACTTAAAAATCTTACAAAAATAACTTAATAACTTAATAAAACAATTCTCACACCACCACATCTCCCCCTTTTTTGTTTTTTCAAGAGGAGTGGGACTGGAACGGAGGAGGGAGGTCAGTGATGCTGCGTTGGGTACCCCAGTCCATGCTCTTCTTCATCCGGATCTTCTCTATCATCTTCCGGGGCCCCTTCCAGCACCTCCTCTAACTTCAGTCCTTCCTCCTCAGAGCTCTCCTCAGTTGGCACGATGATATGGTTGACTGAGGGGGAGTGTGTGGTGGCAGAAATTAAATTATACAATATCCTTTTAAGTAAACCGAACGCAAGCATAATTAACAACAAAATAAACAAACACAGCAACACAGTCTTTATGATGGATGAAGCCCAGCCGGAGATTCCCCAGTTAGTAAAGAGTCCGCTCAGCCAGTCGTCGGTCTCCCTTTTGATGTTTCCCACCATCTCTCGCATCTTTTGGATGGTGGCGTGGACGTCCTCGGCTTTCGATGTCAGGTTAAAACAGCACAGCCCCTCGAATTCCTCGCACCGGTGGCCATGCAAGAGAAGGAGGTAATCGATGGCCGCCCGGTTCTGGAGTGTCGCCTGCCTCGTAATTTCTTCTTCACTTAGGAGGTTTGACAGGGCCTCTGAAGTCAGATTGGCTTGTCTTGCCACCCAGCACTCTAGGTGGGCCAATTCACCTAGAGCCTTGGCAATGGCAACCCACGGTAAAAAGATTGTGATAGCTACACCTTTTGATTTGGTCCAATGTACAATTTCTGAATCACAATCAGGGTCCATTGCCTTCAAGTCTCTCTTTTGCACTGCCGAATCAGAAGAAATTTTCCTCTGCCAATTAGCAAGCATAGTTTTGTTGGGGGAAAACAAGCCTAGTTTGCCCAGTGTACAAGGTCCTCCTAAGTGACGAGGGGAGATGCCAGCCCATGCCCGGTCACCACAAATGAGAAAAACACCCTTTGGGAGGGACCAGGGTTTATTATCGAAAATGGTGGGCCGGACGACTTCTACTGTCTCCTCACACCAGTCGTCCGGCGTGTTGTTACTTGGGTGGATCTGTCGATAATTTTGTTCCCGTCCCTTAGGGGGAGTGTAAATAAACTTAATACAAAATGACGCGTTAACAGAACCCAACAATTCCAACTCAGGAGGATCAGAACTTAATGGGGGAAGGGTATTATAATACTGGTGCCAAAGGTAAAACGGATTTTTAATGGGGTAGGTAACTTCTTTAACGACATTAAAATTAAAAGACGAATCATAATAGGTAGACCAGACCTGGTTTACCAATTTTACAAGTTGGAGGAGCTTTTGTGGGAACTCCTCAGGCTTAAACGGGATCCCCACAAGGCAGGTTGACAGGGGGCTGTCTGCCGAGGTGGCCGACAAGCAGATGTGGTCCTGCCCCATCGCTTTGGCCAGGGTGGTCCAGACGTTGGCTTTCGGCTGGGGCACCAACCATCCAACGACTGAGAGACACAGGCTGAGTGACATCAGGACTCCGAGGGTTAGGTGGAATTTCCTCGGAGCGGGGAATCCGGTCTGGGTGGTTGCCATGTTACAACTAAAAAACACTAAACACAAAGTTATTCAGGGTAGGAACAGTAGGGGAAAGGAAACTCCGCCCAATGATGTTGACTCTGTTTCCTCTTTCGCCTCCACGCTGCGTCTGCCACCTGCGGACTGATGACTGTTTTGGATCCTGAGCCCTTAGGGACGTAGGGCTTCACCTACTTGTATGGAATCTACCTTGGTCCCGTGGGGGTGGACACGCAAGCGTATCCACGTCCCCACGTGACCAGGTCATGTGGCCCTTCCGTCCTTCCGGACTCAGGATCCCTGACCATGACCGGGGGCCTTTCTTGGATGGAGAACAAGGAGCTCGCCCCGAAGTGCCTTATGATTGGTGGATTGAGACCTTCAAAGGAACAGTTCAAAAAGTTGATGGTGAAAAGTGCCCTGGCCAGTCTGACCGCTGGTGTTTCTGCTTTGAGGACCCGCTGCTGTTGATGTAAAACTCTCTTGATGGTACCATGGGTCCTCTTGACCATGGCTTGACCTGTGGGGGAGTGGGGGATGCCGGTCTTGTGCTCCACCCCCCATTGCTGCAGGAAGCTGCAGAGCTCCCTGGACTTGTATGCCGGGCCGTTGTCAGTTTTGAGTTCCTTCGGGATGCCCAGGAAGGAGAAAGCGTGGATGAGGTGTTTAATGGCATCCCCTGCCTTCTCCCCTGTGTGGGCAGAAGCGAACACAGCTCCGGAGAATGTGTCGATAGACACATGTATATACTTTTGGCGGCCGAATTCAGGGAAATGAGTGACATCTGTTTGCCACACCTCACAGCTCCTCAGCCCCTGGGGGTTAACCCCCGCATGCAAGGTTGGTACAGCATGCTGGGAGCAGGACGGACACGCGGCCACAATTGCCTTGGCCTGTTCCCGTGTTAGGCGGAAACGGCGAACAAGGCCAGGCGCATTTTGATGGAACAGTTGATGACTGAGTTTTGCCTGCTCAAAGATGTTCGGCAAGGGGCCCATCTTGGCAGGGGCAGAGAGGGCATCTGCCTTCCTGTTTCCCTCCGCGATGAACCCCGGCAATTCGGTGTTGTTTTGGTTTGGGACAAATTTGGGAGAAAACTTTTGTATAGGATCTTTTTAAGGAAGCAAACTCACGTGGCTCTTTTTTCTAACTGGTCTGGAAAAAAAAACTAAAACTCTCTTTGGAGAAAAGTGGAAAAAATTATTTTATTAAACAAATGAAGTGCATACAAGTATAAAGAATGAATAGTATGAAACAATAAAACTTTTCTTTTTGAAGTGAGATGGCAAATTGAGAAAGTCTTTGCCGTGGGTGTAGTTTGGCTTTCTTTCAGTGTTTCTTTAGTTTTAGTTTTTTTGGCGCTGCTGGAAAATGCTGAGGTTCAGGCCCCGGTGGGCCGCAGGTGCAGCTTTTAGTGCTCTCTTGGGTTTTTAGTTTAGAGCAGGTTTAAACAGTTCTAAGAAAAAGGAAAAAAAACAGTTTAGGGAAATTTTTTGCCTTAGCTAGCTGAAACTAACTAAAAGCAAAGGAAAAAAATTTTTGTCTTGCAGTTTCTCTAAGCTTCTGCCGAACACGCTGTTTGCAGAAGAATGTGGAGGAGTTGGGCAGTTTTCTCAAAACAAACTCTGCGCTTCTCTTTGCTTTTAGAACTAGTCTTAAAGGCACAGGACTCAATATACAGCACAAACAGAACAGACGATTGGGGATACAGGCATCATAAAGTTACCCTAGGACATTCTACCCCTTGTATCCCCATATCGTCAATTTACTAAAACTAATATATATTCTAGCTCTACACACACATACATCTATATAAAAACAATATGCAATATACAGCTACATACAGTGGCAGTACTATTCAGCATACAGTGATAATTACACACGGTTTTTATTTGACAATTAAATTTCTTTGGGGTATACATTGTGTGGTTTTATTTTTTTGCATTACTTATTATGTGCAGCTTGGTTCTTGAGCAAAGACAATTTTACGGATGGGATCTTTTGTACTTGAAGTAGAATAGATTTAAACTGTCTTTTTTAACAAACTTCTTATATGTACTACTGGGATTTTTTTTTTATTTACTGTATGTAGGGACTTAGATTGGGCAGGGCTTGTTTTGTTGGTGGAACTCTGGGTGTTAACTAACTAGGTGGCTTTTGCTAGATGCTGCTTTTAGTTTTTGAATGATTTTTTATTTAGTGCTTTTAAGGTGGTTTTTAGTAGTTTATTATATTTTTTTTTTTTTTTTGAAGCTGGTGCATGATAGGGGATATGGTACACTTACTTAATGCTGTTTTTTAGTTTAGTTGTTGATGAGGCTGTTTTTGAAATGAGTTCTATTGTTTGACTTAATTTTTTTGGGGGTACTATGCTTCTAAAGAACTTGTTTTTTAAGGCTTAGAATGGTGTTACGGGCTGTAGCGTGAGGCACAGGGTAGGTCTTTAGTTATCTTGTGGTGGCTTTTACTATTGTGAGCACGTAGTGCTTGCTTTGGCGGGTTTGGGGAAGGGTGATGTAGTTAATTTGCTAGGCTTTTTTATACTTATATTTGGATTATTGCTTGCTATATTATAGGGGTTTTATTTGCTTGGCTTGCTTGATGGCAGCACATGTTTTACAGTTATGGATAACTTGAGAAATACTGTTTATGGTTAGATCTACTTCTTGGTTTTGGGCTTATTTATAGGTGGTATTTTTGCCCTGATGGCTTGAGGCATCATGGGCCTATTGAGCTAGAAACAACTTTTTTTTGTGTTGCTAATTTAAGTTTATTTTTGACACTTTTGTTTTTGTAGCTTGATTTACTTGCTCGTTGTTTTGGTGCTCTTTATTAGTTTGACTTTTGGGGACATGGGTATTTACATGGTGGACTTTGACAGGTAGCTTTTTTACTTGAGTGGTAATGTTTTTTTATTTATTTGCAGCTTAGATTGGTTTTTTCTTATGCTGTTAGTTGGCTTTTTTCTACTTTTTTAGCTATCTCTACAGAGCATTGGTTACTATTTATGAATTAGTGTAGAGGTAGAGCTTTGGTTATTTATTTTTTTTTTTAGTAATGTTTAGGGCTAGTTGAATAGCTTTGAGTTTAGTGAGTTGGCTTGACTTACTTTTTTTTTTAGTGGCTTGTGTAACTTGTTTTGTGGGACTTTATATAGCTGCTTTTTACTTTTGTTTTATTTTAATGATGCGGTAGGAACTGTTAGTGAAAAGAGTATAGTGTGTTTTTTTTGCTGGCAGTTGGTTGTATGGTGGAGCTTTTTTAGCACGTGTCACTTGTTTTTGCTCTTTTTTATTTATGAGGCTAAAGTTTTTATTTTTTGGCTAGTTTGTAATTATTTTTAAAATCTTAGGGCGATTTGGGTTTCTAATGTGGGCGCGCTGAGTGATGAGGGCAATTTATTTGCTCTATGTGGTATTGGTGGTATGGTGGGTAGAGGGAACTTTTGCTTTGAACATTTATCTTAGCACTGGTAGTTGAGGTGCTAGCAGGAGTTGTGTTTTAGTCTCTACTACTTTTGAGGCAGTTTGAACTTTTTTATAGGCAGCTAAGATTTTTTTTTTTGTTGGAGTGTAGTTGGCTTTGGATTTTTTGTAGCTTTGGTTTTAGAATTTTAGTGGTTGGCTTTGAGTCTCCCCAGGCACTTTTTGTTAAAGGCTTTAGGATAGGCTATTGTTTTTGGCTGTTGAGTAGAGCATGTTTTTTACTTCTGGTCCCATCTTGATTGGGCTAAGGGTTACTGTATGAGTGATTTTTTGCTTGATTTGGGTAAAGGCTTGTTGCTGTTTAGGGCTTTAGTAGAAATTATTTTTTTTGCGGGTGACTAGGTAGAGAGGGCTTATAATTTGGCTGTACTTAGGAATGTGCATTTTTTAGAATTTTATAGCGCTTAGGAAAGCTTGTGGGTTTTTTTTGTTAGTTGGTGGGCACATTGCTGTGATCTTGTTGATGACTTTAGTGGGAATCTGACACTTTTTATTGTGCTACTTTACTTTTAGAAATTGGATTTTTTGAGCAGGTCTTTTAACTTTGCTCTTTTTGATAGCAAAGCTAGTCTTTAGGAGAATGTGGATGATTTTTATTTTTTTTTTTAATATTTTTATTGCTGTGTTTCTTTACACAATGATATCATTGATGTACTGTAGATGTTTTGGAGCTTTACTTTTTTCTAGTGCAGCCTGGATTAGTTTATGGCAGATGGTGGGGCTGTGTTTTTACTTTTGGGGCAGTTGGTTTTAGGTGTATTGTACGCTCTTCTAGGTGAAAGCAAACTGAGGCTTGCATTTTGCAGTTAGAGGAATGGAGAAAAATGCATTAGCAATGTTAATTGTGGCGTACTATTTTGCTGCTTTGGACTCCAGCTCGTACTGGAGTTCTAGTATGTCTGGCACAGCAGCACTTAATGGTGGAGTTACTTTGTTTAAGGCACGGTAGTTTACAGTTAATCTTTATTCTTTGTTAGACTTGCGCACAGGCTAGATGGGGCTGTTGAAGGGTGAGTGGGTTTTGCTGACTATTTTTTGTGGTTTTAGGTTATGGATTATTTTATGGATGGGGATTATAGCATTTTGAGTTGTTTTGTACTGTTGGCGATGTACTATTGAAGTGGCAATTGGCACTTGTTGCTTTTTTACTTTTAGAAGACTTACAGTAGATGGGTTTTTTGATAGTTTAGGTAAGGTATTTAACTGCTTAACACTTTTTGTTTTTACAGCTGCTATTTTGAATGCTTACTTAAATTTTTTTGGGTTTTTGAAATATTTATTTTGGAGGAAGTCTATGCTTAAAATGCATGGAGCTATTTCTGGGTAAGAAAACAAACCTAGGGACCAGAAAGGTATTAAAACCTCAAAAAAGCTTAGGGAACAGAAATGCAGAAAAGACTCTATTCTAAGAGACATTAGGAATTCAAGAAGCAACATGGCCACTGACTGTTTAATCCCCACCCAAAGGACAACCAAAAAATGCAGTTAATAATAATCAATACAAGTTTTTTCCACTCTCTCGTGCCCCGCAGTGGGCGCCAGTTAGAAATATGTTTTGGTTTGGGACAAATTTGGGAGAAAACTTTTGTATAGGATCTTTCTAAGGAAGCAAACTCACGTGGCTCTTTCTTCTAACTGGTCTGGAAAAAAAACCTAAAACTCTCTTTGGAGAAAAGTGGAAAAAACTATTTTATTAAACAAATGAAGTGCATACAAGTATAAAGAATGAATAGTATGAAACAATAAAACTTTTCTTTTTGAAGTGAGATGGCAAATTGAGAAAGTCTTTGCCGTGGGTGTAGTTTGGCTTTCTTTCAGTGTTTCTTTAGTTTTAGTCTTTTTGGCGCTGCTGGAAAATGCTGAGGTTCAGGCCCCGGTGGGCCGCAGGTGCAGCTTTTAGTGCTCTCTTGGGTTTTTAGTTTAGAGCAGGTTTAAACAGTTCTAAGAAAAAGGAAAAAAAACAGTTTAGGGAAATTTTTTGCCTTAGCTAGCTGAAACTAACTAAAAGCAAAGGAAAAAAATTTTTGTCTTGCAGTTTCTCTAAGCTTCTGCCGAACACGCTGTTTGCAGAAGAATGTGGAGGAGTTGGGCAGTTTTCTCAAAACAAACTCTGCGCTTCTCTTTGCTTTTAGAACTAGTCTTAAAGGCACAGGACTCAATATACAGCACAAACAGAACAGACGATTGGGGATACAGGCATCATAAAGTTACCCTAGGACAGGTGTGTGACCTGGTGTGCATCACAAAAAATGGTTGCTCTCGGTGGGAAACTAACTTGACTAATTTTGAGAGCAATTCATACAATGCAATGTTGGACACCTCCTGAAGGATCATTTTCTTGAAGCAGGTGTTCCAACATTGACTTCGAAATTTGGCCCGATCTCAACCCGATTGGGATGTGAATACACACAAAGTCACAACCGGCTAATTCTCTGATCCGGAACCTTGCTTTCCGGATCAGCTCAGCCACCAACTCCTGCGGCCGGGTCATCCTTTTGGACCTCTGATGGCTCAGGAAGACCCACTCTATGATGGAGAGTGGATCTTTCCCGTCTCGGTCCTTTTTCGGGATGTCTTTCCACTGAAAGATCATCCCGTGGAGGTGCGGCAACTTCCCTAGTATAATAAATTTGAAAGGCAGCTTGGGGTCAAATCGATGAGCTTGCCTTGAGGACATAGCGTCCTGAATTCTTTCCAGAGCCTTTTTCGCTTCTGGGGTAAGGGCCCTAGGAGAACTAAGCTCCTCTCCCCCTTCCAATAAATTGAAAAGGGGGGCTAGGTCTTCGGTGGTCAAACCTAGCCAGGGCCTTACCCAATTCAAAGCCCCACACAGCTGGTGGACATCTGCGAGGGAACTTACTTTTGTTTTGATGGCCAATTTCTGCGGAACAATGGTCCGCTTGCCGATTTCCAGCCCGAGGTACTTCCAGGGTGGCATCCTCTGAACTTTCTCCTCTTGCAGCTCGAAACCTGCAGCAATCAATGCATCGATTGTCAGGTCAAGCGCATGTGTGAGCACATCGTCAGTCGGGGCGCACACCAGGACATCATCCATATAATGATGGATGATGGCCTGTCCCGCAGCTGCGCGGACAGGGGACAACAAGGAGGCAACATACCACTGGCAGATGACTGGGCTGTTTTTCATCCCCTGAGGGAGTACCCGCCAGTGATAGCGCTTCCTTGGGGCTTCCCGGTTGATGGTGGGAACCGAGAATGCAAAACGTGGGGCATCATCCGGGTGAAGAGGAATTTGGAAAAAGCAATCCTTGATGTCAATGATGGCTAATTTCCAATTTTCAGGGAGCATAGTTGGGGAAGGCATTCCCGGTTGGAGAGATCCCATGTCCTCAATCACATTGTTAATTTGACGGAGGTCCTGGAGGAGGCGCCACTTGCCTTTCCCCGGCTTTTGGATCACAAAAACCGGAGAATTCCAAGGGCTATCTGTTTCCACAATGTGTCCTTTTCTTAACTGCTCCTCCACGAGCTCCTCGAGTGCTTTTAATTTCTGTTTAGAAAGCGGCCATTGCTCCACCCAAACTGGATTATCAGTGAGCCAATTAAGTTTTTTGGTGGGACGCTCTTCAATGGTCGCTGTGGAAATATCCACTGAGGGGTCGGGTATGTCAATCTTGACCCCCCATTGAGCCATGAGATCCCTTCCAAGCAAGGGTTCCTTATAATTTAAAACAAAAGGGCGAATATTTGCCAATTGCCCTTTTGGCCCCTTAATTTGTACCACGCTCTTCGATTGTCTTGCCAATTGAAGCCCTCCAACACCCTGGACGTGTCCAGCTACGTCCTGCAAAGCCCAATGTGATGGCCAATCCTGGGCTGGCACGATCGTCACATTTGCCCCGGTGTCCAAAAGAGCTGTGATGTTAAGTGTTTCCCCGCCCACCGTGAATTCGCATTCTACCCGGGGCCTTTCTTCAGTGATGGCTTGCACAGGGCAAGCCACCGGGACCGTTGATGTATCGTTTGGCCCTCGGGCAGGGATGATCTGTGCGATAATTTGACCTTTGGGGAGAAAGGTCGGTGGATGGGTGCATCGCAGCCAGAGAACGAGATTCCCAGGGTTGTTGGTTAAAATCCCTGGGAGAATCTCGATCTCTTGCGGGTTGTACTTACAATCCCCGATGACGACAAGTTCCTTCTCTTGGACTGGCCAGGCACCTTGTTCCTTTAGGTTTACCGACAGGAAGGTCCAATCCACGCTTTTCAGGTGCAAGGCTTTGGTGAGCTCCAACCTGAAAGGTTCCTTCTTGGAAGATGTTATTAGAATATGTTTTGACAGGTCATGGTCAGTTAAAATTGTCTCGTCAGGTGTGTCACGTCCGGTAAGAATGTCTTTTTCGGTTTTGGGCAGTTTATCATTGGCGCTTGTTCTTTCTTTCCCCCCTCCCACTGCCTGGTCCGCCCTATTTGTGTCACCGCGCTGGGCGGACCTGCGCTCCTCCCTCAGTTTAACTGACGGGAGTTATCTCCCGTCCCTCCCACCCTCCCACTTCCCCCGCCTCCCCCTTTTTTCTTTTTCAACAGTTCAATGTCGTCCCTCAGTGGGCAATTATTTGCCCAGTGTCCCGGCTCCCGACAGATGATACACTTGTTTCTTTGGGGAGCATACGGCCTGCGAATGTGTTCTTGCTGGGTGCCAGATGTTGCAGCCACTCTTGGTGTTGTTGATTTGGCATCCCAGTCATTACCCTGCATGTAGGGGACCTTGAGTTGGCACACCCGGAGCATATCCTGGATGGTCGGAGGAGGGTCTAAAGGGAGGCTAAGAATTGCAGTCCTGCACAAATTGTTCGCATTTGCGAACACCATCTCCCTTAGGATCCTTTCTCTCACGGCGACTTCTGATACTTGGACTTCAATTGCTCGGGTGAGCCGCTCCACAAACTTAGTAAAAGCCTCTTTGGTCCCCTGCACGATCTTATAATATGGAATGATTGGGCCATCTGGCACCATGCTGAAGAAGGCTGTGACCGCATGCTCCCTGATGGTCTGGAGGGCTTTGGTTGGGATGCTCGACACCTGGTCTGTTGGATCTGTCCACCTTCCCTCACCCATGAGCTGTTCCAGGGTGAGGGCATTCCCATTTTCATCCACTGCAGTCTCTGGATCTGTGAGGAGACTCGGCAAGGCCTCCCTAAGCAGCTGTCTCCATGCTGCCTCTCATAGCTTGAACTCAGTGGAGTCCATGAGGCAGGAGAACAGCTGCCTAAGGTCAGCTGGGATGACAACAGCAGCTTCGAGATTAGAGCGAAGCAAGCCCCTAAAATAGGGGCTGTCCCACCCATAATCCCGATGTGCCTTGCACACGTCTCTGATGGTGGCCTGAGAAAATGGGTGGTGGACTGCTCAAACATTGTGCCCTCCTCAGGAGCCCTTGTAGACAACTGGGGACACTGAGGGAACAGGGGAAGGCTGATGCATCCCTGCAGGCTCAGGCCCTGGCCCCGCCCCCTCCGGGCCCAGACCGTGGGAACCAGGAGGGGGAGCGTGGAAACCAGAAGCCCAGGAGGCAGGTCTTCTGGCAGGGGGCGTGGTTTGGGAACCCGATGATGTCATGTGGGTGTTCCCGTGGGAGGAGTAGCTGGGAGGAGCTGAGGGTGGAGTCCTTGAAGAGGGAGAAGGCATGGGCAGGGTCTTTTGGGGGATAGGAGGGGCTGAGGAGAGGAAGGGGTTGGGCTTATCAAGGGCGGGAAGAAAGGGATTGAAGGAAGGAGGGTAGGGGGATGGGGACGACCGTGCCATGCGGTCTCCTCCATCTTGGGGATAAGGGGTAGGGGAGCCATTTTGTGATGTGGAATCCTCAGCTAAACTAAATCGAACTCGGGGTCTGTTAACTGGGGAAAATGGGGAAGGGTGGAATTCTCGAGCAGCCTGGCCAGGGCTGACCAAGAAGCCCCTAGCAGTCTGGCTAGGACTGCCCGGGCGGGGGGATCGGGGGGTCCTTAAGGGGCCTGAGCTGGCAGGCTGAACCCCTGCTGCTCCTTTAAGGACTCCCTTCTGGGGACGAGGAGAAAGGGCAGGGGGACAAGGAGAACAGGGAGCAGTTTGTCTTGGGGCTGGCTGTTTCTGCACCTTCTTATTCATTTTTGTAACAGCAGCTGAAAGCTGCGAAGCCAAATTAAGAAATTTTGAAGCATGTTTGTCCCCTGAGAGAGCCAAATTATTAATTTTAATAATCACAGCTTGCCAAAATTTGGAGCTGTAAATTTGCTCTGGAGACGTGTGAGGAAAGTGCAGGAACAGCCACCTGACAAACCTTTTGAGCTCGCCTTTTGAAATTTTTAACTGGGAAAATTCAAGAACAGAATTAAAACTATAATACAATCCTTTCTGAGCGGCTGAGAGGCTACCACCCATGTCTCTCACAATTAGTTTCTGCCGCTCACCGACTAACACCCAGGCAAAATCAAAATGAAACTTAAAACAAACCGCGGATTAAACCTCCTAAAACCGGGTAATTTTTCCCCAAAACCAGTCCCGGGGAGCCGCGATGAAATTAAAATGCAGTGTCCTAAAACTCTCGGGAATCGCCGCTCGCCTGACTACTGCTTTTAACTTAAAATTTAAAAATGAAAGGGAAAGTAAAAGAGTCCCGAGGAAGGTTCCCGCGGGGGAATGAGGCAAACCAGCACCCCCCCGAGCCGCGCGGGTTGGAATCCCCCCCACTCCTGGGGGATCCCTTTCCGAAATAGGGTCTTCGCCCCGAAGAACCCTTCCCAAAAAGTAAGTGCCCTCACGAAGAGCAACTTACCCCCTCCTGGAACAAGACGAAACCTGGGGTTGTCGGTTTCAGCTGCCTGAACTGGACCCGGTGGGTGCTCCGGATTGACCACTTCTCCCCCGGGAGCGTGATCTCTGAGAGCCGCTGCAGCCAGGGGTAGCGGGGCGCCCAAAGATTTCTTCGGCTGATTCAACAGCCTAAATCCATGCCGCGGGGTCCGCCGCGTGTCCTGAGGGTGAGGGCCCCGAGCTGGGCGCCAACCGCTGTCACTGTGTCCAATTCGCGCTGACCCGCGCGACCACAGGCTAGCTCAGTTTCACTGTGGCAACGTGGTATGATCGGGGCGGCGGACAAAGCACGCCGCTTCCTCTCTGTGGGATCTTGGATCTCACCCTCAGCGACGGGCACGTTGATGATGTAAGCGACCTCAGCAACTGAATGAAAGGCGGACTCTCTCGAGCAGGATGTAACATAGGTTTATTGAAACAGGGAGCGCGGGGCTCTGCACTCTGCACCTGCTGCCCAGGAGAGACCCTGAGGCCAGGCGTGCAACAGGTTTTAAGGGGGGTGGAAACAGGGGTGGCGACAACCGGTCAGCCAGTCACAGGAATCGGGGGGTTAACCGGGGGTGTGAACCATGGAACTGGGGACCAACCACAAAATGATGGGAGGGGGTCTCCCGGGCCCCAGCCTATCACTCAGCACCCTTCCTGGAGTTTTCTAGAAGCCAGGGAAGGGTCTCTGAGTGACAGGCAGGTGACCACGAGGAGGGGGGGGGGGGGATTGACAGCGACAGGTGCAGGGAAGGGATGAATGACAGAAAACGTCTGGTTTTACAATAGACAAAACAACCGATGCAGAAGGGAAAACCAATGCAGAACACAGGGGTATACAGTGAGCTAAACCATTATAAAATAACTTAAAAATCTTTAAAAATAACTTAATAACTTAATAAAAAAATTCTCACACCACCACAGCATACCAGCAACACCAGCCACTGTATGATGTCATTAACATTCAGAGATTTGAACCCTTCAAAGACTGGTGGGGTAGGCCCAAAAAGCTGGGTGAAGGGTTGTGAAAAAATGTCCCCTGGTGTCATTTCTTCACAGTAGGTACCGTTGTTAAAGTAACCCAAGAAACACACAGTTAGTGTATGATAGCCTTGAATCCATGTGCCTGCCTTCCAGAGGAAATTAAAAATCCACGATTTTCTCACTTCGTTAACCCATAAAGCTAACTGGATGACAGCCACAGTAACCTTAGTTACAGGGCCCATGTTTAGAAAAGGGCCTGCAAATGGGAGGAATACGGCCACCATAACATGCCACCCGAACCAGGTTAAGCCAGACTACATGATATCCAGTACACAACAATGTAGGCACTTAAGAACTGTTATTCCTTTTCCTCTCAATGTCCTCGTGCCCCACGTTGGGCACCAAATTCTGTCTTGGTTTGAAAAGACAGGTGTCTGCTAAGGAGAGGCAGGCCTCTCTAGGAATGAGGAAACAAATCCTTCCCTCTGTGTTATTATAATTTGGAAGATTAAAAAAACTTTTCAGTCAGAGCTATGGGGAAAGGAATAACAGTCCTTTACTAGTAAATATAACAGGACAGACAAACAACAACAGCAATTATAATAATAGTAAAACAGAACCAAGAACCCCGAGGGGCAAACGGTGAAAACTCCGTCGCTGATGGCTGGAAGCGGTGGATTGTCCTCGGCAGGCAGGGGGGTGCCCTGGCAGATGAAGTGGGCAGTGCTGGAGAACTTGCAGCGGCTGGACTCGGGCAGACCTAAAATCTAGCAGGGCAGGCGAAGAAACTCCGAATTCCTGGGCGCTCTAACAGATGATAGAATTCTCAGGACTAGACTCTTCTGTTAACCGTGGACTCCAGGCAGCTATCAGTAGCCTGACTCTCCTCCCCGGAAAACCGAGAGCAGTGAGCCCTCTACCCTCTGCTCCCAGGAGCTTTTTTCCCTCCCCCAAAACTAAGTGATCAACTTCCTTTGTCTGGGGTGAGCACCCTTTAACTATCAGTATTTAGTCTCCTAGCAACTTATGGGGGGGAAAAATTCTACAGGAAACTTAACCCTCAACACAAATAATGGGGGAATTTCACATTCCTTGATGTAAAACTACCCAGTGATATCTTTGTAAGGGTGCCTGCATGTTAGGGTTTAGGACAGAAAAGGCAAATTTGGGAGTATCATATGTTTGCACAATTTTGTTTTCTAGATATAGAGAAATGTAAAATGTTTTTTCCCTGCCCTAACCATGGCGTAGGTTGGGGGGAGGAGGACAAGGACCTATCAGAAAGCAGGCTGGGACAGTGGTAGCTAAGCTGACCAATGAGAACTGTCAGTGCGACTTTGGAAGGAACATTTAAAACTAATCTGCTGAGACTGCCCACTCTCTTGCTTCAGTGGTCAGACATGAGGTAACGTGTTTAGGGCCGGGCCTGGGCCCGGCCCGGGTCGGGCTCTGCTGCCTCTCTGGGTGGCCGGGCTGGGCCTGGCCAGGGGTCTGGGGGCCGCTGCCTGCATGGGGAAAGCTTAGGCCAGCTGAGCCCCTTTCCCTTGCTTGCAGGCAGGGGAGAGGGGCAGCTGCAACTCGGCAGTGGGGGGCTATGTGCTCAGACCATGGCAGAAGGGGCCAAAACATGGCCCAGCTTAATCACCGCTGGCAGCAGAGAAAGCAAGCCTGCAGCTCCATAACAACTTTGAGCTGGACTGCCTTAGATGAGACCAAGGGGTGGAAAAAGAGACATTTGCCGGTTTCTTCTACCAGCTCAGCATGTGCACGTGGCTTTGCCAGCCCGGGCAAAAAATTTAACCCTTTCTTAGCAATACAGAACTTTTAAAGCACAATTCTTCCTTGAGAGAAAGAAAAAAGAAGAAAACAGAAGATACATGGAACAGACACTGCATGAAGTCAGTTAGATGAGAAGTGAAAGAACTAATAATATTAGAATAGGATTGAAGAAGTGGACATTTTTAACCGGACTCTTCTAAGGTAAATTATGAAGAAATGAACTGTTCTTTGCAGCATTCTTAGTATTATTTTGGGTTGAATGCTTCTAATCAAAATTAAGGACTGGTGTAATAGAGATTTATTTGGGAACTTTGAAAACCCCCGCTCCTGGGTTGAAAAGGAGGTCTCAGCCTTTTGAGACAAAGATAATTTTAGATAAGAAGAAGTATTCGTAAATAATACCCCAAATACACTGAGAAGCTCTGTGGATAGAACATCACAGTCTGCGAAAACTCCGGGCGGCAGCAGATGTGTGACAGCACTGGACTATTGTGTCTTGTAGCAAACATCTTCATGAAAGATCTTAGAAGGACTCTTCTCCTAAAATAATGTGTAGTTATGTCTAAGTAGTGAAACTGACTGAAAATCCTAAGTTGTGTTTTTCTATGTTGTTTAATAAGAAAGTTAATATTTTGTAAGAGGAAAGAAGCGTGTATTTTAAAGCTTCATTCTGGTTTAGGGTTTTTTTCTATTCTTTTAGTGTGTGTTAATAAAACCTTTTTTTTTTTTTTTTCATTTTTAAGCTTAAGCCTGCTTTGTTTATTTTTCTCCTAGTCTCTCCCTCCCACAAAAATATTAACACTAAAATCCCTACATTAATTAGTGTTTCTGCCCGGTTTTATTAAATTAAAACCATTACAAGGAGCATCATCAGGATGCAAAGGAATGTTGAAAAATCAGTCTTTTAGGTCAATGACTGTCAAATGCCAATCTCGAGGGATCATGGTGGGAGATAGGAGGCCAGGCTGTAGGGCCTCATGTGGCTGTCCAACTCTCCAAGCGAAGGCACGCTGCATGGCAAGAAGCATCCAGACTGCTGTGTTAAAATGGATGATCTTCATTCTTGCCATGAGTGGTCTGGGAGGGTGCTTCTGTTAAAGAAATATGAACAACTTGGGTAACTGAACTCAAAACTTTCTTTCCCACCCCCCTCATTCCCCTTTCTTTATTCAAAATAGGTGAAAGAGGAGGGGGTTGGGTAGGAGGGGTAAGGAAAGTGGGTCTTGGGAAGAATTTTGGGTTTAGAAATTTTTAGGTTGGAAGGAGAGATATAATAGGGCATATAAAACATGAAAACTGTCTATTTTAGGTAGAAGTAATGTCTTGTCTGGCACTTTGCTGTTCTCTCGTTTGGGTTCTGGTGACAGGACAGTGAACTGACTTTGGAGGGTTCGGTCTTCAGTGACGTCTCCGCCCCACGGAACTTCGTTGATTCTTTGGGGATCCTGTGTCAGACTCAGGAATAACTTGAACATTATCAGTGTCTGTAGTATTGATTGGACCCAGATAAGGTTTTTCATTTTTCCCGGGGATCCACTTGGGGCCTGATGGGGTGGAAACACACATATACCCTCTGCCCCAGGTAATCAATTGGAAAGGCCCTGTGACTTGATGAGTCTCTGGGTCCTTGACCAGCACAGGCAATTTCTCATTGAGCTTAGCTCTGGTCAAATTGGAAAAATGCCTGATGACAGGGGGGTTTGCCTCAGAGCTGGAGCAATTAAAAAAGTTAATAACATAAAGAGCCTTGCAGAGCTGTTCAACGGGAGGTAATGTCTCTGTTCCTCCTCGCTGCTGGCAAAGGACGTGCTTGACGGTAAGGTGGGTCCTTTCAACAATTGATTGCCCTGTAGGTGAGTGGGGTATACCTGAGGAGTGTTTGACACCCCACTGTTGGAAAAAAGCCTTTTAGCCATTTTGAGGTGTAGGCTGGCCCATTGTCTGTTTTTATATGTTGTGGGATGCCTAGGGTAGCAAAAGCAAGGAAAATGTGGTGCTTGGTGAAGCACACATTCTCTCTGGAGTGAGCAGAAGCAAACACAGCGCCCGAAAATGTGTCCATGGAAACGTGTACATACTTCTGTCTCCCAAAGGAGGGAACATGGGTTACATCTGTCTGCCAAAGTCAGCAGCTGTGTAACCTTCTTGGATTGACTCTCAGCTGAAAGAAAAGGTACTTGGTAGGACTGACAATTAGGGCAGGATGCTACAATTGCCTTTGCTTGCTACCGTGAGAGATGAAACATCCTCACGAGAGCAGACACATTCTGGTGGTAAAAATTATGAGAAAGTTTGGCTTGATCATAGATATTAAGTAGTTGTGGGATTCCTGCAGGCATGGCAAGCGTGTCCGCTCTCTTGTTCCCTTCAGCAATTGCTCCAGGGAGTTCTGTGTGTGATCTTATGTGCATTAAATGGAAGGGTTGCTTTCTGTGTGAGATAAGCTTGACAAGCTGTCATAGGTTATGATGTAAGATGTGCCCAAAGTATGTATTCTATCACCATCTACATGAGATGTTGAAACTAGGTTGGGCAGTGTTTCCCTTGCCCCCTCCCTCCAGACTGTCTTCTGTTAATGGGACATCAATGCCTTCCTGCATGACTCATAGATAACTCCCTCCAGGAGCTATCTCTGTTTAATGGGCAATCAAGGGCCCATTGCAAGACTGATAAAATTATATCAGCCCATTGTGAGATGCTCCGCCCAGGGGGAGGAGCCAAGCATTCCCACCTGGATATAATCTGGGATTTGGGACAGCACAGGTAGCCTTACCCACTGGATTCCCAGAGGACAAGAGCTACCAGACCTTTCTGCAGGAACACTGCTTCAACAAGACCATTTGGCCTGCTACCACCACAGTTTCAGGTTGTATTCTGACTCTGTCAGTGATGTTTTGTACTATTGCATGTGGTTTATTTTATTTTACCTTTTTTTTTTCTCCCCTATTAAATAGTTTTTTTCTGACTTGGAGTCTCTCGCTGGTTTTGCCTTCAAGCCAGCACACAAGCTTAGAAAGCAAGCTGTATAAATTTGGGTTAGATGCCTCTTTTAAAGCCACGTGTTCAGCTCTCATAGAAATCCCAGCAATGTATGCTGAATCCGTTACTAGGTTAAATGGTTGTTGGAACTTTTCAAAGGCCATGACGATGGCTGCTAACTCTGCAATTTGTGGTGATCCTTCTACCACCTGGACGTCAGACTCCCACTTCTGAGTCCAAGGGTCCTTCCAAGTCATCACTGACTTGTGGGAGGACCCAGAGCTGTCTGCAAAAACTGTCACGACCTTGAGAGGTGTTTTGCTGAACATAAATTTGGGAAGGTAGACTTAAACAATTTGTGGCCTGGTAGATGTATAGAAATTTTGCCAGGGAAGCTATCGAGAGCGAACTGGAGGCTCTTGTTATTTTGGAGCAACTGCTCCAACTCTTCACTAGTGGCCAATGGCATGTAAATACACGAAAAATCGCACCCAGCAAGAGAGCGGAGACAAGCCCTGCTCTTGTGGATGAGCGAGGCCATAAACTCTTGGGGAGTTGTTATCATCTTTGTGGGTTGGTTTGGTAGGAAAACCCAGTCAAGAATTAGTAAAGGGTCTTTCAGTTTGGGATCCCATTGGAACATGAGACCATAAAGCTGAGGGGTCTTACCCAAGATGGAGAGTAAAAAGGATAGACTCGGCTCAAATCTATGGGCTTGCCGGGAGGGTAAGGCGTCCTGAACTTTATCGATGGCGGTCCCGGCTTCCGGCGAGAGGGTCTGTGGTGAATTCAGGTCCTTGCTCCCTCAAAGCAGATTGAACAGCGGGGCGAGGTCCTCTGTCATGATCCCCAGCAAGGGATGCCCCCAGTTCATAGATACACATGACTGCTGGAGGTCATGCAGTGTCTTGGGGTCGTCTTTGATGAAAATTTGCTGAGGCACGACAGTTTGTTCGCACAACTGGAGTCTTAGGTAAATCCACGGGCTGGAAAGCTGAATCTTGCCCTCTCAGATTTTGAAGCCGGCAGTGTCAATTGCTCCATTGGTCTTCTTCAGGACACAGTCTAAATCGGTAGAATTCTCAGCACAAACAAGGATATCATCCATGTAGTGCAAAATGTAACAGTCAGGAAATTGTTCTCAGATTGGTGACAAAAGTTGTGCAACGTACCACTGGCATATGATTGGGCTGTTCTTCATGCCCTAAGGCAAGGCTAGCCAGTGGTAACGATGCAAAGGGGCTTGGCGGTTTAATGAGGGAACAGAGAAGGCAAAGCGGGGGGCATCGTGGGGGTGTAGTAGTATATTAAAAAAACAATCTTTAATATCAATGATGGCCAATGGCCAATGTCTGGGAAGCATGGTTAGTGAGGGCATTCCTGGTTGTAAAGGGCCGAACTCCTAAATTACATTGTTCACCTTGTGCAAATCTTGGAGGAGCCTCCATTTGTCTTTTCCCGGTTTCCTGATTACAAAGACCAGGGTGTTCCATGGGCTGTTTGTCGGAATGATATGTCCTTTGGATAGCTGTTCAGCCCCTAGGGCTTCTAGGGCGCGGTTTTTCTTCTGAAAGGGGCCACTGGTCAACCCAAACTGGATGGTCTCATTTCCAGTTGAGCCATATGGTGTCAATTGCACGCTCCTCAGTGGTCCCGACTAGAAATCCCAGCAGCTGATCTGCAAGGAGGCTCCCCATTGCGCTAGCACATCCCAGCCCCACAATGTGATTGGAGCTCTCATGACGAAAGGCCTCACAGTTGCCATCTTCCCTTCTGGCCCTCTGATGACAATGTTCTTTTTGGACCTCCTCAAGGTCGCCACTCCCCCAATGCCTGATATAAGTCTGGGAACTGGTTCTAATTCCCAGTCTGCTGGCCACTCGGAGGGGGCGATAATGGTCACATCTAGCATACCAAACCGCCATATCTTTTCCCCTTTTGAGAACAAGTTACATTTTACAATAGGTTTGTTTGCCCCCATCCACTGGACCCACATGACAGTCGGGTCTGGAGGCACTTGTTGAGGCAAGTCTGGGAAGTAAAAAGGCTTGAGCAATGGGGATACCTGCCGGTAGAAAATATGGAGGATCAACACAATAGACAGAAATAAAGATTTCTTCCCCAGGCTCAAGGGTTATAACTTCTGGGAAAATGGAAATTTCTGAGGGCTTGTGGAAGGGGTCTGCAATAATGAGGATATCGAATGGACCATTTGTGGGAGCATGTTTCCCCGTCGGAATTTTATAAATTCCATCTTCTTCAAATTGAACAGATAGATTACTTACCAATTGGCGGTGGGTTCCCACCTGTACCTCGGCATAAAACGTGTCTGTTTCATTTTGACAGGCACCTCGGGAGATGGAATCTGGGGCCCATGGGGGATCTGATCTTTTTTGAGATACCTGATATTGTGTGGCAGTGGAGACCAAAATGGCCTCCTTCCAGTTTCTACCGCCCCCACTTCCAGTCCCGATGTTGTGGAAACTGGAAGTGGGTTGACCTTCAGGGGCAGAGCTGACCCAAGGGGAGGTACAGGGGGCAGGACCTGGGATGGAGGGAGTGTTTCTGACGTTAGGGGCATTCCTGGAAGAGGGAGAGGGGCTCACCATGGTTACACTCAATGACGCAGGGGATGAAGGGAAAGGGGAAGACCTGGGCCCGATGGTGGGCGCATGTGTGATGGTGTGCATGGAAAAGGGAGGAGGAGGAATGGAAGGGTGGCCATGTTGGGTCTGAATGGTGGGGAAAATAGGGCTGAAGGAAGACAAAATGGCAGGGCTGGCCACATTGCCGATGCCATTTTGGGGACATAGAACTTGCGAACTAGGAACTTGTGGAGGGGGTAAACTCAGGTAATTGGGTATAGATAGGAGGTTGAAGGGAAGGTTCAGCACAGCATGGCCAGAGCTGCCCCGGTGAGTGCAGAAAGGGAGCTGGGAAACATCTGGGAGGCAGTGGCAACCCAGCGCAGAGTCGCGGGAACTGCCTGCAGACCCACTCTCAGGGAGGGAAAAAGGTTTAGGCACATGAGGGGAGGGAAAAGGGGAAGGGGTCTTTAAAGGGGGCCCATTAACCTTTCCCAAAGCACCCAAATTTTTCCCTGAACCAATTCCCTCCTTTTCCAAAGACTTAACTATTAACTGAAACAACGGGAAAAATTTAGCAATAAAAAGAGCCCCATTTAACTGCACAACATTCAACTGCTTCCCCATGTTGTCCCAAAAGGAGTCAGAAAGAACTGAATCGGGGTTTGTGTTAGGAAAGAACTGCCTGGATGAGCAAGGAGGTTTTGGAGGAACTTAGGAATAAAAAGAGGATGTATCAGCTTTGGAAGGGGGGTCAGGTCTCTCAGGAAGTATTTAAGGGAGCTGCTAAAGCATGTAGGAAAAAAATTAGGGAGGCCAAAGCTCAGTTTGAACTTGGAATAGCAACTTCTGTAAAGGATAATAAAAAATGTTTTTACAAATATATTAATGCTAAAAGGAAGGGTAAGACCAACCTTTGTTCTTTACTGGACAAGGGAGGGAACTTAATATCTGCAGATGAGGAGAAGGCAGAAGTGCTTAATGCCTACTTTGCCTCAGTTTTTAGTGAGGAGACGACTTGCCTTCAAGACAACTGCCCTCCTGGGCTGGTAGATGGTGTCAGGGAGCAGAATGGTCCCCTCATTATCCAAGAGGAGGCAGTCAGAGAACTGCTGAGATGCCTGGATATCCATAAATCTATGGGACCAGACGGGATCCATCCCAGGGTGATGAGAGAGCTGGCAGATGAGCTTGCAAAGCCACTCTCCATCATCTACCATCAGTCTTGGCTCACTGGTGAGGTTTCGGATGACTGGAAGCTGGCCAATGTGACACCCATTCACAAAAAGGGTGCAAAGGAGGATCCTGGTAATTATAGACCAGTCAGTCTGACCTCAGTACCTGGCAAAATAATGGAACAGTTTATATTAAATGCCATCACACAGAACTTACAGGATGGCCAGGGTATCAGACCCAGCCAGCATGGGTTTAGGAGAGGTAGGTCATGTTTGACCAACCTGATCACCTTTTATGACCAGGTGACCAGCCTGGTGGATGCAGGGAAGGCTGTGGATGTTGTCTACTTGGACTTCAGCAAGGCCTTTGACATTGTCTCCCACAGCATACTCCTAGATAAGCTGGCAGCTCGTGGCTTGGACAAGAGCACTCTTCGCTGGGTTAGGAACTGGCTGGATGGCCGGGCCCAGAGAGTGGTGGTGAACGGTGCTGCATCCAGCTGGTGGCCAGTTGCCAGTGGCGTCCCTCAGGGGTCTGTGATGGGGCCAGTTCTGTTCAATATTTTTATTGATGACATGGATGAAGGCATGGAGTCTTTCATTAGTAAATTTGCAGATGACACTAAGCTGGGAGCGTGTGTCGACCTGTTGGAAGGACGAAAGGCTTTGCAGAAAGACCTGGAAAGGCTGGACAGATGGGCAGAGTCCAATAGGATGAGGTTTAATAAGTCCAAGTGCTGAGTCCTGCACTTTGGCCACAATAACCCCCTGCAACGTTATAGGCTGGGGATGGTGTGGCTGGACAGTGCCCAGGAGGAAAGGGACCTGGGGGTACTGGTCAGCAGCCGGCTGAACATGAGCCAGCAGTGTGCCCTGGTGGCCAAGAAGGCCAATGGCATCCTGGCCTGTATCAGGAATGGTGTGGCCAGCAGGAGCAGGGAGGTCATTCTTCCCCTGTACTCTGCACTGGTGAGGCCACACCTTGAATATTGTGTCCAGTTCTGGGCCCCTCAGTTTAGGAAGGACGTTGAGATGCTTGAGCATGTCCAGAGGAGGGCAACGAGGCTGGTGAGGGGCTTGGAGCACAAGCTGTATGAAGAATGACTGAGGGAACTGGGGTTGTTTAGCCTGGAGAAAAGGAGACTCAGAGGTGACCTTATCACTCTACAACTAAACACCCAATGAAGGAAATTTTTCAGGTCCCCTTTACTAAACTTAAAATCTCCAACAAGCTCCCACATGAGCGTACAGTTTTTTTGGCTAAAGCTCCCTCAGCATCTCCTCACTGGGCTTGTCCTCCACATCTGTCCCCAGCTCCCTTGTCTATCTCTGCACATGCACCAGCCCCTCCATGACTATCTGCTTCCCAGGGGCATGGAGTGGTCTCTCTGCAAAACAGAGCTTTTAGTTGTTTACAGCTCTCAAATGGAAAAGTAGCTAAGAGTCAGAAAAGCCTTTGCCATTGCTGCTGCAGACATGGAAAACTAAAACTGTATCAGAATCTCATCCAGTGCTAGAAAAGGCAGGAAAATTGGTGCCATAGCATCTTTGCTTGCTGGGAAAAGCGAAAATGAATAGGGCTTCTGCACCTAGCAAACCGACAAACCAGCAGCCAAAAAAATGAAAGATGAAATTGTCACCTACTGCCATATCTAAAGCACTTGTATGCCCTGAGGGGATGTTGGGAAGGGAAACAGCCCTTGTGGTGAGCACTGTCATGTAGGAAGTTTGGGAAATCTGTGTTAAGGTCCCTCATGAGTGTGCAGGTTTTTTTCGCTAAAGCTCCCTCAGAACCTCCTCTCTGGGCCTGTCCTCTACATCCTTCCCTAGCTCCCTTGCCCTTCCCTGGACCCACTCCAGCCCCTCCATGTCTTTCTGCTTCCCAGGGGCAAGTAGTGTTCACTGTGAAAATCTGAGCTTTTAGTTCTTTCCAGCACCGTAATGGAAAGATAGGAAATAGCCAGAGATGCCTTTGTTATTACTGCAGCATACATGGAAAACTAAATCTGTAACGGAATCTCATCCACTGCTGGAAAAGGCAGGAAAGTTGGTGCTGTAGCATCTTTGCTTGCTGGGAAAAGCAAAAATGAATAGGGCTTCTGCACTGTAATAAATGATCAAGCCCAATTTCATGAATCAAAATATAGAGTTTTATTTCGAGACTTAAATTCAGTCTCTAACAGCCACAATTAAAAGGAACAGCGTCGAACCCCGGGTTTCGGCACTGGGTGAACACAGAAACGGACCCTATTGCTCCGAATCTGCCCTGT